>NC_091988.1:124442443-124742443 GCF_044704955.1 Pristiophorus japonicus | reverse complement strand
GGGACAGTTCAGGGCCTGGGGAGACATCTCAGAGACCGGGGAGACAGCACAGGGCCCGGAGAAACAGTTCGGGGTCCGGGGAGACAGCACAGGGTCCAGGGAAACAGCTCGGGGCCCAGGGAGTCAGCTCAGGGCTCGGGGCCCGTGGAGACAGCTCAGGGCCTGGGACCCGAGGAGTCAGCTCAGGGCCCGGGGAGACAGCTCAGGGCCCACGGAGATAGCTCAGGGCTCAGGGCCCAGGGAGTCAGCTCGGGGCTTGGGGCCCAGTGAGACAGCTCAGGGCTCAGGGCCCAGGGAGTCAGCTCGGGGCTTGGGGCCCGGGGAGACAGCTCAGGGCACGGGGCCCGGAGCCTGGAGAGACAGCTCAGGGCTTGTGGGGACAGCTCAGGGCCTTGGGAGACAGCTCAGGGCCCGGGGAGACAGCTCAGGGCCCGGGGAGACAGCACAGGGCCCGGAGAAACAGTTCGGGGTCCAGGGAAACAGCTCGGGGCCCAGGGAGTCAGCTCAGGGCTCGGGGCCCGTGGAGACAGCTCAGGGCCTGGGACCCGGGGTGTCAGCTCAGGGCCCGGGGAGACAGCTCGAGGCCCAGGGCCCGGGGAGATAGCTCAGGGCTCGGGGAGACAGCACAGGGCCCGGGGAAACAGCTCAGGGCCTGGGGAGTCAGCTCAGGGCCTGGGGCCCGGGGAGTCAGCTCAAGGCCCGGGGAGACAGGTCGGGGCCCAGGGAGTCAGCTCAGGGCCCGGGGCCCGGGGAGTCAGCTCAGGGCCCGGGGAGTCAGCTCAGGGCCCAGGGCCCGGGGAGACAGCTCAGGGCCTGGGGAGACAGCACAGGGCACGGGTAGACAGCTCAGGGCTCTGGGAGTCAACGCGGGGCCCGGGGAAACAGCTCAGGGCCCGGGGGTTCAACTCGGGGCCCGGGGAAACAGCTCAGGGCCCGGGGAGTCAGCTGGAAGCCCAGGGCCCGGGTAGACAGCTCAGGGCTCGGGGAGACAGCACAGGGCCCGGGGAAACAGCCCAGGGCCCAGGGAGACATCTCAGGGCCCGGGGCACGGGGAAACAGTTTGGGGCTCGGGGCGAGGGGTGGCAGCTCAGGGCCCAGGGAGTCAGCTCAGGGCTCGGGGCCCGGGGAGACAGCTCTGTGCCCAGGTAGACAGCTCAGGACCCGGGGAATCAGCTCAGGGCCCAGGGAGACAGCTCGGGGCCCGGTGAGTCAGCTCATGGTCCGGGGAGTCAGCTCGGGGCCCGGGGAGACAGCTCGGGGCCCTGGGAGTCAGCTCGTGATCCGGGGAGTCAGCTCAGGGCCCGCGGAGACAGCTCGGGGCCAGGGCCCAGGAAGACAGCTCAGGGCTTGGGGCTCGGGGCGCCAGCTCAGGGCCCTGGGGGACAGACAGCTCAGAGCCCTGAGAATCAGTTAGGTGCCCGGGGATTCAGCTCAGGGGCCATGGAGTCAGCTCGGGGCCCGGGGCATCAGTTCGGGGCCCATGGAGTCAGCTCTTGGCCTGGGGAAACAGCTCAGGGCTCAGGGCCTGGGGAGTCAGCTCAGGGCCTGGGGAGACAGCTCAGGGGCTGGGACAGGGAGAAAGCTCGGGGCTCGGGGCCCTGGCAGACAGCTCAGGGCTCGGGGCCCAGGGAGTCAGCTCAGGGCCTGGGACCCAGGAAGTCAGCTCAGGGCTCGTGGAGACAGCTCGGGGCCCAGGGAAACAGCTCAGGGCTTGGGGAGTCAACTCCGGGCCCGGGGAAACAGCTCAGGGCCCGGGGAGTCAACTCGGGGCCCGGGGAAACAGCTCAGGGCCTGGGGAGGCAGCTCAACACCCAGGGCCCTGGGAGACAGCTCAGGGCTCGGGGAGACAGCGCAGGGCCCGGGGAAACAGATCAGGGCCCAGGGAGACATCTCAGGGCCCGGGGCCCGGGGAAACAGCTTGGGGCTCGGGGCGTGGGGTGGCAACTCAGGGCCCAGGGAGTCAGCTCAGGACCCGGGGAATCAGCTCAGGGCCCAGGGAGACAGCTCAGGGCCTGGGACCGGGGAGACAGCTCGGGGCTCGGGGCGTGGGGAGACAGCTCTGTGCCCGGGGAGACAGCTCAGGACTCGGGGAATCAGCTCAGGGCCCAGGGAGACAGCTCAGGGCGTGGGACCGGGGAGACAGCTCGGGGCTCGGGTCCCAGGGAGTCAACTCAGGGCCTGGGTCCCGGGAAGTCAGCTCAGGGCTCGGGGAGTCAACTCGGGGCCCAGGGTAACAGCTCAGGGCCTGGGGAGTCAACTCGGGGCCCAGGGAAACAGCTCAGGGCCTGGGGAGTCAGCTCGAAGCCCAGGGCCCGGGGAGACAGCTCAGGGCTTGGGGAGACAGCACAGGGTCCGGGGAAACAGCTCAGGGCCCAGGGAGACATCTCAGGGCCCGGGGCCCGGGGAAACAGCTTGGGGCTCGGGGCGTGGGGTGGCAGCTCAGGGCCCAGGGAGTCAGCTCAGTACCCGGGGAATCAGCTCAGGGCCCAGGGAGACAGCTCAGGGCCTAGGACCGGGGAGACAGCTCGGGGCTTGGGGCGTGGGGAGACAGCTCTGTGCCCGGGGAGACAGCTCAGGACCCGGGGAATCAGCTCAGGGCCCAGGGAGACAGCTCAGGGCGTGGGACCGGGGAGACAGCTCGGGGCTTGGGACCCAGGGAGACAGCTCGGGGCTCAGGGCCTGGGGAGTCAGATCAGTGCTCGGGGCCCGGGGAGACAGATCAGTGTTCGGGGCCCGGGGAGACAGCTCAGGACTCGGGGAATCAGCTCAGGGCCCAGGGAGACAGCTCAGGGCGTGGGACCGGGGAGACAGCTCGGGGCTCGGGTCCCAGGGAGTCAACTCAGGGCCTGGGTCCCGGGGAGTCAGCTCAGGGCTCGGGGAGTCAATTCGGGGCCCGGGGTAACAGCTCAGGGCCCGGGGAGTCAACTCGGGGCCCAGGGAAACAACTCAGGGCCTGGGGAGTCAGCTCGACGCCCAGGGCCCGGGGAGACAGCTCAGGGCTCGGGGAGACAGCACAGGGTCCGGGGAAACAGCTCAGGGCCCAGGGAGACATCTCAGGGCCCGGGGCCCGGGGAAACAGCTTGGGGCTCGGGGCGTGGGGTGGCAGCTCAGGGCCCAGGGAGTCAGCTCAGGACCCGGGGAATCAGCTCAGGGCCCAGGGAGACAGCTCAGGGCCTGGGACCGGGGAGACAGCTCGGGGCTTGGGACCCAGGGAGACAGCTCGGGGCTCAGGGCCTGGGGAGTCAGATCAGTGCTCGGGGCCCGGGGAGACAGATCAGTGTTCGGGGCCCGGGGAGTCAGCTCAGGGCTCAGGGCCTGGGGAAACAGCTCGGAGCTTGGGACCCGGGGAGTCAGCTCAGGGCCCGGGGAGTCAGGTCGGGGCTCGGGGAATGAGCGCAGTGCTCGGTTAGACAACTCAGGTCCCGGGGAGACAGCACAGGGCTCAGGGAGACAACTCAGGTCCCGGGGAGTGAGCTCAGGGCCTGGGGAGACAGCTCGGTGCCCGGGGAGTGAGCTCAGGGCCCGGGGAGACAGCTCGGTGCCTGGGGAGTGAGCTCAGGGCCCTGGGAGACAGCTCGGTGCCTGGGAAGTGAGCTCAGGACCCGGGGAGTCAGCTCAGGACCCGGGTAGACAGCTTGGGTCCCGGGGAGTCAGCTTGGGGCCCGGGGAGACAGCTCGAGGCCCGGGGCCCAGGGAGACAGCTCGGGGCCCGGTGAGACAGCTCAGGGCCTGGGGAGACAGCTCGGGGCCCGGTGAGACCACTCAGGATCTGTGGAGACTGCTCGGGGCCCAGTGAGACAGTTCAGGGCCTGGGGAGACAGCTCGGGGCCCGGGGAGACAGCTCAGGGCCTGGGGAGACAGCTCGGGGCCCAAGGAGACAGCTCAGGGACTGGGGAGACAGCTTGGGGCCCGGGGAGACAGCTCGGGGCCAGGGGAGACAGCCCAGCGTCTGGGGAGACAGCTCGGTGCCTGGGGAGACAGCTCAGGGCCCTGAGAGTCAGCTTGGGGACCGGTGGGACCGCTCAGGGCCCGGGGAGTAAGCTCGGGTCCCGGGGAGACAGCTCAGGGCACGGGGTGTCAGCTCAGGATCCGGGGATTCAGCTCAGGGCCCATGGAGTCAGCTCTTGGCCCAGGGGTAACAGCTCAGGGCGCGGGGAGTCAGCTCGAAGTCCAGGGCCCGGGGAGACAGCTCAGGGCTCGGGGAGACAGCTCAGGACCCGGGGAATCAGCTCAGAGCGCAGGGAGACATCTCGGGGCCCGGGGAGACAGCTCGGGGCCCAGGGAGACAGCTCGGGGCCCGGGGAGTCAGCTCATGGTCCGGGGAGTCAGCTCGGGGCCCGGGGAGACAGCTTGTGGCCAGGGCCCGGGAAGACAGCTCAGGACCTGGGAGACAGCTCAGGGCTTGGGGCTCGGGGCGTCAGCTCAGGGCCCGAGGGGACAGACAGCTCAGAGCCCTGAGAATCAGCTAGGGGCCCGGGGATTCAGCTCAGGGGCCATGGAGTCAGCTCGGGGCCCGGGGCATCAGTTCGGGGCCCATGGAGTCAGCTCTTGGCCTGGGGAAACAGCTCAGGGCTCAGGGCCTGGGGAGTCAGCTCAGGGCCTGGGGAGACAGCTCAGGGGCTGGGAAAGGGAGAAAGCTCGGGGCTCGGGGCCCGGGCAGACAGCGCGGGGCTCGGGCCTGGTTAGTCAGATCAGTGTTCGGGGCCCGGGGGAGACATATCAGGGCTCAGGGCCTGGAGCCTCAGCTCGGGGCTCGGGGCCCGGGGACAGGGAGACAGCTCGGGGCTCGGGGCCCTGGCAGACAGCTCAGGGCTCGGGGCCCAGGGAGTCAGCTCAGGGCCTGGGACCCAGGAAGTCAGCTCAGGGCTCGTGGAGACAGCTCGGGGCCCAAGGAAACAGCTCAGGGCTCGGGGAGTCAACTCCGGGCCCGGGGAAACAGCTCAGGGCCCGGGGAGTCAACTCGGGGCCTGGGGAAACAGCTCAGGGCCTGGGGAGGCAGCTCGACGCCCAGGGCCCTGGGAGACAGCTCAGGGCTCGGGGAGACAGCACAGGGCCCGGGGAAACAGCTCAGGGCCCAGGGAGACATCTCAGGGCCCGGGGACCGGGGAGACAGCTCGGGGCTCGGGGCGTGGGGAGACAGCTCTGTGCCCGGGGAGACAGCTCAGGACTCGGGGAATAAGCTCAGGGCCCAGGGAGACAGCTCAGGGCGTGGGACCGGGGAGACAGCTCGGGGCTCAGGTCCCAGGGAGTCAACTCAGGGCCTGGGTCCCGGGGAGTCAGCTCAGGGCTCGGGGAGTAAACTCGGGGCCCAGGGTAACAGCTCAGGGCCCGGGGAGTCAACTCGTGGCCCAGGGAAACAGCTCAGGGCCTGGGGAGTCAGCTCGACGCCCAGGGCCCGGGGAGACAGCTCAGGGCTCGGGGAGACAGCACAGGGTCCGGGGAAACAGCTCAGGGCCCAGGGAGACATCTCAGGGCCCGGGGCCCGGGGAAACAGCTTGGGGCTCGGGGCGTGGGGTTGCAGCTCAGGGCCCAGGGAGTCAGCTCAGGACCCGGGAATCAGCTCAGGGCCCAGGGAGACAGCTCAGGGCCTGGGACCGGGGAGACAGCTCGGGGCTTGGGGCGTGGGGAGACAGCTCTGTGCCCGGGGAGACAGCTCAGGACCCGGGGAATCAGCTCAGGGCCCAGGGAGACAGCTCAGGGCGTGGGACCGGGGAGACAGCTTGGGGCTCGGGTCCCAGGGAGTCAACTCAGGGCCTGGGTCCCGGGGAGTCAGCTCAGGGCACGGGGAGGTCAGCTTGAAGCCCAGGGCCCGGGAAGACTGTTCAGGGCCCAGGGCCCAGGGAAACAGCTTAGGGGTTGGGGAGACAGCTCAGGACCCGCGGAGTCAGCTCATGGCCCTAAGAGAAAGCTCAGGTCCCGGTGTCCGGGGAGACAGCTCAGGGCTCGGGGAGACAGCACAGGGCCCAGAGAAATAGTTCAGGGCCCGGGAAGACAGCTCAGGGCCTGGGGAGTCAGCTCCATGCCCGGGGAGAGAGCTCAGGGCCCAGGGAGACAGCTCGGGGCCTAGGGAGATAGACTGCTCAGGACCGTGAGAGTCAGCTTCTGGTACGGGGCGTCAGCTTGGGTCCTGGGGAGACAGCCCGTGTCTCGGGGCCTAGGGAGTCAGCTCAGGGCTCGGGGCCCAGGGAGTCAGCTCGGGGCTTGGGGCCCAGTGAGACAACTCAGGGCTCGGGGCCCAGGGAGTCAGCTCGGGGCTTGGGGCCCGGGGAGACAGCTCAGGGCACGGGGCCCAGGGAGACAGCTCAGGGCTCGAGGCCCGGGGAGACAGCCCAGGGCTCAGGTCTCAGGGCCTCTGTTCGGGGCTGAGGGCCCGGGGAGTCAGCTCATCGCCCTGGGAAAGGGAGAAAGCTCAGGGACCAGGGCCCGGTGATACAGCTCAGGGCATGGGGCCCGGGGCCTGGAGAGACAGCGCAGGGCTTGTGGGGACAGCTCAGGGCCTGGGGAGACATCTCAGAGCCCGGGGAGACAGCTCAGAGCCCGGGGAGACAGCACAGGGCCCGGAGAAACAGTTCGGGGTCTGGGGAGACAGCACAGGGCCCAGGGAAACAGCTCGGGGCCCAGGGAGTCAGCTCAGTGCTCGGGGCCCGTGGAGACAGCTCAGGGCCTGGGACCCGGGGAGTTAGCTCAGGGCTCAGGGCCCAGGGAGTCAGCTCGGGGCTTGGGGCCCAGTGAGACAGCTCAGGGCTCAGGGCGAGGGAGTCAGCTCGGGGCTTGGGGCCCGGGGAGACAGCTCAGGGCTCAGGGCCCAGGGAGTCAGCTCGGGGCTTGGGGCCCAGTGAGACAGCTCAGGGCTCAGGGCCCAGGGAGTCAGCTCGGGGCTTGGGGCCCGGGGAGACAGCTCAGGGCACGGGGCCCGGAGCCTGGAGAGACAGCTCAGGGCTTGTGCGGACAGCTCAGGGCCTTGGGAGACAGCTCAGGGCCCGGGGAGACAGCTCAGGGCCCGGGGAGACAGCACAGGGCCCGGAGAAACAGTTCGGGGTCCGGGGAGACAGCTCAGGGCCTGGGGCCCGGGGAGTCAGCTCAGTGCCCGGGGAGACAGGTCGGGGCCCAGGGAGTCAGCTCAGGGCCCGGGGCCCGGGGAGTCAGCTCAGGGCCTGGGACCCGGGGTGTCAGCTCAGGGCCCGGGGAGACAGCTCGAGGCCCAGGGCCCGGGGAGACAGCTCAGGGCTCGGGGAGACAGCACAGGGCCCGGGGAAACAGCTCAGGGCCTTGGGAGTCAGCTCAGGGCCTGGGGCATGGGGAGTCAGCTCAGGGCCCGGGGAGACAGGTCGGGGCCCAGGGAGTCAGCTCAGGGCCCGGGGCCCGGGGAGTCAGCTCAGGGCCCGGGGAGTCAGCTCAGGGCCCAGGGCCCGGGGAGACAGCTCAGGGCCTGGGGAGACAGCACAGGGCCCGGGTAGACAGCTCGGGGCCCGGGGAGACAGCTCAGGGCTCGGGGAGTCAACTCGGGGCCCGGGGAAACAGCTCAGGGCCCGGGGAATCAGCTCGAAGCCCAGGGCCTGGGGAGACAGCTCAGGGGTCGGGGAGACAGCACATGGCCCGGGGAAACAGCTCAGGGCGCAGGGAGAGATCTCAGGGCCCGGTGAAACAGCTTGGGGCTCGGGACGTGGGGTAGCAGCTCAGGGCCCAGGGAGTCAGCTCAGGGCTCTGGGCCTGGGGAGACAGCTCTGTGCTCGGGGAGACAGCTCAGGACCCGGGGAATCAGCTCAGGGCCCAGGGAGACAGCTCGGGGCTCGGGTCCCAGGGAGTCAGCTCAGGGCCTGGGTCCCGGGGAGTCAGCTCAGGGCTCGGGGCCCGGGGAGTCAGCTCGAAGCCCAGGGCCCAGGGAGACAGCTCAGGAGTTGGGGAGACAGCTCAGGACCCGGGGAGTCAGCTCGTGGCCCTAAGAGAAAGCTCAGGTCCCGGTGTCCGGGGAGACAGCTCAGGGCTCGGGGAGACAGCACAGGGCCCGGAGAAACAGTTCGGAGCCCGGGAAGACAGCTCAGGGCCTGGGGAGTCATCTCCATGCCCGGGGAGAGAGGTCAGGGCCCAGGGAGACAGCTCGGGGCCTACGGAGATAGACTGCTCAGGGTCGTGAGAGTCAGCTTGTGGCATGGGGCGTCAGCTCGGGGCCCGGGGAGACAGCCCGTGTCTCGGGGCCCAGGGAGTCAGCTCGGGGTTTGGGGCCCAGGGAAACAGCTCAGTGCTCGGGGCCCAGGGAGTCAGCTCGGCGTTTGGGGCCCAGTGAGACAGCTCAGGGCTCGGGGCCCAGGGAGTCAGCTCGGGGCTTGGGGCCCGGGGAGACAGCTCAGGGCTCGGGCCCCAGGGAGACAGCTCAGGGCTCGGGGCCCAGGGAGACTGCTCAGGGCTCGGGGCCCAGGGAGACTGGTCAGGGCTCGGGGCCCGGGGAGGCAGCCCAGGGCCCTGGGAAAGGGAGGCAGCTCAGGGCCCAGGGCCCGGTGAGACAGCTCAGGGCTTGTGGGGACAGCTCAGGGCCTGGAGAGACAGCTCAGGGCCCGGGTAGACAGCTCAGGGCCCGGGGAGACAGCACAGGGCCCGGAGAAACAGTTCGGGGACCGGGGAGACAGCACAGGGTCCAGGGAAACAGCTCGGGGCCCGGGGAGTCAGCTCAGGGCTTGGGGCCCGGGGAGATAGCTCAGGGCCTGGGACCCGGGGAGTCAGCTCAGGGCCCAGGGAGACAGCTCGGGGCCCAGGGACCAGGGAGACAGCTCAGGGAGCGGGGAGACAGCTCGGGGCCCGGGGGGACAGCTCAGGGCCCGGGGAGACAGGTCGGGGCCCAGGGAGTCAGCTCAGGGCTCGGGGCCCGGGGGGTCAGCTCAGGGCCCGGGGAGTCTGCCCAGGGCCCAGGGCCCGGGGAGACAGCTCAGAGCCTGGGGGGATAACAGCTCAGAGCCCTGAGAATCAGTTAGGGGCCTGGCGATTCAGCTCGGGGGCCATGGAGTCAGCTGGGGGTCCGGGGCATCAGTTCGGGGCCCATGGAGTCAGCTCTTGGCCTGGGGAAACAGCTCAGGGCTCAGGGCCTGGGGAGTCAGCTCAGGGCCTGGGGAGACAGCTCAGGGGCTGGGACAGGGAGAAAGCTCGGGGCTCGGGGCCCGGGCAGACAGATCGGGGCTCGGGCCTGGTTAGTCAGATCAGTGTTCGGGGCCCGGGGGAGACATATCAGGGCTCAGGGACTGGAGCCTCAGCTCGGGGCTCGGGGCCCGGGGACAGGGAGACAGCTTGGGGCTCGAGGCCCTGGCAGACAGCTCAGGGCTCGGGGCCCAGGGAGTCAGCTCAGGGCCTGGACCTAGGGAATCAGCTCAGGGCTCGGGGAGTCAACTCGGGGCCCGGGGAAAGAGCTCAGGGCCCAGGGTCCGGGGAGACAGCTCAGGGCCCGGGGAGACAGCACAGGGCCAGGGGAGACAGCTCGGGGCCCGGCGAGACAGCTCAGGGCTTGGGGAGTCAACTCGGGGCCCGGGGAAACAGCTCAGGGCCTGGGGAGTCAACTCGGGGCACAGGGAAACAGCTCAGGGCCCGGGGAATCAGCTCTAAGCCCAGGGCCCGGGGAGACAGCTCAGGGGTCGGGGAGACAGCACATGGCCCGGGGAAACAGCTCAGGGCCCAGGGAGACATCTCAGGGCCCGGGGAAACAGCTTGGGGCTCGGGATGTGGGGTGGCAGCTCAGGGCCCAGGGAGTCAGCTCAGGGCTCTGGGCCCGGGGAGACAGCTCTGTGCCCGGGGAGACAGCTCAGGACCCGGGGAATCAGCTCAGGGCCCAGGGAGACAGCTCGGGGCTCGGGTCCCAGGGAGTCAGCTCAGGGCCTGGGTCCCGGGGAGTCAGCTGAGGGTTCAGGGAGTCAACTCGGGGCCCAGGGTAACAGCTCAGGGCTCAGGGCCCGGGGAGTCAGCTCAAAGCCCAGGGCCCGGGGAGACAGATCAGGGCCCAGGGCCCAGGGAGACAGCTCAGGGGCCAGGGAGACAGCTCAAGACCCGGAGAGTCAGCTCGTGGCCCTAAGAGAAAGCTCAGGTCCCGGTGTCCGGGGAGACAGCTCAGGGCTCGGGCAGACAGCACAGGGCCCGGAGAAACAGTTCGGGGCCCGGGAAGACAGCTCAGGGTCTGGGGAGTCAGCTCCATGCCCGGGGAGAGAGCTCAGGGCCCAGGGAGACAGCTCGGGGCCTAGGGAGATAGACTGCTCAGGGCCGTGAGAGTCAGCTTCTGGCACGGGGCGTCAGCTCGGGACCCGGGGAGACAGCCCGTGTCTCGGGGCCTAGGGAGTCAGATCGGGGCTTGGGGCCCAGTGAGACAGCTCAGGACTCGGGGCCCAGGGAGTCAGCTCGGGGCTTGGGGCCCGGGGAGACAGCTCAGGGCTCGGGGCCCAGGGAGACAGCTCAGGGCTCGGGGCCCAGGGAGATAGCTCAGGGCTCGGGGCCCAGGGAGACTGGTCAGGGCTCGGGGCCCGGGGAGACAGCCCAGGGCTCAGGTCTCAGGGCCTCAGTTAGGGGCTCAGGGCCCGGGGAGTCAGCTCAGGGCCCTGGGAAAGGGAGGCAGCTCAGGGCCCAGGGCCCAGTGAGAGAGCTCAGGGCTTGTGGGGACAGCTCAGGGCCTGGAGAGGACAGCTCAGGGTCCGGGGAGACAGCTCAGGGCCCGGGGAGACAGCACAGGGCCCGGAGTAACAGTTCGGTGACCGGGGAGACAGCATAGGGTCCAGGGAAACAGCTCGGGGCCCGGGGAGTCAGCTCAGGGCTCGGGGCCCGGGGAGACAGCTCAGGGCCTGGGACCCGGGGAGTCAGCTCAGGGCCCAGGGAGAAAGCTCGGGGCCCAGAGCCCGGGGAGACAGCTCAGGGCCCGGGGAGACAGCTCTGGGCGCGGGGAGTCAGCTCAGGGCTCGGGGAGTCAACTCGGGGCCCGGGGAAGCAGCTCAGGACCCGGGGAGTCAGCTCGGGGCCCAGGGACCGGGGAGACAGCTCAGGGCTCGGGGAGACAGCACAGGGCCCGGGGAAACAGCTCAGGGCCCAGGTAGACAGCTCAGGGCCTGAGACCAGCGGAGTCAGCTCAGGGCTCGAGGAGTCAACTCGGGCCCAGGGTAACAGCTCAGGACTCAGGGCCCGGGAAGTCAGCTCGAAGCCCAGGGCCTGGGGAGACAGATCAGGGCCCAGGGCCCAGGGAGACAGCTCAGGGGTTGGGGAGACAGCTCAGGACCCGGGGAGTCAGCTCGAGGCCGTAAGAGAAAGCTCAGGTCCCTGTGTCCGGGGAGACAGCTCAGGGCTCGGGGGTCAACTCGGGGCCCGGGGAATCAGCTCAGGGCCCGGGGACTCAGCTGGAAGCCCAGGGCCCGGGAAGACAGCTCAGGGCTCGGGGAGACAGCACAGGGCCCGGGGAAACAGCCCAGGGCCCAGGGAGACAGCTCAGGGCTCGGGGCCCAGGGAGTCAGCTCAGGGCCTGGACCTAGGGAGTCAGCTCAGGGCTCGGGGAGTCAACTCGGGGCCCGGGGAAACAGCTCAGGGCCCAGGGCCCAGGGAGACAGCTCAGAGCCCAGGGAGACAGCACAGGGCCAGGGGAAACAGCTTGGGGCCCGGCGAGACAGCTCAGGGCTTGGGGAGTCAACTCGGGGCCCGGAGAAACAGCTCAGGGCCTGGGGAGTCAACTCGGGGCACAGGGAAACAGCTCAGGGCCCGGGGAATCAGCTCGAAGCCCAGGGCCCGGGGAGACAGCTCAGGGGTCGGGAGACATCTCAGGGCCCGGGGAAACAGCTTGGGGCTCGGGACGTGGGGTGGCAGCTCAGGGCTCAGGGAGTCAGCTCAGGGCTCTGGGCCCGGGGAGACAGCTCTGTGCCTGGGGAGACAGCTCAGGACCCGGGGAATCAGCTCAGGGCCCAGGGAGACAGCTCGGGGCTCGGGTCCCAGGGAGTCAGCTCAGGGCCTGGGTCCCGGGGAGTCAGCTCAGGGCTCGGTGAGTCAACTCGGGGCCCAGGGTAACAGCTCAGGGCTCAGGGCCCGGGGAGTCAGCTCGAAGCCCAGGGCCCGGGGAGACAGATCAGGGCCCAGGGCCCAGGGAGACAGCTCAGGGGTTGGGGAGACAGCACAGGGCCCGGAGAAACAGTTCGGGGCCTGGGAAGACAGCTCAGGGCCTGGGGAGTCAGCTCCATGCCCGGGGAGAGAGCTCAGGGCCCAGGGAGACAGCTCGGGGCCTAGGGAGATAGACTGCTCAGGGCCGTGAGAGTCAGCTTCTGGCACGGGGCGTCAGCTCGGGACCCGGGGAGACAGCCCGTGTCTCGGGGCCTAGGAAGTCAGATCGGGGCTTGGGGCCCAGTGAGACAGCTCAGGACTCGGGGCCCAGGGAGTCAGCTCGGGGCTTGGGGCCCGGGTAGACAGCTCAAGGCTCGGGGCCCAGGGAGACAGCTCAGGGCTCAGGTCTCAGGGCCTCAGTTAGGGGCTCAGGGCCCGGGGAGTCAGCTCAGGGCCCTGGGAAAGGGAGGCAGCTCAGGGCCCAGGGCCCGGTGAGACAGCTCAGGGCTTGTGGGGACAGCTCAGGGCCTGGAGAGACAGCTCAGGGCCCGGGGAGACAGCTCAGGACCCGGGGAGACAGCACAGGGCCCGGAGAAACAGTTCGGGGACCGGGGAGACAGCATAGGGTCCAGGAAAACAGCTCGGGGCCCGGGGAGTCAGCTCAGGGCTCGGGGCCCGGGGAGACAGCTCAGGGCCTGGGACCCAGGGAGTCAGCTCAGGGCCCAGGGAGACAGCTCGGGGCCCAGAGCCCGGGGAGACAGCTCAGGGCCCGGGGAGACAGCTCGGGGCGCGGGGAGTCAGCTCAGCGCTCGGGGAGTCAACTCGGGGCCCGGGGAAACAGCTCAGGACCCGGGGAGTCAGCTCGGGGCCCAGGGCCCGGGGAGACAGCTCAGGGCTCGGGGAGACAGCACAGGGCCCGGGGAAACAGCTCAGGGCCCAGGTAGACAGCTCAGGGCCTGGGACCAGCGGAGTCAGCTCAGGGCTCGGGGAGTCAACTCGGGCCCAGGGTAACAGCTCAGGACTCAGGGCCCGGGAAGTCAGCTCGAAGCCCAGGGCCTGGTGAGACAGATCAGGGCCCAGGGCCCAGGGAGACAGCTCAGGGGTTGGGGAGACAGCTCAGGACCCGGGGAGTCAGCTCGAGGCCGTAAGAGGAAGCTCAGGTCCCTGTGTCCGGGGAGACAGCTCAGGGCTCGGGGGTCAACTCGGGGCCCGGGGAATCAGCTCAGGGCCCGGGGACTCAACTGGAAGCCCAGTGCCCGGGAAGACAGCTCAGGGCTCGGGGAGACAGCACAGGGCCCGGGGAAACAGCCCAGGGCCCAGGGAGACATCTCAGGGCCCGGGGCACAGGGAAACAGTTTGGGGCTCGGGGCGAGGGGTGGCAGCTCAGGGCCCAGGGAGTCAGCTCAGGGCTCGGGGCCCGGGGAGACAGCTCTGTGCCCAGGTAGACAGCTCAGGACCCGGGGAATCAGCTCAGGGCCCAGGGAGACAGCTCGGGGCCTGGGGAGTCAGCTCATGGTCCGGGGAGTCAGCTCGGGGCCCGGGGAGACAGCTCGGGGTCCTGGGAGTCAGCTCGTGGTCCAGAGAGTCAGCTCAGGGCCCGGGGAGACAGCTCGGGGCCAGGGCCCAGGAAGACAGCTCAGGGTTTGGGGCTCGGGGCGTCAGCTCGGGGCCCGGGGGGATAACAGCTCAGAGCCCTGAGAATCAGTTAGGGGCCCGGGGATTCAGCTCAGGGGCCATGGAGTCAGCTCGGGGCCCGGGGCATCAGTTCGGGGCCCATGGAGTCAGCTCTTGGCCTGGGGAAACAGCTCAGGGCTCAGGGCCTGGGGAGTCAGCTCAGGGCCTATGGAGACAGCTCAGGGGCTGGGACAGGGAGAAAGCTCGGGGCTCGGGGCCCGAGCAGACAGCTCGGGGCTCGGGCCTGGTTAGTCAGATCAGTGTTCGGGACCCGGGGGAGACATATCAGGGCTCAGGGCCTGGAGCCTCAGCTCGGGGCTCGGGGCCCGGGGACAGGGAGACAGCTCGGGGCACGAGGCCCTGGCGGACAGCTCAGGGCTCGGAGCCCAGGGAGTCAGCTCAGGGCCTGGACCTGGCTCGGGGAGTCAACCCGAGGCCCGGGGAAACAGCTCAGGGCCCAGGGCCCGGGGAGACAGCTCAGGGCCCAGGGAGACAGCACAGGGCCAGGGGAGACAGTTCGGGGTCCGGCGAGACAGCTCAGGGCTTGGGGAGTCAACTCGGGGCCCGGGGAAACAGCTCAGGGCCTGGAGAGTCAACTCGGGGCACAGGGAAACAGCTCAGGGCCCGGGGAATCAGCTCGAAGCCCAGGGCACGGGGAGACAGCTCAGGGGTCGTGGAGACAGCACATGGCCCGGGGAAACAGCTCAGGGCCCAGGGAGACATCTCAGGGCCCGGGGAAACAGCTTGGGGCTCGGGACGTGGGGTGGCAGCTCAGGGCCCAGGGAGACAGCTCAGGACCCGGGGCACAGGGAAACAGTTTGGGGCTCGGGGCGAGTGGTGGCAGCTCAGGGCCCAGGGAGTCAGCTCAGGGCTCGGGGCCCGGGGAGACAGCTCTGTGCCCAGGTAGACAGCTCAGGACCCGGGGAATCAGCTCAGGGCCCAGGTAGACAGCTCGGGGCCCGGGGAGTCAGCTCATGGTCCGGGGAGTCAGCTCGGGGCCCGGGGAGACAGCTCGCGGCCCTGGGAGTCAGCTCGTGCTCTGGAGAGTCAGCTCAGGGCTCGGGGAGACAGCTCAGGGCCAGGGCCCAGGAAGACAGCTCAGGGTTTGGGGCTCGGGGCGTCAGCTCAGGGCCCAGGGGGATAACAGCTCAGAGCCCTGAGAATCAGTTAGGGGCCCGGGGATTCAGCTCAGGGGCCATGGAGTCAGCTCGGGGCCCGGGGCATCAGTTCGGGGCCCATGGAGTCAGCTCTTGGCCTGGGGAAACAGCTCAGGGCTCAGGGCCTGGGGAGTCAGCTCAGGGCCTATGGAGACAGCTCAGGGGCTGGGACAGGGAGAAAGCTCGGGGCTCGGGGCCCGGGGACAGGGAGACAGCACAGGGTCCGGGGAAACAGGTCGGGGCCCAGGGAGACAGCTCAGGGCTCGGGGAGTCAGCTCAGGGCTCGGGGCCCTGGAATCAGCTCAGGGCCTGGGGAGTCAGCTCAGGGCCCAGGGCCCGGGGAGACAGCTCAGGGCCCGGGGAGACAGCACAGGGATCGGGGAGACAGCTCGGGGCCCGGGGAGACAGCTCAGGGCTCGGCGAGTCAACTCGGGGTCCGGGGAAACAGCTCCGGGCTCGGGGGATCAACTCGGGGCCCGGGGAATCAGCTCAGGGCCCGGGGAGTCAGCTGGAAGCCCAGGGCCCGGGAAGACAGCTCAGGGCTCGGGGAGACAGCACAGGGCCCGGGGAAACAGCCCAGGGCGCAGGGAGACATCTCAGGGCCCGGGGCACGGGGAAACAGTTTGGGGCTCGGGGCGCGGGGTGGCAGCTCAGGGCCCAGGGAGTCAGCTCAGGGCTCGGGGCCCGGGGAGACAGCTCTGTGCCCAGGTAGACAGCTCAGGATCCGGGGAATCAGCTCAGGGCCCAGGGAGACAGCTCGGGGCCCGGGGAGTCAGCTCATGGTCCGGGGAGTCAGCTCGGGGCCCGGGGAGACAGCTCGGGGCCCTGGGATTCAGCTCGTGGTCCGGAGAGTCAGCTCAGGGCCAGGCGAGACAGCTCGGGGCCAGGGCCCAGGAAGACAGCTCAGGGTTTGGGGCTCGGGGCGTCAGCTCAGGGCCCTGGGGGGATAACAACTCAGAGCCCTGAGAATCAGTTAGGGGCCCGTGGATTCAGCTCAGGGGCCATGGAGTCAGCTCGGGGCCTGGGGCATCAGTTCGGGGCCCATGGAGTCAGCTCTTGGCCTGGGGAAACAGCTCAGGGCTCAGGGCCTGGGGAGTCAGCTCAGGGCCTGGGGATACAGCTCAGGGGCTGGGACAGGGAGAAAGCTCGGGGCTCGGTGCCCGGGCAGAAAGCTCGGGGCTCGGGCCTGGTTAGTCAGATCAGTGTTCGGGGCCCGGGGGAGACATATCAGGGCTCAGGGCCTGGAGCCTCAGCTCAGGGCTTGGGGCCCGGGGACAGGGAGACAGCTCGGGGCTCGAGGCCCTGGCAGACAGCTCAGGGCCTGGACCTAGGGAGTCAGCTCAGGGCTCGGGGAGTCAACTCGGGGCCCGGGGAGACAGCTCAGGGCCCAGGGAGACAGTACAGGGCCAGGGGAGACAGCTCGGGGCCCGGCGAGACAGCTCAGGGCTTGGGGAGTCAACTCCATGCCCGGGGAAACAGCTCAGGACCTGGGGAGTCAACTCGGGGCACAGGGAAACAGCTCAGGGCCCAGGGAGACATCTCAGGGCCCGGGGAAACAGCTTGGGGCTTGGGACGTGGGGTGGCAGCTCAGGGCCCAGGGAGTCAGCTCAGGGCTCTGGGCCCGGGGAGACAGCTCTGTGCCCGGGGAGACAACTCAGGACCCGGGGAATCAGCTCAGGGCCCAGGGAGACAGCTCGGGGCTCGGGTCCCAGGAAGTCAGCTCAGGGCCCAGGGAGACAGCTCGGGGCCCAGGGCCCGGGGAGACAGCTCAGGGCCCGGGGAGACAGCTCGGGACGCGAGGAGACAGCTCAGGGCTCGGGGAGTCAACTCAGGGCCCGGGGAAACAGCTCAGGACCCGGGGAGTCAGCTCGGGGCCCAGGGCCCGGGGAGACAGCTCAGGGCTCAGGGAGACAGCACAGGGCCCGGGGAAACAGCTCAGGGCCCAGGTAGACAGCTCAGGGCCTGGGACCAGGGGAGACAGCACGGGGCTCGGGTCCCAGGGAGTCAGCTCAGGGCCTGGGTTCCGGGGAGTCAGCTCAGGGCTCGGGGAGTCAACTCGGGGCCCAGGGTAACAGCTCAGGACTCAGGGCCCGGGGAGTCAGCTCGAAGCCCAGGGCCTGGGGAGACAGATCAGGGCCCAGGGCCCAGGGAGACAGCTCAGGGGTTGGGGAGTCAGCTCGAGGCCGTAAGAGAAAGCTCAGGTCCCTGTGTCCGGGGAGACAGCTCAGGGCTCGGGGAGACAGCTCGGGGCCCAGGGAGATAGACTGCTCAGGGCCGTGAGAGTCAGCTTCTGGCACGGGGCGTCTGCTTGGGGCCCGGGGAGACAGCCCATGTCTCGGGGCCCAGGGAGTCAGCTCGGGGCTTGGGGCACAGGGAGACAGCTCAGGGCTCGGGGCCCAGGGAGTCAGCTCGGGGCTTGGGGCCCAGTGAGACAGCTCAGGGCTCGGGTCCCAGGGAGTCAGCTCGGGGCTTGGGGCCCGGGGAGACAGCTCAGGACTCGGGGCCCAGGTAGACAGCTCAGGGCTCGGGGCCCAGGGAGACAGTCCAGGGATCAGGTCTCAGGGCCTCAGTTCGGGGCTCAGGGCCCGGGGAGTCAGGTCAGGGCCCTGGGAAAGGGAGACAGCTCAGGGCCCAGGGCCCGGTGAGACAGCTCAGGGCTTGGGGCCCGGGGCCTGGAGAGACAGCTCAGGGCTTGTGGGGACAGCTCAGAGCCTGGGGAGACAGCTCAGGGCCCGGGGAGACAGCACAGGGCCCGGAGAAACAGTTTGGGGTACGGGGAGACAGAACAGGGTCCAGGGAAACAGCTCGGGGCCCGGGGAGTCAGCTCAGGGCTCAGGGCCCGGGGAGTCAGCTCAGAGCCTGGGACCCGGGGAGTCAGCTCAGGGCCCGGGGAGACAGCTCGAGGACCAGGGAGTCAGCTCAGGGCCCCGGGCCTGGGAAGTCAGCTCAGGGCCCAGGGAGTCAGCTCAGGGCCCAGAGCCCGGGGAGACAGCTCAGGGCCCGGGGAGACAGCACAGGGCCCGGGAGACAGCTCGGGGCCCAGGAAGACAACTCAGTGCTCAGGGTGTCAACTCGGGGCCCGGGGAAACAGCTCAGGGCCCAGGGAGTCAACTCGGGGCCCGGGGAAGCAGCTCAGGGCCCGGGGAGTCAGCTCGAATCCCAGGGCCCGGGGAGACAGCTCAGGGCTCGGCGAGACAGCACACGGCCCGGGGAAACAGCCCAGGGCCCAGGGAGACATCTCAGGGCCCGGGGCACGGGTAAACAGTTCGGGGCTCGGGGCGTGGGGTGGCAGCTCAGGGCCCAGGGAGTCAGCTCAGGGCTCGGGGAATCAGCTCAGGGCCCAGGGAGACAGCTCGGGGCTTGGGCCCCAGGGAGTCAGCTCAGGGCCTGGGTCCCGGGGAGTCAGCTCAGGGCTCGGGGAGTCAACTCGGGGCCCAGGGTAACAGCTCAGGGCTCAGGGCCCGGGGAGTCAGCTCGAAGCCCAGGGCCCGGGGAGACAGATCAGGGCCCAGGGCCCAGGGAGACAGCTCAGGGGTTGGGGAGACAGCTCAGGACCCGGGGAGTCAGCTCGTGGCCCTAAGAGAAAGCTCAGGTCCCGGTGTCCGGGGAGACAGCTCAGGGCTCGGGGAGACAGCACAGGGCCCGGAGAAACAGTTCGGGGCCCGGGAAGACAGCTCAGGGCCTGGGGTGTCAGCTCCATGCCCGGGGAGAGAGCTCAGGGCCCAGTGAGACAGCTCGGGGCCTAGGGAGATAGACTGCTCAGGGCCGTGAGAGTCAGCTTCTGGCACGGGGCGACAGCTCGGGACCCGGGGAGACAGCCCGTGTCTCGGGGCCCAGGGAGTCAGCTCAGGGCTTGGGGCCCAGGGAAACAGCTCAGTGCTCAGAGCCCAGGGAGTCAGCTCGGGGTTTGGGGCCCAGTGAGACAGCTCAGGACTCGGGGCCCAGGGAGTCAGCTCGGGGCTTGGGGCCTGGGGAGACAGCTCAGGGGTTGGGGAGACAGCTCAGGACCCGGGGAGTCAGCTCGTGGCCCTAAGAGAAAGCTCAGGTCCCGGTGTCCGGGGAGACAGCTCAGGGCTCGGGGAGACAGCACAGGGCCCGGAGAAATAGTTCGGGGCCCGGGAAGACAGCTCAGGGCCTGGGGAGTCAGCTCCATGCCCGGGGAGAGAGCTCAGGGCCCAGGGAGACAGCTCGGGGCCTAGGGAGATAGACTGCTCAGGTCCGTGAGAGTCAGCTTCTGGCACGTGGCGTCAGCTCGGGACCCGGGGAGACAGCCCGTGTCTCGGGGCCCAGGGAGTCAGCTCGGGGCTTGGGGCGCAGGGAAACAGCTCAGTGCTCAGAGCCCAGGGAGTCAGCTCGGGGTTTGGGGCCCAGTGAGACAGCTCAGGGCTCGGGGCCCAGGGAGTCAGCTCGGGGCTTGGGGCCCGGGGAGACAGCTCAGGGCTCGGGGCCCAGGGAGACAGCTCAGGGCTCGGGGCCCAGGGAGACAGCTCAGGGCTCGGGGCCCAGGGAGACTGGTCAGGGCTCGGGGCCCGGGGAGACAGCCCAGGGCTCAGGTCTCAGGGCCTCAGTTAGGGGCTCAGGGCCCGGGGAGTCAGCTCAGGGCTCTGGGAAAGGGAGGCAGCTCAGGGCCCAGGGCTCGGTGAGACAGCTCAGGGCTTGTGGGGACAGCTCAAGGCCCGGGGAGACAGCTCAGGGCCCGGGGAGACAGCACAGGGCCCGGAGAAACAGTTCGGGGACCGGGGAGACAGCACAGGGTCCAGGGAAACAGCTCGGGGCCCGGGGAGTCAGCTCAGGGCTCGGGGCCCGGGGAGACAGCTCAGGGCCTGGGACCCGGGGAGTCAGTTCAGGGCCCAGGGAGACAGCTCGGGGCCCAGGGCCCGGGGAGACAGCTCAGGGCTCGGGGAGTCAACTCGGGGCCCGGGGAAACAGCACAGGGCCCGGGGAAACAGCTCAGGGCCCAGGGAGATAGCTCAGGGCCTGGGGCCAGCGGAGAAAGCACGGGGCTCGGGTCCCAGGGAGTCAGCTCAGGGCCTGGGTTCCGGCGAGTCAGCTCAGGGCTTGGGGAGTCAACTCGGGGCCCAGGGTAACAGCTCAGGACTCAGGGCCCGGGGAGTCAGCTCGAAGCCCAGGGCCTGGGGAGACAGATCAGGGCCCAGGGCCCAGGGAGACAGCTCAGGGATTGGGGAGACAGCTCAGGACACGGGGAGTCAGCTCGAGGCCGTAAGAGAAAGCTCAGGTCCCTGTGTCCGGGGAGACAGCTCAGGGCTCGGGGAGACAGCACAGGGCCCGGAGAAACAGTTCGGGGCCTGGGAAGACAGCTCAGGGCCTGGGGAGTCAGCTCTATGCCCGGGGAGAGAGCTCAGGGCTCGGGGAGACAGCTCGGGGCCCAGGGAGATAGACAGCTCAGGGCCGTGAGAGTCAGCTTCTGGCACGGGGCATCAGCTCGGGGCCCGGGGAGACAGCCCATGTCTCGGGGCCCAGGGAGTCAGCTCGGGGCTTGGGGCCCAGGGAGACAGCTCAGGGCTCGGGGCCCAGGGAGTCAGCTCGGGGCTTGGGGCCCAGTGAGACAGCTCATGGCTCGGGGCCCAGGGAGTCAGCTCGGGGCTTGGGGCCCAGGGAGACAGCTCAGGGCTCGGGGCCCAGGGAGACAGCTCAGGGCTCGGGGCCCAGGTAGACAGCTCAGGGCTCGGGGCCCAGGGAGACAGCTCAGGGCTCGGGGCCCGGGGAGACAGCCCAGGGATCAGGTCTCAGGGCCTCAGTTCGGGGCTCCAAGCCCGGGGAGTCAGGTCAGGGCCCTGGGAAAGGGAGACAGCTCAGGGCTTGGGGCCCGGGGCCTGGAGAGACAGCTCAGGGCTTGTGGGGACAGCTCAGAGCCTGGGGAGACAGCTCAGGGCCAGGGGAGACAGCACAGGGCCCGGAGAAACAGTTTGGGGTACGGGGAGACAGCACAGGGTCCAGGGAAACAGCTCGGGGCCCGGGCAGTCAGCTCAGGGCTCGGGGCCCGTGGAGACAGCTCAGGGCCTGGGAACCGGGGAGTCAGCTCAGGGCTCGGGAAGACAGCACAGGGACCGGGGAAACTGCTCAGGGCCCGGGGAGTCAGCTCAGGGCCTGGGGCCCGGGGAGTCAGCTCAGGGCCCGGGGAGACAGCTCGGGGCCCAGGGAGTCAGCTCAGGGCCCCGGGCCTGGGAAGTCAGCTCAGTGCCCGGGGAGTCAGCTCAGGGCCCAGGGCCCGGGGAGACAGCTCAGGACCCGGGGAGTCAGCTCGTGGCCCTAAGAGAAAGCTCAGGTCCCGGTGTCCGGGGAGACAGCTCAGGGCTCGGGGAGACAGCACAGGGCCCGGAGAAACAGTTCGGGGCCCGGGAAGACAGCTCAGGGCCTGGGGTGTCAGCTCCATGCCCGGGGAGAGAGCTCAGGGCCCAGTGAGACAGCTCGGGGCCTAGGGAGATAGACTGCTCAGGGCCGTGAGAGTCAGCTTCTGGCACGGGGCGTCAGCTCGGGACCCGGGGAGACAGCCCGTGTCTCGGGGCCCAGGGAGTCAGCTCAGGGCTTGGGGCCCAGGGAAACAGCTCAGTGCTCAGAGCCCAGGGAGTCAGCTCGGGGTTTGGGCCCCAGTGAGACAGCTCAGGGCTCGGGGCCCAGGGAGTCAGCTCGGGGCTTGGGGCCTGGGGAGACAGCTCAGGGGTTGGGGAGACAGCTCAGGACCCGGGGAGTCAGCTCGTGGCCCTAAGAGAAAGCTCAGGTCCCGGTGTCCGGGGAGACAGCTCAGGGCTCGGGGAGACAGCACAGGGCCCGGAGAAATAGTTCGGGGCCCGGGAAGACAGCTCAGGGCCTGGGGAGTCAGCTCCATGCCCGGGGAGAGAGCTCAGGGCCCAGGGAGACAGCTCGGGGCCTAGGGAGATAGACTGCTCAGGTCCGTGAGAGTCAGCTTCTGGCACGTGGCGTCAGCTCGGGACCCGGGGTGACAGCCCGTGTCTCGGGGCCCAGGGCGTCAGCTCGGGTCTTGGGGCGCAGGGAAACAGCTCAGTGCTCAGAGCCCAGGGAGTCAGCTCGGGGTTTGGGGCCCAGTGAGACAGCTCAGGGCTCGGGGCCCAGGGAGTCAGCTCGGGGCTTGGGGCCCGGGGAGACAGCTCAGGGCTCGGGGCCCAGGGAGACAGCTCAGGGCTCGGGGCCCAGGGAGACAGCTCAGGGCTCGGGGCCCAGGGAGACTGGTCAGGGCTCGGGGCCCGGGGAGACAGCCCAGGGCTCAGGTCTCAGGGCCTCAGTTAGGGGCTCAGGGCCCGGGGAGTCAGCTCAGGGCTCTGGGAAAGGGAGGCAGCTCAGGGCCCAGGGCTCGGTGAGACAGCTCAGGGCTTGTGGGGACAGCTCAAGGCCCGGGGAGACAGCTCAGGGCCCGGGGAGACAGCACAGGGCCCGGAGAAACAGTTCGGGGACCGGGGAGACAGCACAGGGTCCAGGGAAACAGCTCGGGGCCCGGGGAGTCAGCTCAGGGCTCGGGGCCCGGGGAGACAGCTCAGGGCCTGGGACCCGGGGAGTCAGTTCAGGGCCCAGGGAGACAGCTCGGGGCCCAGGGCCCGGGGAGACAGCTCAGGGCTCGGGGAGTCAACTCGGGGCCCGGGGAAACAGCACAGGGCCCGGGGAAACAGCTCAGGGCCCAGGGAGATAGCTCAGGGCCTGGGGCCAGCGGAGAAAGCACGGGGCTCGGGTCCCAGGGAGTCAGCTCAGGGCCTGGGTTCCGGCGAGTCAGCTCAGGGCTTGGGGAGTCAACTCGGGGCCCAGGGTAACAGCTCAGGACTCAGGGCCCGGGGAGTCAGCTCGAAGCCCAGGGCCTGGGGAGACAGATCAGGGCCCAGGGCCCAGGGAGACAGCTCAGGGATTGGGGAGACAGCTCAGGACACGGGGAGTCAGCTCGAGGCCGTAAGAGAAAGCTCAGGTCCCTGTGTCCGGGGAGACAGCTCAGGGCTCGGGGAGACAGCACAGGGCCCGGAGAAACAGTTCGGGGCCTGGGAAGACAGCTCAGGGCCTGGTGAGTCAGCTCTATGCCCGGGGAGAGAGCTCAGGGCTCGGGGAGACAGCTCGGGGCCCAGGGAGATAGACAGCTCAGGGCCGTGAGAGTCAGCTTCTGGCACGGGGCATCAGCTCGGGGCCCGGGGAGACAGCCCATGTCTCGGGGCCCAGGGAGTCAGCTCGGGGCTTGGGGCCCAGGGAGACAGCTCAGGGCTCGGGGCCCAGGGAGTCAGCTCGGGGCTTGGGGCCCAGTGAGACAGCTCATGGCTCGGGGCCCAGGGAGTCAGCTCGGGGCTTGGGGCCCAGGGAGACAGCTCAGGGCTCGGGGCCCAGGGAGACAGCTCAGGGCTCGGGGCCCAGGTAGACAGCTCAGGGCTCGGGGCCCAGGGAGACAGCTCAGGGCTCGGGGCCCGGGGAGACAGCCCAGGGATCAGGTCTCAGGGCCTCAGTTCGGGGCTCCAAGCCCGGGGAGTCAGGTCAGGGCCCTGGGAAAGGGAGACAGCTCAGGGCTTGGGGCCCGGGGCCTGGAGAGACAGCTCAGGGCTTGTGGGGACAGCTCAGAGCCTGGGGAGACAGCTCAGGGCCAGGGGAGACAGCACAGGGCCCGGAGAAACAGTTTGGGGTACGGGGAGACAGCACAGGGTCCAGGGAAACAGCTCGGGGCCCGGGCAGTCAGCTCAGGGCTCGGGGCCCGTGGAGACAGCTCAGGGCCTGGGAACCGGGGAGTCAGCTCAGGGCTCGGGAAGACAGCACAGGGACCGGGGAAACTGCTCAGGGCCCGGGGAGTCAGCTCAGGGCCTGGGGCCCGGGGAGTCAGCTCAGGGCCCGGGGAGACAGCTCGGGGCCCAGGGAGTCAGCTCAGGGCCCCGGGCCTGGGAAGTCAGCTCAGTGCCCGGGGAGTCAGCTCAGGGCCCAGGGCCCGGGGAGACAGCTCAGTGCCCGGGGAGACAGCACAGGGCCCGGGAGACAGCTCGGGGCCCGGGGAGACAAATCAGTGCTCGGGGAGTGAATTTGGGGCCTGGGGAAACAGCTCAGGGCCCAGGGAGTCAACTCGGGGCCCGGGGAAACAGATCACGGAGCGGGGAGTCAGCTCGAAGCCCAGGGCCCGGGGAGACAGCTCAGGGCTCGGCGAGACAGCACACGGCCCGGGGAAACAGCCCAGGGCCCAGGGAGACATCTCAGGGCGCAGGGCTGGGGAAACAGTTCGGGGCTCGGGGCGTGGGGTGGCAGCACAGGGCCTGGAGAAACAGTTTGGGGTACGGGGAGAAATCACAGGGTCCAGGGAAACAGCTCGGGGCCCAGGGAGTCAGCTCAGGGCTCGGGGCCCGTGGAGACAGCTCAGGGCCTGGGAACCGGGGAGTCAGCTCAGGGCTCGGGGAGACAACACAGGGCCCGGGGAAACAGCTCAGGGCCCGGGAAGTCAGCTCAGAGCCTGGGGCCCGGGGAGTCAGCTCAGGGCCCGGGGAGACAGCTCGGGGCCCAGTGAGTCAGCTCAGGGCCCAGGGCCCGGGGAGACAGCACAGGGCCCGGGAGTCAGCTCGGGGCCCGGGGAGACAACTCAGCGCTCGGGGAGTCAAATCGGGGCCCGGGGAAACAGCTCAGGGCCCAGGGAGTCAACTCGGGGCCCGGGGAAACAGCTCAGGGCCCGGGGAGTCAGCTCGAAGCCCAGGGCCCGGGGAGACAGCTCAGGGCTCGGCGAGACAGCACACGGCCCGGGGAAACAGCCCAGGGCCCAGGGAGATATCTCAGGGCCCGGGGCATGGGGAAACAGTTCGGGGCTCGGGGCGTGGGGTGGCAGCTCAGGGCCCAGGGCCCGGGGAGACAGCTCAGGGCCCGGGGAGACAGCACAGGGCCTGGGAGACAGCTCGGGGCCCGGGGAGACAACTCAGCGCTCGGGGAGTCAACTCGGGGCCCGGGGAAACAGCTCAGGGCCCGGGGAGTCAGCTCAGAGCCTGGGGCCCGGGGAGTCAGCTCAGGGCCCGGGGAGACAGCTCGGGGCCCAGGGAGTCAGCTCAGGGCCCCGGGCCTGGGAAGTCAGCTCAGTGCCCGGGGAGTCAGCTCAGGGCCCAGGGCCCGGGAAGACAGCTCAGGGCCTGGGGAGACAGCACAGGGCCCGTGAGACAGCTCGGGGCCCGGGGAGACAACTCAGCACTCGGGGAGTCAACTCGGGGCCCGGGGAAACAGCTCAGGGCCCGGGGAGTCAGCTCGAAGCCCAGGGCCCGGGGAGACAGCTCAGGGCTCGGAAAGACAGCACACGGCCCGGGGAAACAGCCCAGGGCCCAGGAAGACATCTCAGGGCCCGGGGCACGGGGAAACAGTTCGGGGCTTGGGGCGTGGGGTGGCAGCTCAGGGCCCAGGGCCCGGGGAGACAGCTCAGGGCTCGGGGCCCAGGGAGACAGCTCAGGGCTCGGGGCCCAGGGAGACTGGTCAGGGCTCGGGGCCCGGGGAGACAGCCCAGGGCTCAGGTCTCAGGGCCTCAGTTAGGGGCTCAGGGCCCGGGGAGTCAGTTCAGGGCCCTGGGAAAGGGAGGCAGCTCAGGGCCCAGGGCCCGGTGAGACAGCTCAGGGCTTGTGGAGACAGCTCAGGGCCTGAAGAGACAGCTCAGGGCCCGGGGAGGCAGCTCAGGGTCCGGGGAGACAGCACAGGGCCCGGAGAAACAGTTCGGGACCGGGGAGACAGCACAGGGTCCAGGGAAACAGCACGGGGCCCGGGGAGTCAGCTCAGGGCTCGGGGCCCGGGGAGACAGCTCAGGGCCTGGGACCTGGGGAGTCAGCTCAGGGCCCAGGGAGACAGCTCGGGACGCGAGGAGACAGCTCAGGGCTCGGGTAGTTAACTCAGGGCCCGGGGAAACAGCTCAGGACCCGTGGAGTCAGCTCGGGGCCCAGGGCCCGGGGAGACAGCTCAGGGCCCGGGGAAAGAGCTCAGGGCCCAGGTAGACAGCTCAGGGCCTGGGTTCCGGGGAGTCAGCTCAGGGCTCGGGGAGTCAACTCGGGGCCCAGGGTAACAGCTCAGGACTCAGGGCCCGGGGAGTCAGTTTGAAGCCCAGGGCCTGGGGAGACAGATCAGGGCCCAGGGCCCAGGTAGACAGCTCAGGGGTTGGGGAGACAGCTCAGGACACGGGGAGTCAGCTCGAGGCCGTAAGATAAAGCTCAGGTCCCTGTGTCCGGGGAGACAGCTCAGGGCTCGGGGAGACAGCACAGGGCCCGGAGAAACAGTTCAGGGCCCGGGAAGACAGCTCAGGGCCTGGGGAGTCAGCTCTGTGCCCGGGGAGAGAGCTCAGGGCTCGGGGAGACAGCTCGGGGCCCAGGGAGATAGACTGCTCAGGGCCGTGAGAGTCAGCTTCTAGCACGGGGCGTCAGCTCGGGGCCCAGGGAGACAGCCCATGTCTCGGGGCCCAGGGAGTCAGCTCGGGGCTTGGGGCCCAGTGAGACAGCTCAGGGCTCGGGGCCCAGGGAGTCAGCTCGGGGCTTGGGGCCCAGTGAGACAGCTCAGGGCTCGGGGCCCAGGGAGTCAGCTCGGGGCTTGGGGCCCAGGGAGACAGCTCAGGGCTCAGGGCCCAGGGAGTCAGCTCGGGGCTTGGGGCCCAGTGAGACAGCTCAGGACTCGGGGCCCAGGGAGTCAGCTCGGGGCTTGGGGCCCGGGCAGACAGCTCAGGGCTCGGGCCCAGGGAGACAGCTCAGGGCTCGGGGCCCAGGTACACAGCTCAGGGCTCGGGGCCCAGGGAGACAGCTCAGGGCTCGGGGCCCAGGGAGACAGCCCAGGGATCAGGTCTCAGGGCCTCAGTTCGGGGCTCAGGGCCCGGGGAGTCAGGTCAGGGCCCTGGGAAAGGGAGACAGCTCAGGGCCCAGGGCCCAGTGAGACAGCTCAGGGCTTGGGGCCCGGGGCCTGGAGAGACAGCTCAGTGCTTGTGGGGACAGCTCAGAGCCTGGGGAGACAGCTCAGGGCCCGGGGAGACAGCACAGGGCCCGGAGAAACAGTTTGGGGTACGGGGAGACAGCACAGGGTCCAGGGAAACAGCTCGGGGCCCGGGGAGTCAGCTCAGGGCTCGGGGAAACAGCTCAGGGCCCGGGAAGTCAGCTCAGAGCCTGGGGCCCGGGGAGTCAGCTCAGGGCCCGGGGAGACAGCTCGGGGCCCAGGGAGTCAGCTCAGGGCCCCGGGCCTGGGAAGTCAGCTCCAGGCCCGGGGAGTCAGCTCAGGGCCCAGGGCCCGGGGAGACAGCTCAGGGCCCGGGGAGAAAGCACAGGGCCCGGGAGACAGCTCGGGGCCCGGGGAGACAACTCAGCGCTCGGGGAGTTAACTCGGGGCCCGGGGAAACAGCTCAGGGCCCGGGGAGTCAGCTCGAAGCCCAGGGCCCGGGGAGACAGCTCAGGGCTCGGCGAGACAGCACACGGCCCGGGGAAACAGCCCCGGCCCAGGGAGACATCTCAGGGCACGGGGAAACAGTCCGGGGCCCAGGGAGTCAGCTCAGGGCTCGGGGCCCGGGGAGACAGCTCTGTGCACAGGGAGACAGCTCAGGACCCGGGGAATCAGCTCAGGGCCCAGGGAGACAGCTCGCGGCTCGGGGAGACAGCTAGGGGCCCTGGGAGTCAGCTCGTGGTGCGGGGAGTCAGCTCGGGGCCCGGGAGACAGCTCGGGGCCATGGCCTGGGAAGACAGCTCAGGGCTTGCGTCTCGGGGCGTCAGCTCAGGGCCCGAGGGGACAGACAGCTCAGAGCCCTGAGAATCAGCTAGGGGCCCGGGGATTCAGCTCAGGGGCCATGGAGTCAGCTCGGGGCCTGGGGCATCAGTTCGGGGCCCATGGAGTCAGCTCTTGGCCTGGGGAAACAACTCAGGGCTCAGGGCCTGGGGAGTCAGCTCAGAGCCTGGGGAGACAGCTCAGGGGCTGGGACAGGGAGAAAGCTCGGGGCTCAGGGCCCGGGCAGACAGCTCGGGGCTTAGGCCTGGTAAGTCAGATCAGTGTTCGGGGCCCGGGGGAGACATATCAGGGCTCAGGGCCTGGAGCCTCAGCTCAGGGCTCGGGGCCCGGGGACAGGGAGACAGCTCGGGGCTCGAGGCCCTGGCAGACAGCTCAGGGCTTGGGGCCCAGGGAGTCAGCTCAGGGCCTGGGTCCCGGGGAGTCAGCTCAGGGCTCGGGGAGTCAACTCGGGGCCCAGGGAAACAGCTCAGGGCCCAGGGCCCGGGGAGACAGTTCAGGGCCCGGGAAGACAGTTCAGGGCCGTGAGAGTCAGCTTCTGGCACGGGGCGTCAGCTCGGGACCCGGGGAGACAGCCCGTGTCTCGGGGCCCAGGGAGTCAGCTCGGGGCTTGGGGCCCAGGGAAACAGCTCAGTGCTCAGAGTCCAGGGAGTCAGCTCGGGGTTTGGGGCCCAGTGAGACAGCTCAGGGCTCGGGGCCCAGGGAGTCAGCTCGGGGCTTGGGGCCCGGGGAGACAGCTCAGGGCTCGGGGCCCAGGGAGACAGCTCAGGGCTCGGGGCCCAGTGAGACAGCCCAGGGCTCAGGTCTCAGGGCCTCAGTTAGGGGCTCAGGGCCCGGGGAGTCAGCTCAGGGCCCTGGGAAAGGGAGGCAGCTCAGGGCCCAGGGCCCAGTGAGACAGCTCAGGGCTTGTTGGGATATCTCAGGTCCTGGAGAGACAGCTCAGGGCCCGGGGAGACAGCTCAGGGCCCGGGGAGACAGCACAGGGCCCGGAGAAACAGTTCGGGGACCGGGGAGACAGCACAGGGTCCAGGGAAACAGCTCGAGGCCCGGGAAGTCAGCTCAGGGCTCGGGGCCCGGGGAGACAGCTCAGGGCCTGGGACCCGGGGAGTCAGCTCAGGGCCCAGGGAGACAGCTCGGGGCCCAGGGCCCGGGGAGACAGTTCGGGGCGCGGGGAGACAGCTCAGGGCTCGGGCCGAGGGGTGGCAGCTCAGGGCCCAGAGAGTTAGCTCAGTGCTCGGGGCCCGGGGAGACAGCTCTGTGCCCAGGTAGACAGGTCAGGACCCGGGGAGTCAGCTCATGGTCCGGAGAGTCAGCTCGGGTCCCGGGGAGACAGCTCGGGGCCCTGGGATTCAGGTCATGGTCCGGAGAGTCAGCTCAGGGCCCGGGGAGACAGCTCGGGGCCAGGGCCCAGGAAGACAGTTCAGGGTTTGGGGCTCGGGGCGTCAGCTCGGGGCCCGGGGGGATAACAGCTCAGAGCCCTGAGAATCAGTTAGGGGCCCGGGGATTCAGCTCAGGGGCCATGCAGTCAGCTCGGGGTCGGGGCATCAGTTCGGGGCCCATGGAGTCAGCTCTTGGCCTGGGGAAACAGTTCAGCGCTCAGGGCCTGGGGAGTCAGCTCAGGGCCTGGGAAGACAGCTCAGGTTCTGGGACAGGGAGAATGCTCGGGCCTCGGGGCTCGGGCAGACAGCTCGGGGCTCGGGCCTGGTTAGTCAGATCAGTGTTCGGGGCCCGGGGGAGACATATCAGGGCTCAGCGCCTGGAGCCTCAGCTCGGGGCTCGGGATCCGGGGACAGGGAGACAGCTCGGGGCTCGAGGCCCTGGCAGACAGCTCAGGGCTTGGGGCCCAGGGAGTCAGCTCAGGGCCTGGACCTAGGGAGTCAGCTCAGGGCTCGGGGCCCGGGGAGACAGCTCAGGGCCCAGGGAGACAGCACAGGGCCCGGGGAGATAGCTCGGGCCCCGGCGAGACAGCTCAGGGCCTGGGGAGTCAACTCGGGGCACAGGGAAACAGCTCAGGGCCCGGGGAGTCAGCTCGAAGCCCAGGGCCCGGGGAGACAGCTCAGGGGTCGGGGAGACAGCACATGGCCCGGGGAAACAGCTCAGGGCCCAGGGATACATCTCAGGGCCCGGGGAAACAGCTTGGGGCTCGGGTCCCAGGGAGTCAGCTCAGGGCCTGGGTCCCGGGGAGTCAGCTCAGGGCTCGGGGAGTCAACTCGGGGCCCAGGGTAACAGCTCAGGGCCCAGGGCCCAGGGAGACAGGTCAGGGATTGGGGAGACAGCTCAGGACCCGGGGAGTCAGCTCGTGGCCCTAAGAGAAAGCTCAGGTCCCGGTGTCCGGGGAGACAGCTCAGGGCCCGGAGAAACAGTTCGGGGCCCGGGAAGACAGCTCAGGGCCTGGGGAGTCAGCTCCATGCCCGGGGAGAGAGCTCAGGGCCCAGGGAGACAGCTCGGGACCTAGGGAGATAGATTGCTCAGGGCTGTGAGAGTCAGGTTCTGGCACGGGGTGTCAGCTCGGGACCCGGGGAGACAGCCCGTGTCTCGGGGCCCAGGGAGTCAGCTCGGGGTTTGGGGCCCAGTGAGACAGCTCAGGGCTCAGGGCCCAGGGAGTCAGCTCGGGGCTTGGGGCCTGGGGAGACAGCTCTGGGCTCGGGGCCCAGGGAGACAGCTCAGGGCTCGGGGCCTAGGGAGACAGCTCAGGGCTCGGGGCCCAGGGAGACAGCTCAGGGCTCGGGGCCCAGGGAGACAGCTCGGGGCTTGGGGCCCGGGGAGACAGCTCAGGGCTCGGGGCCCAGGGAGACAGCTCAGGGCTCGGGGCCCAGGTAGACAGCTCAGGGCTCGGGGCCCAGGGAGACAGCTCGGGGCCCGGGGAGTCAGCTCAGGGCTCGGGTCCCGTGGAGACAGCTCAGGGCCTGGGACCCGGGGAGTCAGCTCAGGGCCCGGGGAGACAGCTCAGGGCCCGGGGAGACAGCTCAGGGCCCAGGGCCCGCGGAGACAGCTCAGGGGCCGGGGAGACAGCACAGGGCCCGGGGAGTCAGCTCTGGGCCCGGGGAGACAACTCAGTTCTCGGGGAGTCAACTAGGGGCCCGAGGATACAGATCAGGGTCCAGGGAATCAACTCGGGGCCCGGGGAAACAGCTCAGGTCCCGGGGAGACAACTCTGGGCTCGGCGAGACAGCACACGGCCCGGGGAAACAGCCCAAGGCCCAAGGAGACATCTCAGGGCCCGGGGCACGGGGAAACAGTTCGGGGCTCGGGGCGTGGGGTGGCAGCTCAGGGTCCAGGGAGTCAGCTCAGGGCTCGGGGCCCGGGGAGACAGCTCTGTGCCCAGGGAGACAGCTCATGGTCCGGGGAGTCAGCTCGGGACCCGGGGAGACAGCTAGGGGCCCTGGGAGTCAGCTTGTGGTCTGGGGAGTCAGCTCGGGGCCCTGGGAGACAGCTCGGGGCCAGGGCCTGGGAAGACAGGTCAGGGCTTGGGTCTCGGGGCATCAGCTCAGGGCCCGGGGGGACAGACAGCTCAGAGCCCTGAGAATCAGCTAGGGGCCTGGGGATTCAGCTCTGGGGCCATGGAGTCAGCTCGGGGCCCGGGGCATCAGTTCGGGGTCCATGGAGTCAGCTCTTGGCCTGGCGAAACAGCTCAGGGCTCAGGGCCTGGGGAGTCAGCTCAGGGCCTGGGGAGACAGCTCAGGGGCTGGGACAGGGAGAAAGCTCGGGGCTCAGGGCCCAGGCAGACAGCTCGGGGCTCAGGCCTGGTAAGTCAGATCAGTGTTCGGGGCCCGGGGGAGACAAAGCAGGGCTCAGGGCCTGGAGCCTCAGCTCGGGCTCGGGGCCGGGGGACAGGGAGACAGCTCGGGGCTCGGGGAGGCAGCTCGGGGCGCGGGGAGAGAGCTCAGGGCTCGGGGAGACAGCTCAGGGCCCGGGGAGACAGCTCGGGGCGCAGGGAGAGAGCTCAGGGCTCGGGGACTCAACTCCGGGCCCGGGGAAACAGCTCAGGACCCGGGGAGTCAGCTCGGGGCCCAGGCCCGGGGAGACAGCTCAGGGCTCGGGGAGACAGCACAGGGCCCGGGGAAACAGCTCAGGGCCCAGGGAGACAGCTCAGGGCCTGGGACCGGGGGAGACAGCACGGGGCTCGGGTCCCAGGGAGTCAGCTCAGGGCCTGGGTTCCGGGGAGTCAGCTCAGTGCTTGGGGAGTCAACTCGGGGCCCAGGGTAACAGCTCAGGGCTCAGAGCCCGGGGAGTCAGCTCGAAGCCCAGGGCCTGGGGAGACAGATCAGGGCCCAGGGCACAGGGAGACAGCTCAGGGGTTGGGGAGACAGCTCAGGACCCGGGGAGTCAACTCGAGGCTGTAAGAGAAAGCTCAGGTCCCTGTGTCCGGGGAGACAGCTCAGGGCTCGGGCAGACAGCACAGGGCCCGGAGAAACAGTTTGGGGCCCGGGAAGACAGCTCAGGGCCTGGGGAGTCAGCTCCATGCCCGGGGAGAGAGCTCAGGGCTCGGGGAGACAGCTCGGGGCCCAGGGAGATAGACTGCTCAGGGCCGTGAGAGTCAGCTTCTGGCACGGGGTGTCAGCTCAGGGCTCGGGGAGACAGCCCATGTCTCGGGGTCCAGGGAGTCAGCTCGGGGCTTGGGGCCCAGGGAGACAGCTCAGGGCTCGGGGCCCAGGTAGACAGCTCAGGGCTCGGGGCCCAGGGAGACAGCTCGGGGCCCGGGGAGTCAGCTCAGGGCTCGGGTCCCGTGGAGACAGCTCAGGGCCTGGGACCCGGGGAGTCAGCTCAGGGCCCGGGGAGACAGCTCGAGGCCCAGGGCCCGGGGAGACAGCTCAGGGGTCGGGGAGACAGCACAGGGCTCGGGGAAACAGCTCAGGGCCCGGGGAGTCAACTCGGGACACGGGGAAACAGCTCAGGGCCCGGGGAGTCAACTCGGGGCCCAGGGAAACAGCTCAGGGCCCGGGGAGTCAGCTCGAAGCCCAGGGCCCGGGGAGACAGCTCAGGGCACGGGGAGACAGCACAGGGCCCGGGGAAACAGCTCAGGGCCCAGGGAGACATCTGAGGGCCCGGGGCCCGGGGAAACAGCTTGGGGATCGGGGCGTGGGGTGGCAGCTCAAGGCCCAGGGAGTCAGCTCAGGGCTCTGGGCCTGGGGAGACAGCTCTGTGCCCGGGGAGACAGCTCAGGACCCGGGGAATCAACTCAGGGCCCAGGGAGACAGCTCAGGGCCTGGGGAATCAGCTCGTGGCCCTAAGAGAAAGGTCCCGGTGTCCTGGGAGACAGCTCAGGGCTCAGGGAGACAGCTCGGGACCCTGGGAGACAACTCGGGGCCCGGGGAATCAACTCAGGGCCCAGGGAGACAGCTCAGGGCCTGGGGAATCAGCTCGTGGCCCTAAGAGAAAGGTCCCGGTGTCCTGGGAGACAGCTTAGGGCTCAGGGCGACAGCTCGGGACCCTGGGAGACAGCTCGGGGCCCGGGGAGTCAGCTCATGGTACAGACAGCTCAGTGCTCAGGGCCCGGGGAGACTGCTCGGGGCTCGGGCAGACAGCTCGAATCTCAGGGCCCAGGGAGTCAGCTCAGGGCCCAGGGCCTAGTGAGACAGCTCAGGGCTTGGGGCCCGGGGCCCGAAGAGATAGCTCAGGGCTCGGGGAGACAACTCAGGGTCCGGCGAGACAGCTCGGGGACTCGGGGCGTCAGTTCGGGACCCATGGAGTCAGCTCTTGGTACGGGGAAACAGCTCAGGGCTCAGTGCCCAGGGAGACAGCTCAGGCCTGGGGAGACAGCTCAGGGCCTGTTGAGTCAGATCAGTGTTCAGGGCCCGGGGAGACAGATCAGGGCCTGGGGACAGGGAGACAGCTCGCGGCCCGGGGAGACAGCCCCGGGGCTCGGGGCCCAGGAAGTCAGCTCAGGGCCTGGGGAGACAGCACAGGGCCCGGAGAAACAGTTCGGCGTCCGGGGAGATAGCACAGGGTCCAGGGAAATAGCTCGGGGCCCAGGGAGACAGCTCAGGGCTCGGGGCCCGTGGAGACAGCTCAGGGCCTGGGACCCGGGGAGTCAGCTCAGGGCCCGGGGAGACAACTAAGGGCTCGGGGAGACAGCACAGGGCCCGGGGAAACAGGTCGGGGCCCAGGGAGTCAGCTCAGGGCCCGGGGAGTCAGCTCAGGGCCCAGGGCCCGGGGAGACAGCTCAGGGCCCGGGGAGACAGCACAGGGCCCGGGCAGACAGCTCGGGTCCCGGGGAGACAGCTCAGGGCTTGGGGAATCAACTCGGGGCCCGGGGAAACAGCTCAGGGCCCGGGGAGTCAACTCGGGGCCCGGGGACACAGCTCAGGGCCCGGGGAGTCAGCTGGAAGCCCAGGGCCCGGGGAGACATCTCAGGGCTCGGAGAGACAGCACAGGGCCCGGGAAACAGCCCAGGGCCCAGGGAGACATCTCAGGGCCCGGAGCACGGGGAAACAGCTTCGGGCTCGGGGCGAGGGGTGGCAGCTCAGGGCCCAGGGAGTCAGCTCGGGGCTCGGGGCCCGGGGAGACAGCTCTGTGCCCGGGGAGACAGCTCAGGACCCGGGGAATCAGCTTAGGGCCCAGGGAGACAGCTCGGGGCTCGGGTCCCAGGGAGTCAGCTCAGGGCCTGGGTCCCGGGGAGTCAGCTCAGGGCTCGGGGAGTCAACTCGGGGCCCAGGGTAACAGCTCAGGGCTCAGGGCCCGGGGAGTCAGCTCGAAGCCCGGGGAGACAGCCCGTGTCTCGGGGCCCAGGGAGTCAGCTCAGGGCTCGGGGCCCAGGGAGTCAGCTCGGATCTTGGGGCCCAGGGAGACAGCTCAGGGCTCGGGGCCCAGGGAGACAGCTCAGGGCTCGGGGCCCAGGGAGACTGCTCAGGGCTCGGGGCCCGGGGAGACAGCCCAGGGCTCAGGTCTCAGGGCCTCAGTTCGGGGCTCAGGGCCCGGGGAGTCAGCTCAGGGCCCTGGGAAAGGGAGGCAGCTCAGGGCCCAGGTCCCGGTGAGACAGCTCAGGGCTTGTGGGGACAGCTCAGGGCCTGGAGAGACAGCTCAGGGCCCGGGGAGACAGCTCAGGGCCCGGGGAGACTGTACAGGGCCCGGAGAAACAGCTCAAGACCTGGGGAGACAGCTCAGGGGCTGGGACAGGGAGAAAGCTCGGGGCTCAGGTAGCAGGTAGACAGCTCGGGGCTCAGGCCTGGTAAGTCAGATCAGTGTTCGGGTCCCGGGGGAGATATATCAGGGCTCAGGACCTGGAGCCTCAGCTCGGGGCTCGGGGCCCGGGGACAGGGAGACAGCTCGGGGCTTGGGGCCCTGGCAGACAGCTCAGGGCTCAGGGAGACAGCTCGGGACCCTGGGAGACAGCTCGAGGCCCGGGGAGTCAGCTCATGGTGCAGACTGCTCAGGGCTCAGGGCCCGGTGAGACTGCTCGCGGCTCGGGGCTCGGGGCCTCAGCTCGGGGCCCGGGCAGACAGCTCGAATCTCAGGGCCCAGGGAGTCAGCTCAGGGCCCAGGGCCTAGGGAGACAGCTCAGGGCTTGGGGCCCCGGGCCCGAAGAGATAGCTCAGGGCTCGGGGAGACAACTCAGGGTCTGGGAAGACAGCTCGGGGACCCGGGGCTTCAGTTCGGGACCCATGGAGTCAGCTCTTGGTACGGGGAAACAGCTCAGGGCTCAGTGCCCAGGGAGTCGGCTCAGGGTCTGGGGAGACAGCTCAGGGCCTGTTGAGTCAGATTAGTGTTCGGGGCCCGGGGAGACAGATCAGGGCCTGGGGACAGGGAGACAGCTCGCGGCCCGGGGAGACAGCCCCGGGGCTCGGGGCCCAGGAAGTCAGCTCAGGGCCTGGGACCCGGGGAGACAGCCCGGGGCCCGGGGCCCAGGGAGACAGCTCAGGGCCTGGGACCCGGGGAGACAGCTTGGGGCTCGGGGCCCAGTGAGTCAGCTCAGGGCCTGGGGGGGGGACCTGTGGAATCAGCTCAGGGCTCGGGGAGTCAACTCGGGGCCCAGGGTAACAGCTCAGGGCTCAGGGCCCGGGGAATCAGCTCGAAGCCCAGGGCCCGGGGAGACAGTTCGGGGCCCGGGGAGACAGCTCAGGGCCCAGGGAGACAACTCGGCGCCGAGAGAGATAGACTGCTCAGGGCCGTGAGAGTCAGCTTGCGGCACGGGGCGTCAGTTCAGGGCCCGGGGAAACAGCTCGGGTCCCGGGGAAACAGCTCAGGGCCCAGGGCCCGGGGAGTCAGCTCAGGGGCCGGGGAGACAGCTCGGGATCCGGGGAATCAGCTCGGGGCCTGGGGAGACAGTTCGGGGCCTGGGGAGACAGCTCAAGGCCTGGGGAGACAGACTGCACAGGGCCCTGACAGTCAGCTTGCGGCCCGGGGCATCAGCTCAGGGCCCGGGGTTCGGGGAGACTGCTCATGGCTCGGGGCCCGGGGAGAAAGCTCAGTGTTCGGAACCCGGGCAGACAGATCAGGGCTCGGGGCCCGGGGCCTCAGTTCGGGGCTCAGGACCCGGGGAGTCAGCTCAGGGCCCAGGGCCCAGGGTGTCAGCTCAGGGACTGGGGATAGTGAGACAGCTCAGGGCTCGGGGCTCGGGGCCCGGGTAGACAGCTCAGGGCTCGGGGCCTGGGGAGACAGCTCAGGGCTCGGGGCCCGGGGAGACAGCTCAGGGCTCGGGGCCCAGGGAGACAGCTCAGGGTCAGGGGACAAGGAGACAGCTCAGGGCTCGGGGCCTGGGGAGACAGCTCAGGGTTTGGGGAGAGAGCTCAGGACCCGGGGAGACAGCTCGTGGCCCTAAGAGAAAGCTCAGGTCCCGGGTTCTGGGGAGACAACTCAGGGCTGGCGAGACAGCTCAGGTCTCAGGGCGTGGGGTAACAGCTCAGGGCCTGGGACCCGGGAAGTCAGCTCAGGGCTCAGGGAGTCAACTCGGGGCCCAGGGTAACAGCTCAGGGCTCAGGTCCCGGGGAGTCAGCTCAAAGCTCAGGGCCCGGGGATACATATCAGGGCCCACGGCCCAGGGAGACAGCTCAGGGGTTGGGGAGACAGCTCAGGACCCGGGGAGTCAGCTCATGGCCCAAAGAGAAAGCTCAGGTCCCGGTGACCGGGGAGAGAGCTGAGAGCCCGAAGAGACAGCTCGGGACCCGGGGAATTAACTCAGGGCCCAGGGAGACAGCTCAGGGTTTGGGGAGACAGCTCGGGGCCTGAAGAGACAGCTCGGGGCCCGGGGAATCACCTCAGGGCCTGGGAAGACAGCTCGGGGCCCGGTGAGACAGCTCGTGGCACGGGGAGACTGCTCGGGGCCCGGAAAAACAGCTTGTGTCCCGGGGAGTCAACTCGGGGCCCCGGGAGACAGACAGCTCAGGGCCCTGAGAGACAGCTTGGGGCCTGGGGAGTCAGTTCGGGGCCCAGGAAAACAGCTCGGGACCAGGGCAGACAGCTTGAGGCCCGGGGAAACAGCTCGGGGCCCAGGGCCTGGGGAGACAGCATAGGGCCCGGGGTTCGGGGAGACAGTTCGGGGCTCGGGGCTCGGGGAGTCAGATCAGTGTTTGGGGCCCGGGGAGTCAGATCAGTGTTCGGGGCCCGGGGAGTTAACTCAGGGCTCAGGGCCAGGGGAGTCAGCTCGGGGCTCGGGGAGTGAGCTCAGCGCTCGGGGAGACAACTCAGGTCCCGGGGAGACAGCACAGGGCTCAGGGAGACAACTTGGTGCCCAGGGACTGAGCTCAGGGCCCGGGGAGACAGCACGGTGCCCGGGGAGTGAGCTCAGGGCCCGGGGAGACAGCTCGTTGCCCAACGAATGAGCTCAGGGCCCGGGGAGACAGCTCGGTGCCTGGGGAGTGAGCTCAGCGCCCGGGGAGTCAGCTCAGGACCCGGGTAGACAGCTTGGGGCCCGGGGAGTCAGCTTGGGGCCCGGGGAGTCAGCTCAGTGCCCGGGGCCCGGGGAGACAGCTCAGGGCTCGGGGCCCAGGGAGACGGCTCAGGACTCGGGGCCTGTGGAGACAGCTCAGGGCTCGGGGCCTGGGGAGACAACTCAGGGCCTGGGGACAAGGAGACAGCTCAGGGCTCGGGGCCTGGGGAGACAGCTCAGGGCCCAGGGCCCAGGGAGACAGCTCAGGGTTTGGGGAGACAGTTCAGGACCCGGGGAGACAGCTCATGGCCCGAAGAGAAAGCTCAGGTCCCGGGTCCCGGGGAGACAGCTCAGGTCGCAGGGCACGGGGAAACAGCTCAGGGCCCGGGGTTCGGGGAGACAGCTCGGGGCTCGGGGCCCAGGGAGTCAGATCAGTGCTCGGGGAGTCAACTCGGGGCCCAGGGTAACAGCTCAGTGCTCAGGGCCCGGGGAGTCAGCTCGAAGCCCAGGGCCCGGGGAGACAGCACGGTGCCCGGGGAGTGAGCTCAGGGCCCGGGGAGACAGCTCGTTGCCCAACGAATGAGCTCAGGGCCCGGGGAGACAGCTCGGTGCCTGGGGAGTGAGCTCAGCGCCCGAGGAGTCAGCTCAGGACCCGGGTAGACAGCTTGGGGCCCGGGGAGTCAGCTTGGGGCCCGGGGAGTCAGCTCAGTGCCCGGGGCCCGGGGAGACAGCTCAGGGCTCAGGGCCCGGGGAATCAGCTCGAAGCCCAGGGCCCGGGGAGACAGTTCGGGGCCCGGGGAGACAGCTCAGGGCCCAGGGAGACAACTCGGCGCCGAGAGAGATAGACTGCTCAGGGCCGTGAGAGTCAGCTTGCGGCACGGGGCGTCAGTTCAGGGCCCGGGGAAACAGCTCGGGTCCCGGGGAAACAGCTCAGGGCCCAGGGCCCGGGGAGTCAGCTCAGGGGCCGGGGAGACAGCTCGGGATCCGGGGAATCAGCTCGGGGCCTGGGGAGACAGTTCGGGTCCTGGGGAGACAGCTCAAGGCCTGGGGAGACAGACTGCACAGGGCCCTGACAGTCAGCTTGCGGCCCGGGGCATCAGCTCAGGGCCCGGGGTTTGGGGAGACTGCTCATGGCTCGGGGCCCGGGGAGAAAGCTCAGTGTTCGGAACCCGGGCAGACAGATCAGGGCTCGGGGCCCGGGGCCTCAGCTCGGGGCTCAGGACCCGGGGAGTCAGCTCAGGGCCCAGGGCCCAGGGTGTCAGCTCAGGGACTGGGGATAGTGAGACAGCTCAGGGCTCGGGGCCCGGGTAGACAGCTCAGGGCTCGGAGCCTGGGGAGACAGCTCAGGGCTCGGGGCCCGGGGAGACAGCTCAGGGCTCGGGGCCCAGGGAGACAGCTCAGGGTCAGGGGACAAGGAGACAGCTCAGGGCTCGGGGCCTGGGGAGACAGCTCAGGGTTTGGGGAGAGAGCTCAGGACCCAGGGAGACAGCTCGTGGCCCTAAGAGAAAGCTCAGGTCCCGGGTTCTGGGGAGACAACTCAGGGCTGGCGAGACAGCTCAGGTCTCAGGGCGCGGGGTAACAGCTCAGGGCCTGGGACCCGGGAAGTCAGCTCAGGGCTCAGGGAGTCAACTCGGGGCCCAGGGTAACAGCTCAGGGCTCAGGTCCCGGGGAGTCAGCTCAAAGCTCAGGGCCCGGGGATACATATCAGGGCCCACGGCCCAGGGAGACAGCTCAGGGGTTGGGGAGACAGCTCAGGACCCGGGGAGTCAGCTCATGGCCCTAAGAGAAAGCTCAGGTCGCGGTGACCGGGGAGAGAGCTGAGAGCCCGAAGAGACAGCTCGGGACCCGGGGAATTAACTCAGGGCCCAGGGAGACAGCTCAGGGTTTGGGGAGACAGCTCGGGGCCTGAAGAGACAGCTCGGGGCCCGGGGAATCACCTCAGGGCCTGGGGAGACAGCTCGGGGCCCGGTGAGACAGCTCGTGGCACGGGGAGACAGCTCGGGGCCCGGAAAAACAGCTCGTGTCCCGGGGAGTCAACTCGGGGCCCCGGGAGACAGACAGCTCAGGGCCCTGAGAGACAGCTTGGGGCCTGGGGAGTCAGTTCGGGGCCCAGGAAAACAGCTCGGGACCAGGGCAGACAGCTTGAGGCCCGGGGAAACAGCTCGGGGCCCAGGGCCTGGGGAGACAGCATAGGGCCCGGGGTTCGGGGAGACAGTTCGGGGCTCGGGGCTCGGGGAGTCAGATCAGTGTTTGGGGCCCGGGGAGTCAGATCAGTGTTCGGGGCCCGGGGAGTTAACTCAGGGCTCAGGGCCAGGGGAGTCAGCTCGGGGCTCGGGGAGTGAGCTCAGCGCTCGGGGAGACAACTCAGGTCCCGGGGAGACAGCACAGGGCTCAGGGAGACAACTTGGTGCCCAGGGACTGAGCTCAGGGCCCGGGGAGACAGCACGGTGCCCGGGGAGTGAGCTCAGGGCCCGGGGAGACAGCTCGTTGCCCAACGAATGAGCTCAGGGCCCGGGGAGACAGCTCGGTGCCTGGGGAGTGAGCTCAGCGCCCGGGGAGTCAGCTCAGGACCCGGGTAGACAGCTTGGGGCCCGGGGAGTCAGCTTGGGGCCCGGGGAGTCAGCTCAGTGCCCGGGGCCCGGGGAGACAGCTCAGGGCTCGGGGCCCAGGGAGACGGCTCAGGACTCGGGGCCTGTGGAGACAGCTCAGGGCTCGGGGCCTGGGGAGACAACTCAGGGCCTGGGGACAAGGAGACAGCTCAGGGCTCGGGGCCTGGGGAGACAGCTCAGGGCCCAGGGCCCAGGGAGACAGCTCAGGGTTTGGGGAGACAGTTCAGGACCCGGGGAGACAGCTCATGGCCCGAAGAGAAAGCTCAGGTCCCGGGTCCCGGGGAGACAGCTCAGGTCGCAGGGCACGGGGAAACAGCTCAGGGCCCGGGGTTCGGGGAGACAGCTCGGGGCTCGGGGCCCAGGGAGTCAGATCAGTGCTCGGGGAGTCAACTCGGGGCCCAGGGTAACAGCTCAGTGCTCAGGGCCCGGGGAGTCAGCTCGAAGCCCAGGGCCCGGGGAGACAGCACGGTGCCCGGGGAGTGAGCTCAGGGCCCGGGGAGACAGCTCGTTGCCCAACGAATGAGCTCAGGGCCCGGGGAGACAGCTCGGTGCCTGGGGAGTGAGCTCAGCGCCCGAGGAGTCAGCTCAGGACCCGGGTAGACAGCTTGGGGCCCGGGGAGTCAGCTTGGGGCCCGGGGAGTCAGCTCAGTGCCCGGGGCCCGGGGAGACAGCTCAGGGCTCAGGGCCCGGGGAATCAGCTCGAAGCCCAGGGCCCGGGGAGACAGTTCGGGGCCCGGGGAGACAGCTCAGGGCCCAGGGAGACAACTCGGCGCCGAGAGAGATAGACTGCTCAGGGCCGTGAGAGTCAGCTTGCGGCACGGGGCGTCAGTTCAGGGCCCGGGGAAACAGCTCGGGTCCCGGGGAAACAGCTCAGGGCCCAGGGCCCGGGGAGTCAGCTCAGGGGCCGGGGAGACAGCTCGGGATCCGGGGAATCAGCTCGGGGCCTGGGGAGACAGTTCGGGTCCTGGGGAGACAGCTCAAGGCCTGGGGAGACAGACTGCACAGGGCCCTGACAGTCAGCTTGCGGCCCGGGGCATCAGCTCAGGGCCCGGGGTTTGGGGAGACTGCTCATGGCTCGGGGCCCGGGGAGAAAGCTCAGTGTTCGGAACCCGGGCAGACAGATCAGGGCTCGGGGCCCGGGGCCTCAGCTCGGGGCTCAGGACCCGGGGAGTCAGCTCAGGGCCCAGGGCCCAGGGTGTCAGCTCAGGGACTGGGGATAGTGAGACAGCTCAGGGCTCGGGGCCCGGGTAGACAGCTCAGGGCTCGGAGCCTGGGGAGACAGCTCAGGGCTCGGGGCCCGGGGAGACAGCTCAGGGCTCGGGGCCCAGGGAGACAGCTCAGGGTCAGGGGACAAGGAGACAGCTCAGGGCTCGGGGCCTGGGGAGACAGCTCAGGGTTTGGGGAGAGAGCTCAGGACCCAGGGAGACAGCTCGTGGCCCTAAGAGAAAGCTCAGGTCCCGGGTTCTGGGGAGACAACTCAGGGCTGGCGAGACAGCTCAGGTCTCAGGGCGCGGGGTAACAGCTCAGGGCCTGGGACCCGGGAAGTCAGCTCAGGGCTCAGGGAGTCAACTCGGGGCCCAGGGTAACAGCTCAGGGCTCAGGTCCCGGGGAGTCAGCTCAAAGCTCAGGGCCCGGGGATACATATCAGGGCCCACGGCCCAGGGAGACAGCTCAGGGGTTGGGGAGACAGCTCAGGACCCGGGGAGTCAGCTCATGGCCCTAAGAGAAAGCTCAGGTCCCGGTGACCGGGGAGAGAGCTGAGAGCCCGAAGAGACAGCTCGGGACCCGGGGAATTAACTCAGGGCCCAGGGAGACAGCTCAGGGTTTGGGGAGACAGCTCGGGGCCTGAAGAGACAGCTCGGGGCCCGGGGAATCACCTCAGGGCCTGGGGAGACAGCTCGGGGCCCGGTGAGACAGCTCGTGGCACGGGGAGACAGCTCGGGGCCCGGAAAAACAGCTCGTGTCCCGGGGAGTCAACTCGGGGCCCCGGGAGACAGACAGCTCAGGGCCCTGAGAGACAGCTTGGGGCCTGGGGAGTCAGTTCGGGGCCCAGGAAAACAGCTCGGGACCAGGGCAGACAGCTTGAGGCCCGGGGAAACAGCTCGGGGCCCAGGGCCTGGGGAGACAGCATAGGGCCCGGGGTTCGGGGAGACAGTTCGGGGCTCGGGGCTCGGGGAGTCAGATCAGTGTTTGGGGCCCGGGGAGTCAGATCAGTGTTCGGGGCCCGGGGAGTTAACTCAGGGCTCAGGGCCAGGGGAGTCAGCTCGGGGCTCGGGGAGTGAGCTCAGCGCTCGGGGAGACAACTCAGGTCCCGGGGAGACAGCACAGGGCTCAGGGAGACAACTTGGTGCCCAGGGACTGAGCTCAGGGCCCGGGGAGACAGCACGGTGCCCGGGGAGTGAGCTCAGGGCCCGGGGAGACAGCTCGTTGCCCAACGAATGAGCTCAGGGCCCGGGGAGACAGCTCGGTGCCTGGGGAGTGAGCTCAGCGCCCGGGGAGTCAGCTCAGGACCCGGGTAGACAGCTTGGGGCCCGGGGAGTCAGCTTGGGGCCCGGGGAGTCAGCTCAGTGCCCGGGGCCCGGGGAGACAGCTCAGGGCTCGGGGCCCAGGGAGACGGCTCAGGACTCGGGGCCTGTGGAGACAGCTCAGGGCTCGGGGCCTGGGGAGACAACTCAGGGCCTGGGGACAAGGAGACAGCTCAGGGCTCGGGGCCTGGGGAGACAGCTCAGGGCCCAGGGCCCAGGGAGACAGCTCAGGGTTTGGGGAGACAGTTCAGGACCCGGGGAGACAGCTCATGGCCCGAAGAGAAAGCTCAGGTCCCGGGTCCCGGGGAGACAGCTCAGGTCGCAGGGCACGGGGAAACAGCTCAGGGCCCGGGGTTCGGGGAGACAGCTCGGGGCTCGGGGCCCAGGGAGTCAGATCAGTGCTCGGGGAGTCAACTCGGGGCCCAGGGTAACAGCTCAGTGCTCAGGGCCCGGGGAGTCAGCTCGAAGCCCAGGGCCCGGGGAGACAGCACGGTGCCCGGGGAGTGAGCTCAGGGCCCGGGGAGACAGCTCGTTGCCCAACGAATGAGCTCAGGGCCCGGGGAGACAGCTCGGTGCCTGGGGAGTGAGCTCAGCGCCCGGGGAGTCAGCTCAGGACCCGGGTAGACAGCTTGGGGCCCGGGGAGTCAGCTTGGGGCCCGGGGAGTCAGCTCAGTGCCCGGGGCCCGGGGAGACAGCTCAGGGCTCAGGGCCCGGGGAATCAGCTCGAAGCCCAGGGCCCGGGGAGACAGTTCGGGGCCCGGGGAGACAGCTCAGGGCCCAGGGAGACAACTCGGCGCCGAGAGAGATAGACTGCTCAGGGCCGTGAGAGTCAGCTTGCGGCACGGGGCGTCAGTTCAGGGCCCGGGGAAACAGCTCGGGTCCCGGGGAAACAGCTCAGGGCCCAGGGCCCGGGGAGTCAGCTCAGGGGCCGGGGAGACAGCTCGGGATCCGGGGAATCAGCTCGGGGCCTGGGGAGACAGTTCGGGTCCTGGGGAGACAGCTCAAGGCCTGGGGAGACAGACTGCACAGGGCCCTGACAGTCAGCTTGCGGCCCGGGGCATCAGCTCAGGGCCCGGGGTTTGGGGAGACTGCTCATGGCTCGGGGCCCGGGGAGAAAGCTCAGTGTTCGGAACCCGGGCAGACAGATCAGGGCTCGGGGCCCGGGGCCTCAGCTCGGGGCTCAGGACCCGGGGAGTCAGCTCAGGGCCCAGGGCCCAGGGTGTCAGCTCAGGGACTGGGGATAGTGAGACAGCTCAGGGCTCGGGGCCCGGGTAGACAGCTCAGGGCTCGGAGCCTGGGGAGACAGCTCAGGGCTCGGGGCCCGGGGAGACAGCTCAGGGCTCGGGGCCCAGGGAGACAGCTCAGGGTCAGGGGACAAGGAGACAGCTCAGGGCTCGGGGCCTGGGGAGACAGCTCAGGGTTTGGGGAGAGAGCTCAGGACCCAGGGAGACAGCTCGTGGCCCTAAGAGAAAGCTCAGGTCCCGGGTTCTGGGGAGACAACTCAGGGCTGGCGAGACAGCTCAGGTCTCAGGGCGCGGGGTAACAGCTCAGGGCCTGGGACCCGGGAAGTCAGCTCAGGGCTCAGGGAGTCAACTCGGGGCCCAGGGTAACAGCTCAGGGCTCAGGTCCCGGGGAGTCAGCTCAAAGCTCAGGGCCCGGGGATACATATCAGGGCCCACGGCCCAGGGAGACAGCTCAGGGGTTGGGGAGACAGCTCAGGACCCGGGGAGTCAGCTCATGGCCCTAAGAGAAAGCTCAGGTCCCGGTGACCGGGGAGAGAGCTGAGAGCCCGAAGAGACAGCTCGGGACCCGGGGAATTAACTCAGGGCCCAGGGAGACAGCTCAGGGTTTGGGGAGACAGCTCGGGGCCTGAAGAGACAGCTCGGGGCCCGGGGAATCACCTCAGGGCCTGGGGAGACAGCTCGGGGCCCGGTGAGACAGCTCGTGGCACGGGGAGACAGCTCGGGGCCCGGAAAAACAGCTCGTGTCCCGGGGAGTCAACTCGGGGCCCCGGGAGACAGACAGCTCAGGGCCCTGAGAGACAGCTTGGGGCCTGGGGAGTCAGTTCGGGGCCCAGGAAAACAGCTCGGGACCAGGGCAGACAGCTTGAGGCCCGGGGAAACAGCTCGGGGCCCAGGGCCTGGGGAGACAGCATAGGGCCCGGGGTTCGGGGAGACAGTTCGGGGCTCGGGGCTCGGGGAGTCAGATCAGTGTTTGGGGCCCGGGGAGTCAGATCAGTGTTCGGGGCCCGGGGAGTTAACTCAGGGCTCAGGGCCAGGGGAGTCAGCTCGGGGCTCGGGGAGTGAGCTCAGCGCTCGGGGAGACAACTCAGGTCCCGGGGAGACAGCACAGGGCTCAGGGAGACAACTTGGTGCCCAGGGACTGAGCTCAGGGCCCGGGGAGACAGCACGGTGCCCGGGGAGTGAGCTCAGGGCCCGGGGAGACAGCTCGTTGCCCAACGAATGAGCTCAGGGCCCGGGGAGACAGCTCGGTGCCTGGGGAGTGAGCTCAGCGCCCGGGGAGTCAGCTCAGGACCCGGGTAGACAGCTTGGGGCCCGGGGAGTCAGCTTGGGGCCCGGGGAGTCAGCTCAGTGCCCGGGGCCCGGGGAGACAGCTCAGGGCTCGGGGCCCAGGGAGACGGCTCAGGACTCGGGGCCTGTGGAGACAGCTCAGGGCTCGGGGCCTGGGGAGACAACTCAGGGCCTGGGGACAAGGAGACAGCTCAGGGCTCGGGGCCTGGGGAGACAGCTCAGGGCCCAGGGCCCAGGGAGACAGCTCAGGGTTTGGGGAGACAGTTCAGGACCCGGGGAGACAGCTCATGGCCCGAAGAGAAAGCTCAGGTCCCGGGTCCCGGGGAGACAGCTCAGGTCGCAGGGCACGGGGAAACAGCTCAGGGCCCGGGGTTCGGGGAGACAGCTCGGGGCTCGGGGCCCAGGGAGTCAGATCAGTGCTCGGGGAGTCAACTCGGGGCCCAGGGTAACAGCTCAGTGCTCAGGGCCCGGGGAGTCAGCTCGAAGCCCAGGGCCCGGGGAGACAGATTAGGGCCCAGGGCCCAGGGAGACAGCTCAGGGGTTGGGGAGACAGCTCAGGACCCAGGGAGTCAGCTCGTGGCCCTAAGAGAAAGCTCAGGTCCCGGTGTCCAGGGAGACAGTTCAGGGCTCGGGGAGACAGTACAGGGCCCGGAGAAACAGTTCGGGGCCCGGGAAGACAGCTCGGGGCCCAGGGAGACAGCTCAGGGCTCGGGGCCCAGGGAGACAGCTCAGGACTCGGGGCCCAGGGAGACAGCTCAGGACTCGGGGCCCGGGGAGACAGCCCAGGGATCAGGTCTCAGGGCCTCAGTTCGGGGCTCAGGGCCCGGGGAGTCAGCTCAGGGCACTGGAAAGGGAGACACCTCAGGGCCCAGGGCATGGTGAGACAGCTCGGGGCTTGGGGCCCGGGGCCTGGAGAGACAGCTCAGGGGTTGTGGGGACAGCTCAGGGCCTGGGGAGACAGCTCAGGGCCCTGGGAGACAGCTCAGGGCCCGGGGAGTCAGCACAGGGCCTGGGGCCCGGGGAGTCAGCTCAGGGCCCGGAGAGACAGCTCGGGGCCCAGGGAGTCAGCTCAGGGCCCGGGGAGTCAGCTCAGGGCCCGGGGAGTCAACTCAGGGCTCAGGGCCCAGGGAGACAGCTCAGGGCTCGGGGCCCAGGGAGACAGCTCAGGGCTCGGGGCCCGGGGAGACAGCCCAGGGCTCAGGTCTCAGGGCCTCAGTTCGGGGCTCAGGGCCCGGGGAGTCAGCTCAGGGCACTGGAAAGGGAGACACCTCAGGGCCAGGGCGCGGTGAGACAGCTCAGGTCTTGGGGCCCGGGGCCTGGAGAGACAGCTCAGGGCTTGTGGGGACAGCTCAGGGCCTGGGGAGACAGCTCAAGGCCCGGGGAGACAGCTCAGGGCCCGGGGAGACAGCACAGGGCCCGGAGAAACAGTTCGGGGTCCGGGGAGACAGCACACGGTCCAGGGAAACAGCTCGTGGCCCGGGGAGTCAGCTCAGGGCTCGGGGCCCGTGGAGACACCTCAGGGCCTGGGACCCGGGGAAACAGCTCAGGGCCCGGGGAGACAGCTCGGGGCACAGGGCCCGGGGAGACAGCTCAGGGCCCGGGGAGACAACTCGGGGTCCGGGGAGACAGCTTAGGGCTCGGGGAGTCAACTCGGGGCCCGGGGAGTCAGCTCAGTGCCCGGGGAGTCAACGCGGGGTCCAGGGAAACAGCTCAGGGCCCGAGGAGTCAGCTCGAAGCCCAGGGCCCGGGGAGACAGCTCAGGGCTCGTGGAGGCAGCACAGGGCCCGGGGAAACAGCTCAGGGCCCAGGGAGTCAGCTTAGGTCCCGGGGCCCATGGAAACAGCTTCGGGCTCGGGGCGGGGGATGGCAGCTCAGGGCCCAGGGAGTCAGCTCAGGGCTCGGGGAGACAGCTCGGGGCCCTGGGAGTCAGCTCGTGGTCCTAAGAGAAAGCTCAGGTCCCGGTGTCCAGGGAGACAGTTCAGGGCTCGGGGAGACAGCACAGGGCCCGGAGAAACAGTTCGGGGCTCGGGAAGACAGCTCAGGGCCTGGGGAGTCCGCTCCATGCCCGGGGAGAAAGCTCAGGGCCCAGGGAGACAGCTTGGGGCCGAGGGAGATGGACTGCTCAGGGCCATGAGAGTCAATTTCTAGCACGGGGCGTCAGCTTAGGGCCCGGGGAGACAGCCCGTGTCTCGGGACCCAGGGAGTCATCTCGGGGCTTGGGGCCCAAGGAGACAGCTCAGGGCTCGGGGCCCAGGGAGTCAGCTCGGGGCTTGGGGCCCAGTGAGACAGCTCAGGGCTCGGGGTTCAGGGAGTCAGCTCGGGGCTTGGGGCCCGGGGAGACAGCTCAGAGCCTGGGGGCAGGGAGACAGCTCGCGGCTCGGGGCCCTGGCTGACAGCTCAGGGCTCGGGGCCCAGGGAGTCAGCTCGGGGCTTGGGGCCCGGGGAGACTGCTCAGAGCTCGGGGCCCAGGGAGACAGCTCAGGGCTCGGGGCCCAGGGAGACAGCTCAGGGCTCGGGGCCCAGGGAGACAGCTCAGGGGTCGGGACCCGGGGAGACAGCCCAGGGCTCAGGTCTCAGGGCCTCAGTTCGGGGCTCGGGGCCCGGGGAAACAGCTCAGGGCCCGGGGAGTCAGCACAGGGCCTGGGGCCCGGGGAGTCAGCTCAGGGCCCGGGGAGACAGCTTGGGGCCCAGGGAGTCAGCTCAGGGCCCGGGGCCCGGGGATTCAGCTCAGGGCCCGGGGAGTTAGCTCAGGGCCCAGGGCCCGGGGAGACAGCTCAGGGCCCGGGGAGAGAGCACAGGGCCCGGGGAGACAGCTCGGGGCCCGGGGAAACAGCCCGTGTCTCGGGGCCCCGGGAGTCAGCTTGGGGCTTGGGGCCCAGGGAGACAGCTCAGGGCTCGGGGCCCAGGGAGTCAGCTCGGAGCTTGGGGCAAAGTGAGACAGCTCAGGGCTCAGGGCCCAGGGAGTCAGCTCGGGGCTTGGGGCCCGGGGAGACAGCTCAGGGCTCGGGGCCCAGGGAGACAGCTCAGGGCTCGGGGCCCAGGGAAACAGCTCAGGGCTCAGGTCCCAGGGAGACAGCTCAGGGCTCGGGGCCCAGGGAGACAGCTCAGGGCTCGCGGCCCAGGGAGACAGCTCAGGGCTCGGGGCCCGGGGAGACAGCCCAGGGCTCAGGTCTCAGGGCCTCAGTTCGGGGCTCAGGGCCTGGGGAGTCAGCTCAGGGCACTGGGAAAGGGAGACAGCTCAGGGCCCAGGGCGCGGTGAGACAGCTCAGGTCTTGGGGCCCGGGGCCTGGAGAGACAGCTCAGGGCTTGTGGGGACAGCTCAGGGCCTGGGGAGACAGCTCAGGGCCCGGGGAGACAGCTCAGGGCCCAGGGAGACAGCACAGGGCCGGGAGAAACAGTTCGGGATCCGGGGAGACAGCACAGGGTCCAGGGAAACAGCTCGGGGCCCGGGGAGTCAGCTCAGGGCTCGGGGCCCGTGGAGACAGCTCAGGACCTGGGACCCGGGGAGTCAGCTCAGGGCCTGGGGTGACAGCACGGCGCCCAGGGCTCGGGGAGACAGCACAGGGCCCAGGGAAACAGCTCAGGGCCTGGGGAGTCAGCTCAGGGCCTGGGGCCCGGGGAGTCAGCTCAGGGCTCGGGAGACAGGTCAGGGCCCAGGGAGTCTGCTCAGGGCCCGGGGCCCGGGGAGTCAGCTCAGGGCCCGGGGAGTCAGCTCAGGGCCCAGGGCCCGGGGAGACAGCTCAGGGCCCGGGGAGACAGCACAGGGCTCGGGGAGACAGCTCGGGGCCCGGGGAGACAGCTCAGGGCTCGGGACCCGGGGAGACAGCCCAGGGCTCAGGTCTCAGGGCCTAATTTCGGGGCTCAGGGCCCGGGGAAACAGCTCAGGGCCCGGGGAGTCAGCACAGGGCCTGGGGCACGGGGAGTCAGCTCAGGGCCCGGGGGGACAGCTCGGGGCCCAGGGAGTCAGCTCAGGGCCCGGGGACCGGGGATTCAGCTCAGGGCCCGGGGAGAGAGCACAGGGCCCGGGGAGACAGCTCGGGGCCCGGGGAGACAGCACAGGGCCCAGGGAGTCAGCTCGGGGCTTGGGGCCCGGGGAGACAGCTCAGGGCTCGGGGCCCAGGGAGACACCTCAGGGCTCGGGGCCCAGGGAAACAGCTCAGGGCTCGGGGCCCAGGGAGACAGCTGAGGGAACGGGGCCCGGGGAGACAGCTCATTGCTCGGGGCCCAGGGAGACATCTCAGTGCTCGGGGCCCGGGGAGACAGCTCAGGGCTCGGGGCCCGGGGAGACAGCCCAGGGCTCAGGTCTCAGGGCCTCAGATCGGGGCTCAGGGCCCGGGGAGTCAGCTCAGGGCACTGGGAAAGGGAGACAGCTCAGGGCCCAGGGCACGGTGAGACAGCTCAGGGCTTGGGGCCCGGGGCCTGGAGAGACAGCTCAGGGCTTGTGGGGACAGCTCAGGGCCTGGGGAGACAGCTCAGGGCCCGGGGAGACAGCTCAGGGCCCAGGGAGACAGCCAAGGGCCCGGGGAAACAGTTCCGGGTCCGGGGAGACAGCACAGGGTCCAGGGAAACAGCTCGGGGCCCAGGGAGACAGCTCAGGGCTCGGGGCCCAGGGAGACAGTTCAGGGCTCGGGGCCCGGGGAGACAGCCCAGGGCTCAAGTCTCAGGGCCTCATTTCGGGGCTCAGGGCCCGGGGAAACAGATCAGGGCCCGGGGAGTCAGCACAGGGCCTGGGGCCTGGGGAGTCAGATCAGGGCCCGGGAAGACAGCTCGGGGCCCAGGGAGTCAGCTCAGGGCCCGGGGCCCGGGGAGTCAGCTCAGGGCCCGGGGAGTCAGCTCAGGACCCAGGGCCCGGGGAGACAGCTCAGAGCCCGGGGAGAGAGCACAGGGCCCGGGGAGACAGCTCGGGGCCCGGGGAGACAGCCCGTGTCTCGGGGCCCAGGGAGTCAGCTTGGGGCTTGGGGTCCAGGGAGACAGCTCAGGGCTCGGGGCCGAGGGAGTCAGCTCGGAGCTTGGGGCCCAGTGAGACAGCTCAGGGCTCAGTGCCCAGGGAGACAGCTCAGGGCTCGGGGCCCAGGGAGACAGCCCAGGGCTCAGGTGTCAGAGCCTCAGTTCGGGGCTCAGGGCCCGGGGAGTCAGCTCAGGGCACTGGAAAGGGAGACACCTCAGGGCCCAGGGCGCGGTGAGACAGCTCGGGGCTTGGGGCCCGGGGCCTGGAGAGACAGCTCAGGGGTTGTGGGGACAGCTCAGGGCCTGGGGAGACAGCTCAGGGCCCTGGGAGACAGCTCAGGGCCCAGGGAGACAGCACAGGGCCCGGAGAAACAGTTCGGGGTCCGGGGAGACAGCACAGGGTCCAGGGAAACAACTCGTGGCCCGGGGAGTCAGCTCAGGGCTCGGGGCCCGTGGAGGCAGCTCAGGACCTGGGAACCGGGGAGTCAGCTCAGGGCCTGGGGTGACAGCACGGGGCCCAAGGCTCGGGGAGACAGCTCAGGGCCCGGGGAGTCAGCTCAGGGCACTGGGAAAGGGAGACAGCTCAGGGCCCAGGGCACGGTGAGACAGCTCAGGGCTTGGGGCCCGGGGCCTGGAGAGACAGCTCAGGGCTTGTGGGGACAGCTCAGGGCCTGGGGAGACAGCTCAGGGCCCGGGGAGACAGCTCAGGGCCCAGGGAGACAGCCAAGGGCCCGGGGAAACAGTTCCGGGTCCGGGGAGACAGCACAGGGTCCAGGGAAACAGCTCGGGGCCCAGGGAGACAGCTCAGGGCTCGGGGCCCAGGGAGACAGTTCAGGGCTCGGGGCCCGGGGAGACAGCCCAGGGCTCAAGTCTCAGGGCCTCATTTCGGGGCTCAGGGCCCGGGGAAACAGATCAGGGCCCGGGGAGTCAGCACAGGGCCTGGGGCCTGGGGAGTCAGCTCAGGGCCCGGGAAGACAGCTCGGGGCCCAGGGAGTCAGCTCAGGGCCCGGGGCCCGGGGAGTCAGCTCAGGGCCCGGGGAGTCAGCTCAGGACCCAGGGCCCGGGGAGACAGCTCAGAGCCCGGGGAGAGAGCACAGGGCCCGGGGAGACAGCTCGGGGCCCGGGGAGACAGCCCGTGTCTCGGGGCCCAGGGAGTCAGCTTGGGGCTTGGGGTCCAGGGAGACAGCTCAGGGCTCGGGGCCGAGGGAGTCAGCTCGGAGCTTGGGGCCCAGTGAGACAGCTCAGGGCTCAGTGCCCAGGGAGACAGCTCAGGGCTCGGGGCCCAGGGAGACAGCCCAGGGCTCAGGTGTCAGAGCCTCAGTTCGGGGCTCAGGGCCCGGGGAGTCAGCTCAGGGCACTGGAAAGGGAGACACCTCAGGGCCCAGGGCGCGGTGAGACAGCTCGGGGCTTGGGGCCCGGGGCCTGGAGAGACAGCTCAGGGGTTGTGGGGACAGCTCAGGGCCTGGGGAGACAGCTCAGGGCCCTGGGAGACAGCTCAGGGCCCAGGGAGACAGCACAGGGCCCGGAGAAACAGTTCGGGGTCCGGGGAGACAGCACAGGGTCCAGGGAAACAACTCGTGGCCCGGGGAGTCAGCTCAGGGCTCGGGGCCCGTGGAGGCAGCTCAGGACCTGGGACCCGGGGAGTCAGCTCAGGGCCTGGGGTGACAGCACGGGGCCCAAGGCTCGGGGAGACAGCTCAGGGCTCGGGGAGACAGCACAGGGCCCGGGGAAACAGCTCAGGGCCTGGGGAGTCAGCTCAGGGCCTGGGGCCCGGGGAGTCAGCTCAGGGCTCGGGGAGACAGCTCGGGGCCCGGGGAGACAGCTCAGGGCTCGGGGAGTCAACTCAGGGCCCGGGGAAACAGCTCAGGGCCCCGGGGAGTCAACACGGGGCCCGGGGAAACAGCTCAGGGCCCGGGGAGTCAGCTGGAAGACCAGGGCCCGGGGAAACAGCTCAGGGCTCGGGGAGACAGCTCAGGGCTCGGGGAGTCAACTCGGGTCCAGGGTAACAGCTCAGGGCTCAGGGCCCGGGGAATCAGCTCGAAGCCCAGGGCCCGGGGAGACAGTTCGGGGCCCGGGGAGACAGCTCAGGGCCCAGGGAGACAACTCGGCGCCGAGAGAGACAGACTGCTCAGGGCCGTGAGAGTCAGCTTGCGGCACGGGGCGTCAGTTCAGGGCCCGGGGAAACAGCTCGGGTCCCGGGGAAACAGCTCAGGGCCCAGGGCCCGGGGAGTCAGCTCGAAGCCCAGGGCCCGGGGAGACAGATTAGGGCCCAGGGCCCAGGGAGACAGCTCAGGGGTTGGGGAGACAGCTCAGGACCCAGGGAGTCAGCTCGTGGCCCTAAGAGAAAGCTCAGGTCCCGGTGTCCAGGGAGACAGTTCAGGGCTCGGGGAGACAGTACAGGGCCCGGAGAAACAGTTCGGGGCCCGGGAAGACAGCTCGGGGCCCAGGGAGACAGCTCAGGGCTCGGGGCCCAGGGAGACAGCTCAGGACTCGGGGCCCAGGGAGACAGCTCAGGACTCGGGGCCCGGTGAGACAGCCCAGGGATCAGGTCTCAGGGCCTCAGTTTGGGGCTCAGGGCCCGGGGAGTCAGCTCAGGGCACTGGAAAGGGAGACACCTCAGGGCCCAGGGCGCGGTGAGACAGCTCGGGGCTTGGGGCCCGGGGCCTGGAGAGACAGCTCAGGGGTTGTGGGGACAGCTCAGGGCCTGGGGAGACAGCTCAGGGCCCTGGGAGACAGCTCAGGGCCCGGGAAGTCAGCACAGGGCCTGGGGCCCGGGGAGTCAGCTCAGGGCCCGGAGAGACAGCTCGGGGCCCAGGGAGTCAGCTCAGGGCCCGGGGAGTCAGCTCAGGGCCCGGGGAGTCAACTCAGGGCTCAGGGCCCAGGGAGACAGCTCAGGGCTCGGGGCCCAGGGAGACAGCTCAGGGCTCGGGGCCCGGGGAGACAGCCCAGGGCTCAGGTCTCAGGGCCTCAGTTCGGGGCTCAGGGCCCGGGGAGTCAGCTCAGGGCACTGGAAAAGGAGACACCTCAGGGCCCAGGGCGCGGTGAGACAGCTCAGGGCTTGGGGCCCGGGGCCTGGAGAGACAGCTCAGGGCTTGTGGGGACAGCTCAGGGCCTGGGGAGACAGCTCAAGGCCCGGGGAGACAGCTCAGGGCCCGGGGAGACAGCACAGGGCCCGGAGAAACAGTTCGGAGTCCGGGGAGACAGCACACGGTCCAGGGAAACAGCTCGTGGCCCGGGGAGTCAGCTCAGGGCTCGGGGCCCGTGGAGACACCTCAGGGCCTGGGACCCGGGGAAACAGCTCAGGGCCCGGGGAGACAGCTCGGGGCACAGGGCCCGGGGAGACAGCTCAGGGCCCGGGGAGACAACTCGGGGTCCGGGGAGACAGCTTAGGGCTCGGGGAGTCAACTCGGGGCCCGGGGAGTCAGCTCAGTGCCCGGGGAGTCAACGCGGGGTCCAGGGAAACAGCTCAGGGCCCGAGGAGTCAGCTCGAAGCCCAGGGCCCGGGGAGACAGCTCAGGGCTCGTGGAGGCAGCACAGGGCCCGGGGAAACAGCTCAGGGCCCAGGGAGTCAGCTCAGTGCTCGGGGCCCGGGGAGACAGCTCTATGCCCGGGGTGACAGCTCAGGACCCGGGGAATCAGCTCAGGACCCAGGGAGACAGCTCAGCGACTGTGACCGGGGGAGTCAGCTCGGGGCTCGGGTCCCAGGGAGTCAGCTCAGGGCCTCGGTCCCGGGAAGTCAGCTCAGGGCTCGGGGAGTCAACTCGGGGCCCAGGGTAACAGCTCAGTGCTCATGGCCCGGGGAGTCAGCTCGAAGCCCAGGGCCTGGGGAGGCAGCTCCATGCCCGGGGAGAGAGCTCAGGGCCCAGTGAGACAGCTTGGGGCCTAGGGAGATAGACTGCTCAGGGCCGTGAGAGTCAGCTTCTAGCACGGGGCGTCAGCTCGGGGCCCAGGGAGTCAGATCAGTGCTCGGGGAGTCAACTCGGGGCCCAGGGTAACAGCTCAGTGCTCAGGGCCCGGGGAGTCAGCTCGAAGCCCAGGGCCCGGGGAGACAGATTAAGGCCCAGGGCCCAGGGAGACAGCTCAGGGGTTGGGAAGACAGCTCAGGACCCAGGGAGTCAGCTCGTGGCCCTAAGAGAAAGCTCAGGTCCCGGTGTCCAGGGAGACAGTTCAGGGCTCGGGGAGACAGCACAGGGCCCGGAGAAACAGTTCGGGGCCCGGGAAGACAGCTCGGGGCCCAGGGAGACAGCTCAGGGCTCGGGGCCCAGGGAGACAGCTCAGGACTCGGGGCCCAGGGAGACAGCTCAGGACTCGGGGCCCGGGGAGACAGCCCAGGGATCAGGTCTCAGGGCCTCAGTTCGGGGCTCAGGGCCCGGGGAGTTAGCTCAGGGCACTGGAAAGGGAGACACCTCAGGGCCCAGGGCGCGGTGAGACAGCTCAGGGCTTGGGGCCCGGGGCCTAGAGAGACAGCTCAGGGGTTGTGGGGACAGCTCAGGGCCTGGGGAGACAGCTCAGGGCCCTGGGAGACAGCTCAGGGCCCGGGGAGTCAGCACAGGGCCTGGGGCCCGGTGAGTCAGCTCAGGGCCCGGAGAGACAGCTCAGGGCCCAGGGAGTCAGCTCAGGGCCCGGGGAGTCAGCTCAGGGCCCGGGGAGTCAGCTCAGGGCTTGGGGCCCAGGGAGACAGCTCAGGGCTCGGGGCCCAGGGAGACAGCTCAGGGCTCGGGGCCCGTGGAGACAGCCCAGGGCTCAGGTCTCAGGGCCTCAGTTCGGGGCTCAGGGCCCGGGGAGTCAGCTCAGGGCACTGGAAAGGGAGACACCTCAGGGCCAGGGCGCGGTGAGACAGCTCAGGGCTTGGGGCCCGGGGCCTGGAGAGACAGCTCAGGGCTTGTGGGGACAGCTCAGGGCCTGGGGAGACAGCTCAAGGCCCGGGGAGACAGCTCAGGGCCCGGGGAGACAGCACAGGGCCCGGAGAAACAGTTCGGGGTCCGGGGAGACAGCACACGGTCCAGGGAAACAGCTCGTGGCCCGGGGAGTCAGCTCAGGGCTCGGGGCCCGTGGAGACACCTCAGGGCCTGGGACCCGGGGAAACAGCTCAGGGCCCGGGAAGACAGCTCGGGGCCCAGGGCCCGGGGAGACAGCTCAGGGCCCGGGGAGACAACTCGGGGTCCGTCGAGACAGCTTAGGGCTCGGGGAGTCAACTCGGGGCCCGGGGAGTCAGCTCAGTGCCCGGGGAGTCAACGCGGGGTCCAGGGAAACAGCTCAGGGCCCGAGGAGTCAGCTCGAAGCCCAGGGCCCGGGGAGACAGCTCAGGGCTCGTGGAGGCAGCACAGGGCCCGGGGAAACAGCTCAGGGCCCAGGGAGTCAGCTCAGTGCTCGGAGCCCGGGGAGACAGCTCTATGCCCGGGGTGACAGCTCAGGACCCGGGGAATCAGCTCAGGGCCCAGGGAGACAGCTCAGCGACTGTGACCGGGGGAGTCAGCTCGGGGCTCGGGTCCCAGGGAGTCAGCTCAGGGCCTCGGTCCCGGGAAGTCAGCTCAGGGCTCGGGGAGTCAACTCGGGGCCCAGGGTAACAGCTCAGGGCTCAGGGCCCGGGGAGTCAGCTCGAAGCCCAGGGCCTGGGGAGGCAGCTCCATGCCCGGGGAGAGAGCTCAGGGCCCAGTGAGACAGCTTGGGGCCTAGGGAGATAGACTGCTCAGGGCCGTGAGAGTCAGCTTCTAGCACGGGGCGTCAGCTCGGGGCCCAGGGAGTCAGATCAGTGCTCGGGGAGTCAACTCGGGGCCCAGGATAACAGCTCAGTGCTCAGGGCCCGGGGAGTCAGCTCGAAGCCCAGGGCCCGGGGAGACAGATTAAGGCCCAGGGCCCAGGGAGACAGCTCAGGGGTTGGGGAGACAGCTCAGGACCCAGGGAGTCAGCTCGTGGCCCTAAGAGAAAGCTCAGGTCCCGGTGTCCAGGGAGACAGTTCAGGGCTCGGGGAGACAGCACAGGGCCCAGGGAGACAGCTCAGGGCTTGGGGCCCAGGGAGACAGCTCAGGACTCGGGGCCCAGGGAGACAGCTCAGGACTCGGGGCCCGGGGAGACAGCTCAGGGATCAGGTCTCAGGGCCTCAGTTCGGGGCTCAGGGCCCGGGGAGTCAGCTCAGGGCACTGGAAAGGGAGACACCTCAGGGCCCAGGGCGCGGTGAGACAGCTCAGGGCTTGGGGCCCGGGGCCTGGAGAGACAGCTCAGGGGTTGTGGGGACAGCTCAGGGCCTGGGGAGACAGCTCGGGGCCCAGGGAGTCAGCTCAGGGCCCGGGGAGTCAGCTCAGGGCCCGGGGAGTCAGCTCAGGGCTCAGGGCCCAGGGAGACAGCTCAGGGCTCGGGGCCCAGGGAGACAGCTCAGGGCTCAGGGCCCGGGGAGACAGCCCAGGGCTCAGGTCTCAGGGCCTCAGTTCGGGGCTCAGGGCCCGGGGAGTCAGCTCAGGGCACTGGAAAGAGAGACACCTCAGGGCCCAGGGCGCGGTGAGACAGCTCAGGGCTTGGGGCCCGGGGCCTGGAGAGACAGCTCAGGGGTTGTGGGGACAGCTCAGGGCCTGGGGAGACAGCTCAGGGCCCGGGGAGACACCTCAGGGCCCAGGGAGACAGCACAGGGCCCGGAGAAACAGTTCGGGGTCCGGGGAGACAGCACAGGGTCCAGGGAAACAACTCGTGGCCCGGGGAGTCAGCTCAGGGCTCGGGGCCCGTGGAGGCAGCTCAGGACCTGGGAACCGGGGAGTCAGCTCAGGGCCTGGGGTGACAGCACGGGGCCCAAGGCTCGGGGAGACAGCTCAGGGCTCGGGGAGACAGCACAGGGCCCGGGGAAACAGCTCAGGGCCTGGGGAGTCAGCTCAGGGCCTGGGGCCCGGGGAGTCAGCTCAGGGCTCGGGGAGACAGGTCGGGGCCCAGGGAGTCTGCTCAGGGCCCGGGGCCCGGGGAGTCAGCTCAGGGCCCGGGGAGTCAGCTCAGGGCCCAGGGCCCGGTGAGACAGCTCAGGGCCCGGGGAGACAGCACATGGCTCGGGGAGACAGCTCGGGGCCCGGGGAGACAGCTCAGGGCTCGGGGAGTCAACTCAGGGCCCGGGGAAACAGCTCAGGGCCAGGGGAGTCAACACGGGGCCCGGGGAAACAGCTCAGGGCCCGGGGAGTCAGCTGGAAGACCAGGGCCCGGGGAAACAGCTCAGGGCTTGGGGAGACAGCACAGGGCCCGGGGAAACAGCCCAGGGCCCAGAGAGACATCTCAGGTCCCGGGGCCCATGGAAACAGCTTCGGGCTCGGGGCGGGGGATGGCAGCTCAGGGCCCAGGGAGTCAGCTCAGGGCTCGGGGAGACAGCTCAGGGCCCTGGGAGTCAGCTCGTGGTCCTAAGAGAAAGCTCAGGTCCCGGTGTCCAGGGAGACAGTTCAGGGCTCGGGGAGACAGCACAGGGCCCGGAGAAACAGTTCGGGGCTCGGGAAGACAGCTCAGGGCCTGGGGAGTCAGCTCCATGCCCGGGGAGAAAGCTCAGGGCCCAGGGAGACAGCTTGGGGCCGAGGGAGATGGAGTGCTCAATGCCATGAGAGTCAATTTCTAGCACGGGGCGTCAGCTTAGGGCCCGGGGAGACAGCCCGTGTCTCGGGACCCAGGGAGTCATCTCGGGGCTTGGGGCCCAAGGAGACAGCTCAGGGCTCGGGGCCCAGGGAGTCAGCTCGGGGCTTGGGGCCCAGTGAGACAGCTCAGGGCTCGGGGTTCAGGGAGTCAGCTCGGGGCTTGGGGCCCGGGGAGACAGCTCAGAGCCTGGGGGCAGGGAGACAGCTCGCGGCTCGGGGCCCTGGCTGACAGCTCAGGGCTCGGGGCCCAGGGAGTCAGCTCGGGGCTTGGGGCCCGGGGAGACTGCTCAGAGCTCGGGGCCCAGGGAGACAGCTCAGGGCTCGGGGCCCAGGGAGACAGCTCAGGGCTCGGGGCCCAGGGAGACAGCTCAGGGGTTGGGACCCGGGGAGACAGCCCAGGGCTCAGGTCTCAGGGCCTCAGTTCGGGGCTCGGGGCCCGGGGAAACAGCTCAGGGCCCGGGGAGTCAGCACAGGGCCTGGGGCCCGGGGAGTCAGCTCAGGGCCCGGGGAGACAGCTCGGGGCCCAGGGAGTCAGCTCAGGGCCCGGGGCCCGGGGATTCAGCTCAGGGCCCGGGGAGTTAGCTCAGGGCCCAGGGCCCGGGGAGACAGTTCAGGGCTCGGGGAGACAGCACAGGGCCCGGAGAAACAGTTCGGGGCTCGGGAAGACAGCTCAGGGCCTGGGGAGTCAGCTCCATGCCCGGGGAGAAAGCTCAGGGCCCAGGGAGACAGCTTGGGGCCGAGGGAGATGGAGTGCTCAATGCCATGAGAGTCAATTTCTAGCACGGGGCGTCAGCTTAGGGCCCGGGGAGACAGCCCGTGTCTCGGGACCCAGGGAGTCATCTCGGGGCTTGGGGCCCAAGGAGACAGCTCAGGGCTCGGGGCCCAGGGAGTCAGCTCGGGGCTTGGGGCCCAGTGAGACAGCTCAGGGCTCGGGGTTCAGGGAGTCAGCTCGGGGCTTGGGGCCCGGGGAGACAGCTCAGAGCCTGGGGGCAGGGAGACAGCTCGCGGCTCGGGGCCCTGGCTGACAGCTCAGGGCTCGGGGCCCAGGGAGTCAGCTCGGGGCTTGGGGCCCGGGGAGACTGCTCAGAGCTCGGGGCCCAGGGAGACAGCTCAGGGCTCGGGGCCCAGGGAGACAGCTCAGGGCTCGGGGCCCAGGGAGACAGCTCAGGGGTTGGGACCCGGGGAGACAGCCCAGGGCTCAGGTCTCAGGGCCTCAGTTCGGGGCTCGGGGCCCGGGGAAACAGCTCAGGGCCCGGGGAGTCAGCACAGGGCCTGGGGCCCGGGGAGTCAGCTCAGGGCCCGGGGAGACAGCTCGGGGCCCAGGGAGTCAGCTCAGGGCCCGGGGCCCGGGGATTCAGCTCAGGGCCCGGGGAGTTAGCTCAGGGCCCAGGGCCCGGGGAGACAGCTCAGGGCCCGGGGAGAGAGCACAGGGCCCGGGGAGACAGCTCGGGGCCCGGGGAAACAGCCCGTGTCTCGGGGCCCCGGGAGACAGCTTGGGGATTGGGGCCCAGGGAGACAGCTCAGGGCTCGGGGCCCAGGGAGTCAGCTCGGAGCTTGGGGCCCAGTGAGACAGTTCAGGGCTCAGGGCCCAGGGAGTCAGCTCGGGGCTTGGGGCCCGGGGAGACAGCTCAGGGCTCGGGGCCCAGGGAGACAGCTCAGGGCTCGGGGCCCAGGGAAACAGCTCAGGGCTCGGGTCCCAGGGAGACAGCTCAGGGCTCGGGGCCCAGGGAGACAGCTCAGGGCTCGCGTCCAGGGAGACAGCTCAGGGCTCGGGGCCCAGGGAGACAGCTCAGGGCTCGGGGCCCGGGGAGACAGCCCAGGGCTCAGGTCTCAGGGCCTCAGTTCTGGGCTCAGGGCCCGGGGAGTCAGCTCAGGGCACTGGGAAAGGGAGACAGCTCAGGGCCCAGGGCGCGGTGAGACAGCTCAGGTCTTGGGGCCCGGGGCCTGGAGAGACAGCTCAGGGCTTGTGGGGAAAGCTCAGGGCCTGGGGAGACAGCTCAGGGCCCGGGGAGACAGCTCAGGGCCCAGGGAGACAGCACAGAGCCCGGAGAAACAGTTCGGGATCCGGGGAGACAGCACAGGGTCCAGGGAAACAGCTCGGGGCCCGGGGAGTCAGCTCAGGGCTCGGGGCCCGTGGAGACAGCTCAGGACCTGGGACCCGGGGAGTCAGCTCAGGGCCTGGGGTGACAGCACGTGCCCAGGGCTCGGGGAGACAGCTCAGGGATCGGGGAGACAGCACAGGGCCCAGGGAAACAGCTCAGGGCCTGGGGAGTCAGCTCAGGGCCTGGGGCCCGGGGAGTCAGCTCAGGGCTCGGGAGACAGGTCAGGGCCCAGGGAGTCTGCTCAGGGCCCGGGGCCCGGGGAGTCAGCTCAGGGCCCGGGGAGTCAGCTCAGGGCCCAGGGCCCGGGGAGACAGCTCAGGTCCCGGGGAGACAGCACAGGGCTCGGGGAGACAGCTCGGGGCCCGGGGAGACAGCTCAGGGCTCGGGACCCGGGGAGACAGCCCAGGGCTCATGTCGCAGGACCTAATTTCGGGGCTCAGTGCCCGGGGAAACAGCTCAGGGCCCGGGGAGTCAGCACAGGGCCTGGGGCACGGGGAGTCAGCTCAGGGCCCGGGGGGACAGCTCGGGGCCCAGGGAGTCAGCTCAGGGCCCGGGGCCCGGGGATTCAGCTCAGGGCCCGGGGAGAGAGCACAGGGCCCGGGGAGACAGCTCGGGGCCCGGGGAGACAGCACAGGGCCCAGGGAGTCAGCTCGGGGCTTGGGGCCCGGGGAGACAGCTCAGGGCTCGGGGCCCAGGGAGACACCTCAGGGCTCGGGGCCCAGGGAAACAGCTCAGGGCTCGGGGCCCAGGGAGACAGCTGAGGGAACGGGGCCCAGGGAGACAGCTCATTGCTCGGGGCCCAGGGAGACATCTCAGGACCCAGGGCCCGGGGAGACAGCTCAGGGCTTGGGGCCCGGGGCCTGGAGAGACAGCTCAGGGCTTGTGGGGACAGCTCAGGGCCTGGGGAGACAGCTCAGGGCCCGGGGAGACAGCTCAGGGCCCAGGGAGACAGCACAGGGCCCGGAGAAACAGTTCGGGATCCGGGGAGACAGCACAGGGTCCAGGGAAACAGCTCGGGGCCCGGGGAGTCAGCTCAGGGCTCGGGGCCCGTGGAGACAGCTCAGGACCTGGGACCCGGGGAGTCAGCTCAGGGCCTGGGATGACAGCACGGGGCCCAGGGCTCGGGGAGACAGCTCAGGGATCGGGGAGACAGCACAGGGCCCAGGGAAACAGCTCAGGGCCTGGGGAGTCAGCTCAGGGCCTGGGGCCCGGGGAGTCAGCTCAGGGCCCGGGGAGACAGCACAGGGCTCGGGGAGACAGCTCGGGGCCCGGGGAGACAGCTCAGGGCTCGGGACCCGGGGTGACAGCCCAGGGCTCAGGTCTCAGGACCTAATTTCGGGGCTCAGGGCCCGGGGAAACAGCTCAGGGCCCGGGGAGTCAGCACAGGGCCTGGGGCACGGGGAGTCAGCTCAGGGCCCGGGGGGACAGTTCGGGGCCCAGGGAGTCAGCTCAGGGCCCGGGGCCCGGGGATTCAGCTCAGGGCCCGGGGAGAGAGCACAGGGCCCGGGGAGACAGCTCGGGGCCCGGGGAGACAGCACAGGGCCCAGGGAGTCAGCTCGGGGCTTGGGGCCCGGGGAGAAAGCTCAGAGCTCGGGGCCCAGGGAGACAGCTCAGGGCTCGGGGCCCAGGGAGACAGCTCAGGGCCCGGGAAGACAGCTCGGGGCCCAGGGAGTCAGCTCGGGGCCCAGGGAGTCAGCTCAGGGCCCGGGGCCCGGGGAGTCAGCTCAGGGCCCGGGGAGACAGTTCAGGACCCAGGGCCCGGGGAGACAGCTCAGAGCCCGGGGAGAGAGCACAGGGCCCGGGGAGACAGCTCGGGGCCCGGGGAGACAGCCCGTGTCTCGGGGCCCAGGGAGTCAGCTTGGGGCTTGGGGTCCAGGGAGACAGCTCAGGGCTCGGGGCCGAGGGAGTCAGCTCGGAGCTTGGGGCCCAGTGAGACAGCTCAGGGCTCAGTGCCCAGGGAGACAGCTCAGGGCTCGGGGCCCAGGGAGACAGCCCAGGGCTCAGGTGTCAGAGCCTCAGTTCGGGGCTCAGGGCCCAGGGAGTCAGCTCAGGGCACTGGGAAAGGGAGACAGCTCAGGGCCCAGGGCGCGGTGAGACAGCTCAGGGCTTGGGGCCCGGGGCCTGGAGAGACAGCTCAGGGCTTGTGGGGACAGCTCAGGGCCTGGGGAGACAGCTCAGGGCCCGGGGAGACAGCTCAGGGCCCAGGGAGACAGCACAGGGCCCGGAGAAACAGTTCGGGGTCCGGGGAGACAGCACAGGGTCCAGGGAAACAACTCGTGGCCCGGGGAGTCAGCTCAGGGCTCGGGGCCCGTGGAGGCAGCTCAGGACCTGGGACCCGGGGAGTCAGCTCAGGGCCTGGGGTGACAGCACGGGGCCCAAGGCTCGGGGAGACAGCTCAGGGCTCGGGGAGACAGCACAGGGCCCGGGGAAACAGCTCAGGGCCTGGGGAGTCAGCTCAGGGCCTGGGGCCCGGGGAGTCAGCTCAGGGCTCGGGGAGACAGGTCGGGGCCCAGGGAGTCTGCTCAGGGCCCGGGGCCCGGGGAGTCAGCTCAGGGCCCGGGGAGTCAGCTCAGGGCCCAGGGCCCGGTGAGACAGCTCAGGGCCCGGGGAGACAGCACAGGGCTCGGGGAGACAGCTCGGGGCCCGAGGAGACAGCTCAGGGCTCGGGGAGTCAACTCAGGGCCCGGGGAAACAGCTCAGGGCCCGGGGAGTCAACACGGGGCCCGGGGAAACAGCTCAGGGCCCGGGGAGTCAGCTGGAAGACCAGGGCCCGGGGAAACAGCTCAGGGCTCGGGGAGACAGCACAGGGCCCGGGGAGACAGCCCAGGGCTCAGGTCTCAGGGCCTCAGATCGGGGCTCAGGGCCCGGGGAGTCAGCTCAGGGCACTGGGAAAGGGAGACAGCTCAGGGCCCAGGGCACGGTGAGACAGCTCAGGGCTTGGGGCCCGGGGCCTGGAGAGACAGCTCAGGGCTTGTGGGGACAGCTCAGGGCCTGGGGAGACAGCTCAGGGCCCGGGGAGACAGCTCAGGGCCCAGGGAGACAGCACAGGGCCCGGAGAAACAGTTCGGGGTCCGGGGAGACAGCACAGGGTCCAGGGAAACAGCTCGGGGCCCGGGGAGTCTGCTCAGGGCTCGGGGCCCATGGAGGCAGCTCAGGACCTGGGACCCGGGGAGACATCTCAGGGCCCGGGGCCCGGGGAAACAGCTTGGGGCTCGGGGCATGGGGTGGCAGCTCAGAGCCCAGGGAGTCAGCTCAGTGCTCGGGGCCCGAGGAGACAGCTCTATGCCCGGGGTGACAGCTCAGGACCCGGGGAATCAGCTCAGGGCCCAAGGAGACAGCTCAGGGCTTGGGGCCCAGGGAGTCAGCTCGGGGCTCGGGGCCCTGGCAGACAGCTCAGGGCTCGGGGCCCAGGGAGTCAGCTCGGGGCTTGGGGCCTGGGGAGACTGCTCAGAGCTCGGGGCCCAGGGAGACAGCTCAGGGCTCGGGGCCCAGGGAGACAGCTCAGGGCTCGGGGCCCAGGGAGACAGTTCAGGGCTCGGGGCCCGGGGAGACAGCCCAGGGCTCAAGTCTCAGGGCCTCATTTCGGGGCTCAGGGTCCGGGGAAACAGATCAGGGCCCGGGGAGTCAGCACAGGGCCTGGGGCCTGGGGAGTCAGCTTAGGGCCCGGGAAGACAGCTCGGGGCCCAGGGAGTCAGCTCAGGGCCCGGGGCCCGGGGAGTCAGCTCAGGGCCCGGGGAGTCAGCTCAGGACCCAGGGCCCGGGGAGACAGCTCAGAGCCCGGGGAGAGAGCACAGGGCCCGGGGAGACAGCTCGGGGCCCGGGGAGACAGCCCGTGTCTCGGGGCCCAGGGAGTCAGCTTGGGGCTTGGGGTCCAGGGAGACAGCTCAGGGCTCGGGGCCGAGGGAGTCAGCTCGGAGCTTGGGGCCCAGTGAGACAGCTCAGGGCTCAGTGCCCAGGGAAACAGCTTGGGGCTCGGGGCATGGGGTGGCAGCTCAGAGCCAAGGGAGTCAGCTCAGTGCTCGGGGCCCGAGGAGACAGCTCTATGCCCGGGGTGACAGCTCAGGACCCGGGGAATCAGCTCAGGGCCCAAGGAGACAGCTCAGGGCTTGGGGCCCAGGGAGTCAGCTCGGGGCTCGGGGCCCTGGCAGACAGCTCAGGGCTCGGGGCCCAGGGAGTCAGCTCGGGGCTTGGGGCCTGGGGAGACTGCTCAGAGCTCGGGGCCCAGGGAGACAGCTCAGGGCTCGGGGCCCAGGGAGACAGCTCAGGGCTCGGGGCCCAGGGAGACAGTTCAGGGCTCGGGGCCCGGGGAGACAGCTCAGGGCTCAAGTCTCAGGGCCTCATTTCGGGGCTCAGGGCCCGGGGAAACAGATCAGGGCCCGGGGAGTCAGCACAGGGCCTGGGGCCTGGGGAGTCAGCTCAGGGCCCGGGAAGACAGCTCGGGGCCCAGGGAGTCAGCTCAGGGCCCGGGGCCCGGGGAGTCAGCTCAGGGCCCGGGGAGTCAGCTCAGGACCCAGGGCCCGGGGAGACAGCTCAGAGCCCGGGGAGAGAGCACAGGGCCCGGGGAGACAGCTCGGGGCCCGGGGAGACAGCCCGTGTCTCGGGGCCCAGGGAGTCAGCTTGGGGCTTGGGGTCCAGGGAGACAGCTCAGGGCTCGGGGCCGAGGGAGTCAGCTCGGAGCTTGGGGCCCAGTGAGACAGCTCAGGGCTCAGTGCCCAGGGAGACAGCTCAGGGCTCGGGGCCCAGGGAGACAGCCCAGGGCTCAGGTGTCAGAGCCTCAGTTCGGGGCTCAGGGCCCAGGGAGTCAGCTCAGGGCACTGAGAAAGGGAGACAGCTCAGGGCCCAGGGCGCAGTGAGACAGCTCAGGGCTTGGGGCCCGGGGCCTGGCGAGACAGCTCAGGGCTTGTGGGGACAGCTCAGGGCCTGGGGAGACAGCTCAGGGCCCGGGGAGACAGCTCAGGGCCCAGGGAGACAGCACAGGGCCCGGGGAAACAGTTCGGGGTCCGGGGAGACAGCACAGGGTCCAGGGAAACAACTCGTGGCGCGGGGAGTCAGCTCAGGGCTCGGGGCCCGTGGAGGCAGCTCAGGACCTGGGACCCGGGGAGTCAGCTCAGGGCCTGGGGTGACAGCACGGGGCCCAAGGCTCGGGGAGACAGCTCAGGGCTCGGGGAGACAGCACAGGGCCCGGGGAAACAGCTCAGGGCCTGGGGAGTCAGCTCAGGGCCTGGGGCCCGGGGAGTCAGCTCAGGGCTCGGGGAGACAGGTCGGGGCCCAGGGAGTCTGCTCAGGGCCCGGGGCCCGGGGAGTCAGCTCAGGGCCCAGGGAGTCAGCTCAGGGCCCAGGGCCCGGTGAGACAGCTCAGGGCCCGGGGAGACAGCACAGGGCTCGGGGAGACAGCTCGGGGCCCGGGGAGACAGCTCAGGGCTCGGGGAGTCAACTCAGGGCCCGGGGAAACAGCTCAGGGCCCGGGGAGTCAACACGGGGCCCGGGGAAACAGCTCAGGGCCCGGGGAGTCAGCTGGAAGACCAGGGCCCGGGGAAACAGCTCAGGGCTCGGGGAGACAGCACAGGGCCCGGGGAAACAGCCCAGGGCCCAGAGAGACATCTCAGGTCCCGGGGCCCATGGAAACAGCTTCAGGCTCGGGGCGGGGGATGGCAGCTCAGGGCCCAGGGAGTCAGCTCAGGGCTCGGGGAGACAGCTCGGGGCCCTGGGAGTCAGCTCGTGGTCCTAAGAGAAAGCTCAGGTCCCGGTGTCCAGGGAGACAGTTCAGGGCTCGGGGAGACAGCACAGGGCCCGGAGAAACAGTTCGGGGCTCGGGAAGACAGCTCAGGGCCTGGGGAGTCAGCTCAGGGCCCGGGGAGACAGCTCAGGGCCCGGGGAGACAGCACAGGGCCCGGAGAAACAGTTCGGGGTCCGGGGAGACAGCACAGTGTCCAGGGAAACAGCTCAGGGCCCGGGGAGTCAGCTCAGGGCTCGGGGCCCGTGGAGACAGCTCAGGGCCTGGGACCCGGTGAAACAGCACAGGGCCCGGGGAGACAGCTCGGGGCCCGGGGAGACAACTCGGGGGCCGGGGAGACAGCTCAGGGCTCGGGGAGTCAACTCGGGGCCCGGGGAGTCAGCTCAGTGCCTGGGGAGTCAACGCGGGGTCCAGGGAAACAGCTCAGGGCCCGAGGAGTCAGCTCGAAGCCCAGGGACGGGGAGACAGCTCAGGACTCGGGGAGGCAGCACAGGGCCCGGGGAAACAGCTCAGGGCCCAGGGAGACATCTCAGGGCCCGGGGCTCGGGGAAACAGCTTGGGGCTCGGGGCATGGGGTGGCAGCTCAGGGCCCAGGGAGACAGCTCAGCGACTGGGACAGGGGGAGTCAGCTCGGGGCTCTCGTCCAAAGGAGTCAGCTCAGGGGCTCTGTCCCGGGGAGTCAGCTCAGGGCTCGAGGAGTCAACTCGGGGCCCAGGGTAACAGCTCAGGGCTCAGGGCCCGGGGAGTCAGCTCGAAGCCCAGGGCCTGGGGAGTCAGCTCCATGCCCGGGAGGAGAGCTCAGGGCCCAGGGAGACAGCTTGGGGCCTAGGGAGATAGACTGCTCAGGGCCGTGAGAGTTAGCTTCTAGGACGGGGCGTCAGTTCGGGGCCTGGGGAGACAGCCCGTGTCTCGGGGCCCAGGGAGTCAGCTCGGGGCTTGGGGCCCAAGGAGGCAGCTCAGGGCTCGGGGCCCAGGGAGTCAGCTCGGGGCTTGGGGCCCGGGGAGAAAGCTCAGAGCTCGGGGCCCAGGGAGACAGCTCAGGGCTCGGGGCCCAGGGAGACAGCTCAGGGCCCGGGAAGACAGCTCGGGGCCCAGGGAGTCAGCTCGGGGCCCAGGGAGTCAGCTCAGGGCCCGGGGCCCGGGGAGTCAGCTCAGGGCCCGGGGAGACAGTTCAGGACCCAGGGCCCGGGGAGACAGCTCAGAGCCCGGGGAGAGAGCACAGGGCCCGGGGAGACAGCTCGGGGCCCGGGGAGACAGCCCGTGTCTCGGGGCCCAGGGAGTCAGCTTGGGGCTTGGGGTCCAGGGAGACAGCTCAGGGCTCGGGGCCGAGGGAGTCAGCTCGGAGCTTGGGGCCCAGTGAGACAGCTCAGGGCTCAGTGCCCAGGGAGACAGCTCAGGGCTCGGGGCCCAGGGAGACAGCCCAGGGCTCAGGTGTCAGAGCCTCAGTTCGGGGCTCAGGGCCCAGGGAGTCAGCTCAGGGCACTGGGAAAGGGAGACAGCTCAGGGCCCAGGGCGCGGTGAGACAGCTCAGGGCTTGGGGCCCGGGGCCTGGAGAGACAGCTCAGGGCTTGTGGGGACAGCTCAGGGCCTGGGGAGACAGCTCAGGGTCCGGGGAGACAGCTCAGGGCCCAGGGAGACAGCACAGGGCCCGGAGAAACAGTTCGGGGTCCGGGGAGACAGCACAGGGTCCAGGGAAACAACTCGTGGCGCGGGGAGTCAGCTCAGGGCTCGGGGCCCGTGGAGGCAGCTCAGGACCTGGGACCCGGGGAGTCAGCTCAGGGCCTGGGGTGACAGCACGGGGCCCAGGGCTCGGGGAGACAGCTCAGGGCTCGGGGAGACAGCACAGGGCCCGGGGAAACAGCTCAGGGCCTGGGGAGTCAGCTCAGGGCCCGGGGCCCGGGGAGTCAGCTCAGGGCCCGGGGAGTCAGCTCAGGGCCCAGGGCCCGGTGAGACAGCTCAGGGCCCGGGGAGACAGCACAGGGCTCGGGGAGACAGCTCGGGACCCGGGGAGACAGCTCAGGGCTCGGGGAGTCAACTCAGGGCCCGGGGAAACAGCTCAGGGCCCGGGGAGTCAACACGGGGCCCGGGGAAACAGCTCAGGGCCCGGGGAGTCAGTTGGAAGACCAGGGCCCGGGGAAACAGCTCAGGGCTCGGGGAGACAGCTCAGGGCCCGGGGAAACAGCCCAGGGCCCAGAGAGACATCTCAGGTCCCGGGGCCCATGGAAACAGCTTCAGCTCGGGGCGGGGGATGGCAGCTCAGGGCCCAGGGAGTCAGCTCAGGGCTCGGGGAGACAGCTCGGGGCCCTGGGAGTCAGCTCGTGGTCCTAAGAGAAAGCTCAGGTCCCGGTGTCCAGGGAGACAGTTCAGGGCTCGGGGAGACAGCACAGGGCCCGGAGAAACAGTTCGGGGCTCGGGAAGACAGCTCAGTGCCTGAGGAGTCAGCTGCATGCCCGGGGAGAGAGCTCAGGGCCCAGGGAGACAGCTTGGGGCCGAGGGAGATGGACTGCTCAGGGCCATGAGAGTCAGCTTCTAGCACGGGGCGTCAGCTCAGGGCCCGGGGAGACAGACCGTGTCTCGGGACCTGTGGAAATGTATTTTTATCTAAGCTGATACCAAACGGTATTTGTGTGCCTTTTGATTAAAATGGAGTCCTGGCCCTTCCAGAACTTTCTGCATTTTAGCAGCCAGCTTATTTTAAACAGCTAAACCTGCTGTTAGATGGCTGATGGTTATCAGACAGCTAGGAGACAAGTCATGCTGAGACAAGTAACCCCCCATGGTGCTCTCCTATTGTCTACACTACAGGAGTTCCATGTCACCCCACCCTTATCTTCTAGCCATTATCTCTTTCCTTTACCTCATCCATTTGAAGCAAACAGGTAAACTGACCAGGAAATTGGATAATCCTGACACAATACAAGACAGGTGATAGCCCATTACCTATGACTCATGGAGTAATGGCCGTTTGGCTTTCTGATAACCCTGACAAAAGGAAATATCTTGACACCATTTCAGGACCAGGATATAGTAATTAACTCTTTATCTGTATTCACTGACTGTGAGACAGAGCAATACACAGGGAGAGGCCAGAACTTGGGTTTTACTGTATAAATATCTTGTGAAGCTGTACCATTGCGGAGGTTTCATTTAGCCCTTGACTGAGTGAAACCTACCCCTTGCGAGCAAGTAAATTAAAAGGGAAACTTCCATCGGAGCTGTAAGTGTCGGAGTCATTCTTTTCGGAGGTCGAGATTTCGACAGTTATTGGAGGTTCCACCGAGATGCATACTCTCTGTTCTGTGAGTAAAACGGATACAGGCATAGTGCCTCTCCAGTGAAAGGCTTCGGTGGCCAAACAAGGTGAGCCTTTGCTCACAAGAGGTTTCTTCACTGTTGAATCGCAGATGTAATCTGTTGTCCACAGCTGAGGTACTGCATCTACAAGACTCGGCATTTAAAAGTTAAAGATATTTTTTTTATAACCATTTCTTTCTCAGCTCGCCAGCAGAAGAGAACAGGTTCTGGGAAAAATCTCGAGACAGCCCGGGGAAGGTTTCAGTAGGTAAGGAAGCGCTAGTCGATCGAAAAGGGTTCCAGGTTCTTATGTGATAAGATTTTTATTGTTTTTAATTCGGAAGGGGTTCTTATGTGATAAGACTATTAAAAGAAAAGAAAAAAAAAAAAGAAAGCGCTAATAATCGATCGAAGGTTCTTATGTGATAAGATTTTTATTGTTTTTAATTCGGAAGGGGTTCTTATGTGATAAGACTATTAAAAAAAAAGAGCGCAATCGATCAAAGAGTTTGGGTACGGAACCTTAAGTTTTATCAGCTGTTATTAGGATAAGTTAAGGACTCGGTCTGTAGTGGCGTACAACGCAGACTGAGAATTTGTTTCGAGGTTATGATTTGTGTACTCACGGGAATATTGTTTGTTGTCCTTGTATTACTGTTGTGTGCAATACCTTTGTGAGTCATTGCCATTAGAGAAACGGGAAGAGTCACTAGGGAAAATTGTGATTCGGAAAAAAAAAACACAAGGATTGATTAAGAAAAGAAACAGTAACTGATTGATCAACTACGATTGGTTCGTGCCAACATATCTCACACACCCAGACTGAGCCCGAATTAAGAGCCTTTTCAGGCCACGTAACGGCCAGGAGAAGTGGGCGTAGAGAACTCGGTTGGCCGAAAGGATTGTGAGATCAGAAACTGTGGGAAAATCTTAAATCATCCAGAATGGGGGCTGGAGCAAGTAAACCACCACCAAAAGGGACCCCAGCCCATTTTATGCTCCAGAATTGTGGTCAGTCTTCAATTGACCATCTAAGAGAATGGGTAAAATGGACTAAGGGTGAAAACAGGCCATTTCCACCCGATGGTTCATTCAATTTAGAGAGAATAACCTGTCTAGAAGAATGCCTTATAGACAGAGACCCAGGTAGAAAAGGGAAAAAAAAAGTGAATTGGTCAGCGTTTGGAGATTGGAAAAGGGAAGCTGAGGAACGACACGAGAATAGCCTAAGAGTTAGCAAGCAGTGTACTAGAGGGAGAAAGCAGGGGGATGAACGGGTAGAGCAGGTGAATCGCCCTCGACATAACAAACACCCATCCGTTATGGTTGCTAAAGAGACAAAGGCACACTCACCTAGGGCTCCGGAGGGTTGGGATAAGGATGAGGATGAGGATGAGGACTGGGATGAGGATTGGACTCCCTACAGCCATCGACCACCGCCGTATGTTCCATCCCCGGGGGGGTGCTCCAGGCCAAGGAGGAGATGATCCTCGGGCCGGAGTACAGGGAAACGGGGTAACACCCGCTCCCAACAATACAGGTGAGGCTGCAGGAAATATAAGTCAGTCACAAGGGAATCAATACCGTGACGGCCCTGCAGGGGGCACACGAAGTCATACCCGTGGACCAGAGCCCAGTGCCCTGGAGCCATCATCATCAGTATACCCAGTAAGACTTTTTCCCAGTCCACTCTCGGGGGGGGCTCTGGTCCCTATTTATCGACCATGGTCACCAAGTGAATTAAGAATAATTGTGGAAGGATTGGCAGACCCCAAAACCAATATTGAAAAGGCCATAGACCAGTTAAAAGTAATCATCTTGTGCCACGAACCCAGTATATTAGATGGTCAAATCTTACTGAAAGCATGGTTAAAGGACACAAAATTTGCCGAACTTGAGATAAAATTCAAAGATTTTAAAACCCATCGAGAGGCTCTGGATGCAGATCCCAGCACGAAGCCAGGAGAGGGGTTCTGGGGAAGATGTTGGGAAGTCTTACATTCGGTGTTCCCGAGGAAAACGAATTGGTCCAAAATTATGGAAACTACACAAAGAAAGGAGGAGGATGTTGAGGATTATGTAGAAAGAGTGCGAGAGATCATGAACCAATGTTCAGGCATGAAAATGGAGGAGGTAGAGGCTCCTATGATCAGCGCCGTGGTAAACGGGCTACGGCCCGAACTCAGAGATCCCTTTAAACTAGTTTGTCTCGGATGGCGACAGGAATCGCTATCCAAGGTTGTATCTATGTTAAAGGACATACAAGAGCGAAATAGAGAATCTAAAAGCAAGGTCACCATGTTTGTAGGACAAGCAGCTCCAATGACACCCACCCCGGTGACACCGTCCTACGCCCCACCCCAGGGTAGAGGAAGAGGGCGAGCCAGAGGAGGATATTACAGGGGAAGAGGGAGAGGAGGTGCAGGGCAGGAACAATATTATACCTGTCACAATTGTGGACAGATTGGACACTGGGCTAGAACTTGCCGGGCAAAACAGCAACAACCAAATCATGATTGGACTCAACAGGCAGGTAATAGAGCACACCCTCCCCCTTCAGAACCCAACCAGTATGCGACCCAAGTCCAGGTACATGCTAGACCTCAGACTAATTTCTCTGTGCAAGATCCATTTGGATCACAGAATCAAAAGCAATTCGGCCAACCACCAAATTGCCCGTATAATGATCAATGACGCCCAATCCCAGACCCGAGTGCTGCGAACAAACAGCTTACCTGTCGTTTCGTTAAATGCCATAGGAGAACCTGAAGTAAAAATACGAATACAAGGAAAGGATGTCCCATTCCTAGTGGATACTGGTGCCAGCTATTCGGTCCTTTCAAGGGAGGATACGAGGGGAATTCCCACTTCCACTAATCAAACCTCAGTGATTGGACTATCTGGACACGCACAGCAAATGTTTTTCTCCAACCCTATCAATGTACAAATAGAGGATTACGAAGATAGTCATTCATTCCTACTGTCTAAAGAGGTTCCAGTGAATCTGTGTGGACGTGACCTGTTATGTAAAATGAATGCCACGATCCTCTGTTCCCCAGCTGGTCTGGAGGTTCGAGTCCCCATAGATAAATGTGGCGCATATCCACTACTTCAACCCACAACTCCCATATTGTATGCCTGGGAAAATTTGGACCCCACACTAAGCAAAACCCTATCCTATTTGGTTGGTTCATATTGGTGTGTAACAAGGTTAATCACAGACTACCTCAAATCTCAAACCTTGGGCAAGTGGTACGAAACATTACACTGCACAGCATATTGTGACAAAACGGGATCAGACGCTACAGCACAAATCTTTTATCAACCATTCCTGCACCAGAAACATCAATTGATGATCGGAAAAATCTTTATCGGACCCGAAGGGATAGCGGCAGGGGTTGAATTATCCTCCCACAGTCAGAGCTTGTTTAGGGTTAAAGGGAGCGTTCCACACTGCACCCTTGCGGTTGCAGGCACACATAAACCCCAGGATTTAGGACAGATGGTTAAAAGAATGCAAGGATCCCCAGTACAAGAGGAATGGCACACACGTAATGGAACTTTGGGGCAACATGAAAAGGGGGGAGGCTATTCTGTCAAGTTGAATGGGAAAGTATACTTCGATGCTGTCTTAGAAGAAAGGATGCTCTCAGCCACTAGCTTCCCAGTACGACAAAGCACAGCAGAGCTTCTTGCTAAAGTTCCAGAACAACTATGGTCTACACACGCTAATGAAGTAGGGAGGATGCTTACCGCACAACCCTATAAGGTAGCAATCAATTCAACCGCCCCGCTCCCCAAGAAGCCCCAATACCCCTTGACCCCAGCCGCAGAACAAGGTATTGAGCCAGTCATTAAGTCCCTGCTGGCCCAGGGAGTAATCGTTCCAACTAGAAGTCCATGTAACACACCGATCTTTCCGGTGCAGAAGCCCAATAGTGACAAATGGAGATTTGTCCAAGACCTACGAGCCGTGAATCATTCGGTATTCCCAACTTATCCAGTGGTACCCAACCCGGCAATTATACTTGCCAGTATTCCGGCATCATCAACGTATTACACAGTAGTTGATCTGTGTTCAGCATTTTTCTCAATACCTATTCACCCAGAGTCTCAATTCCTGTTTGCCTTCACGTATAAAGGACGCCAATATACGTGGACAAGACTCCCGCAGGGATTTACCGAGAGCCCTACCATATTCTCACAGTGCCTAAAGAGGGATCTGGAAGATGTAATTTTACCAGCAGGTTCTACACTTGTGCAGTATGTTGACGACTTATTGCTCGCCTCACCCTCCAAATTGGCCTGCGAAACGGACTCCCTTGTGTTATTAAAAGCTCTGGCCTCGAAAGGACACAAGGTGTCAAAGGCAAAGTTACAATTTGTCTCAGAAAAGGTTCGGTATCTAGGGCACGAATTGGTCAGAGATACGAGACAATTGACACAAGACCGAGTAAAAGCAATCTGCTCTGCCCCACTACCAGTAACCAAGAGAGAAATGAAACACCTCCTCGGCATGACAGGATACTGCCGGCAATGGGTTACGAGTTATTCCGAGATTGTTAGACCACTGTTAGACATGTCCATGCCCGCACTACCAGAGAAGTTGATTTGGAATGAGGTATCCCGGAATGCTTTTCAGAACCTTAAACAGTCCCTCACTTCAGCACCCGCCTTGGGATTACCAGATTACACTAAGCTATTCAACTTATTTGTGCATCACAAGTCGGGTTTTGCACAATCTGTTTTGACTCAGTTACATGGGGACAGGCAGCGACCGGTAGCGTATTTCAGTACCCAACTAGACCCAGTGGCATGCGGACTACCACGATGTCTTCCTTCGTTGGCAGCAGCTTATTATGCTATGCAACAGGCTCAGACAATAACTCTAAATCATCAGACCATTTTATATATCCCACACTCTGTCGAGATTTTACTTACTAAATGTGCCACCCAACACCTAACCTCCGCAAGAACCACCAAATACGAGGTCGAACTGTTATCAAATCCGAACCTTGTCATCAAAAGATGTACTACCTTAAATCCAGCCACTCTACTCCCCACGGAAGACGACGGCGAACCCCATTCATGTGAAATGGTAACCGAATTAGTGACTAAACCACGTATCAATCTAACAGATGTACCAATGTGTAACCCTGAGCTAGTGTACTATGTTGACGGATCAGCCTTACGAAATGATAGGGGCCAACCTAGAGCGGCTTATGCAATTGTAACTCAGTTTAATGTTGTCGAAACAGCCTCTCTTCCAGACTCCTTTTCAGCCCAACAAGCCGAATTGTTTGCGTTAACTCGAGCCTGTATTCTGGCTGAAGGACACACAGTTAATATCTACACTGACTCCAGGTATGCTTTTGGGGTATCACATGACTATGGACAAATTTGGAAGATTCGCGGGTACCTGACTTCTTCAGGAACCCCTATCAAAAATGCAGAACAAGTGGAAAATCTCCTGCGAGCCATTCAATGCCCCTTAAAACTTGTCATTATCAAATGCCAAGCACATACAGGCCAGTCGAATGAGGTGGCACTTGGGAATGCCAGAGCTGATAATGCAGCTAAGTCAGCAGCTCTGTCGAAAGGGGGGATGCAGGTGTCATTGTTCCCACTAAGGAAAAATAATTGCTCAGACCCGCCACCCACTATTAATGACGTGCTGGCCTTTCAGACACAGGCCAGTACGGAGGAGGTGGTGACCTGGACGAAGGATCAATGTTATAAAAATCCAGAAGGAATATGGGTTCACCATGACGGCCGCGTGGTGACCCCTAGATCCTTACTTCCATGGATTGCCCGATGTGTTCATACATTCACACATGCAGGCAAAGGGGGATTGGCAGATTATATTTTGGCAACTTGGTATGCAACAGGTATTTCGGCAATTGCAAAACAAATCTGTGAAAATTGTGTTACCTGTCAGACAATGAATCCGGGTAAGACGGAAAAAGTAGAATCTGCCTCCCACCCAAATCCAGTCGGGCCTTTTGTACATTTACAAATGGATTTTATTGAATTACCTATGTGTATGGGATTCAAGTATGTATTAGTTATTGTAGATGTGTTCTCTAGATGGATTGAAGCCTTTCCATGTAAAAAGGCCGATGCCACTACTGTTGCTAAATGTTTGTTAAAAGAAATTGTACCGCGCTTCGGAATTCCTGCTAAGCTTTCTAGTGATAACGGGTCACATTTCACGGGAACTGTTATAAGAGAAATGTGTAAAGCTTTACAGATTAATCAACGTTTTCATTGCAGTTATCATCCACAATCAGCTGGACTTGTTGAAAGATATAATGGAATGCTTAAAAATAAGCTGGCAAAACTATGCAATGACACTGGACTGAAATGGACAGAACTGCTGCCCTTAGCTTTGATGGTAATGCGATCTGCAACCAACAGAACAACAGGCTTGTCACCACATGAGATAGTTATGGGACATCCCCAACGACTACCTTTTACAGCACCATTTACTGCAAAACAGATGGACATCCACAAAATGGAGGAAAATATGTTGAATTATTGTATTGCACTAACCAAATGTATTTCCAGCTTTCATTCACAGGTAAAGGAAGCCCAAGTCAAGCCAGCGGAAGGGATGTGTCATAACCTGGAGCCAGGGGAATTCGTTTACATCAAGATTTTTAAAAGGAAAAGCAGTCTACAGCCAAGATTCGAAGGACCATACCAGGTCCTGCTGGCGACCAATACTGCAATCAAGGTAATAGAGTATAAGCAGACAGTTGGCCAGGACGGTATCACCTTGTGGGGTTGGGCATCAGGATGGTTGGGAGCCCTGGGGAAATCTGTGGTACAGGGTTTGATCATATTCCTGCTGATAGTCTTCGCCCTGTATCTATTATTTGTCGTCATTAAGTGTTGCTGTGCCAGGGTTGGAGAAACTATGTTACCTACCGAGACCACGGCTAGAGTTATGGTAGCAACAACTGCTGAAGGCTCTTGTGTAGAAATGGAAATGGAGAGACTGTACAAGATCAGAATGGATTGAGTTGTCCTTGTGAAGGACAAAATGGGGGAATGTGGAAATGTATTTTTATCTAAGCTGATACCAAACGGTATTTGTGTGCCTTTTGATTAAAATGGAGTCCTGGCCCTTCCAGAACTTTCTGCATTTTAGCAGCCAGCTTATTTTAAACAGCTAAACCTGCTGTTAGATGGCTGATGGTTATCAGACAGCTAGGAGACAAGTCATGCTGAGACAAGTAACCCCCCATGGTGCTCTCCTATTGTCTACACTACAGGAGTTCCATGTCACCCCACCCTTATCTTCTAGCCATTATCTCTTTCCTTTACCTCATCCATTTGAAGCAAACAGGTAAACTGACCAGGAAATTGGATAATCCTGACACAATACAAGACAGGTGATAGCCCATTACCTATGACTCATGGAGTAATGGCCGTTTGGCTTTCTGATAACCCTGACAAAAGGAAATATCTTGACACCATTTCAGGACCAGGATATAGTAATTAACTCTTTATCTGTATTCACTGACTGTGAGACAGAGCAATACACAGGGAGAGGCCAGAACTTGGGTTTTACTGTATAAATATCTTGTGAAGCTGTACCATTGCGGAGGTTTCATTTAGCCCTTGACTGAGTGAAACCTACCCCTTGCGAGCAAGTAAATTAAAAGGGAAACTTCCATCGGAGCTGTAAGTGTCGGAGTCATTCTTTTCTGAGGTCGAGATTTCGACAGACCCAGGGAGTCATCTCGGGGCTTGGGGCCCAAGGAGACAGCTCAGGGCTCGGGGCCCAGGGAGTCAGCTCGGGGCTTGGGGCCCAGTGAGACAGCTCAGGGCTCGGGGTTCAGGGAGTCAGCTCGGGGCTTGGGGCCCGGGGAGACAGCTCAGAGCCTGGGGGCAGGGAGACAGCTCGCGGCTCGGGGCCCTGGCTGACAGCTCAGGGCTCGGGGCCCAGGGAGTCAGCTCGGGGCTTGGGGCGCGGGGAGACTGCTCAGAGCTCGGGGCCCAGGGAGACAGCTCAGGGCTTGGGGCCCAGGGAGACAGCTCAGGGCTCGGGGCCCAGGGAGACAGCTCAGGGGTCGGGACCCGGGGAGACAGCCCAGGGCTCAGGTCTCAGGGCCTCAGTTCGGGGCTCGGGGCCCGGGGAAACAGCTCAGGGCCCGGGGAGTCAGCACAGGGCCTGGGGCCCGGGGAGTCAGCTCAGGGCCCGGGGAGACAGCTCGGGGCCCAGGGAGTCAGCTCAGGGCCCGGTGCCCGGGGAGTCAGCTCAGGGCCCGGGGAGTCAGCTCAGGGCTCAGGGCCCAGGGAGTCAGCTCGGGGCTTGGGGCCCGGGGCCTGGAGAGACAGCTCAGGGCTTGTGGGTACAGCTCAGGGCCTGGGGAGACAGCTCAGGGGCCGGGGAGACAGCTCAGGGCCCGGGGAGTCAGCACAGGGCCTGGGGCCCGGGGAGTCAGCTCAGGGCCCGGGGAGACAGCTCGGGGCCCAGGGAGTCAGCTCAGGGCCCGGGGCCCGGGGAGTCAGCTCAGGGCCCGGGGAGTCAGCTCAGGGCTCAGGGCCCAGGGAGTCAGCTCGGGGCTTGGGGCCCGGGGAGACAGCTCAGGGCTCGGGGCCCAGGGACACAGCTCAGGGCCCGGGGCCCATGGAGACAGCTCAGGGCTCGGGGCCCAGGGAGACAGCTCAGGGCTCGGGGCCCAGGGAGACAGCTCAGGGCTCGGGGCCCAGGGAGACAGCTCAGGGCACGGGGCCCAGGGAGACAGCCCAGGGCTCAGGTATCAGGGGCTCAGTTCGGCGCTCAGGGCCCGGGGAGTCAGCTCAGGGCACTGAAAAGGGAGACACCTCAGGGCCCAGGGTGCGGTGAGACAGCTCAGGGCTTGGGGCCCGGGGCCTGGAGAGACAGCTCAGGGCTTGTGGGGACAGCTCAGGGACTGGGGAGACAGCTCAGGGCGCGGGGAGACAGCTCCAGGCCCGGGGAGACAGCACAGGGCCCGGAGAAACAGTTCGGGGTCCGGGGAGACAGCACAGTGTCCAGGGAAACAGCTCAGGGCCCGGGGAGTCAGCTCAGGGCTCGGGGCCCGTGGAGACAGCTCAGGGCCTGGGACCCGGTGAAACAGCACAGGGCCCGGGGAGACAGCTCGGGGCCCGGGGAGACAACTCGGGGGCCGGGGAGACAGCTCAGGGCACGGGGAGTCAACTCGGGGCCCGGGGAGTCAGCTCAGTGCCCGGGGAGTCAACGCGGGGTCCAGGGAAACAGCTCAGGGCCCGAGGAGTCAGCTCGAAGCCCAGGGCCCGGGGAGACAGCTCAGGGCTCGGGGAAGCAGCACAGGGCCCGGGGAAACAGCTCAGGGCCCAGGGAGACCTCTCAGGGCCCGGGGCTCGGGGAAACAGCTTGGGGCTCGGGGCATGGGGTGGCAGCTCAGGGCCCAGGGAGACAGCTCAGCGACTGGGACCGGGGGAGTCAGCTCGGGGCTCTCGTCCAAGGGAGTCAGCTCAGGGGCTCTGTCCCGGGGAGTCAGCTCAGGGCTCGAGGAGTCAACTCGGGGCCCAGGGTAACAGCTCAGGGCTCAGGGCCTGGGGAGTCAGCTCGAAGCCCAGGGCCTGGGGAGTCAGCTCCATGCCCAGGGGGAGAGCTGAGGGCCCAGGGAGACAGCTTGGGGCCTAGGGAGATAGACTGCTCAGGGCCGTGAGAATCAGCTTCTAGCACGGGGCGTCAGCTCGGGGCCTGGGGAGACAGCCCGTGTCTCGGGGCCCAGGGAGTCAGCTCGGGGCTTGGGGCCAAAGGAGGCAGCTCAGGGCTCAGGGCCCAGGGAGTCAGCTCGGGGCTTGGGGCCCGGGGACAATGCTCAGCGCTCGGGGCCCAGGGAGACAGCTCAGGGCTCGGGGCCCAGGGAGACAGCTCAGGCCTCGGGGCCCAGGTAGACAGCTCAGGGCTCGGGACCAGGGGAGACAGCCCAGGGCCTGGGACCCGGGGAAACAGCTCAGGGCCCGGGGAGACAGCTCGGGGCCCAGGGCCCGGGGAGACAGCTCAGGGCCCGGGGAGACAGCTCGCGGTCCGGGGAGACAGCTCAGGGCTCGGGGAGTCAACTCGGGGACCAGGGAGTCAGCTCAGTGCCCGGGGAGTCAACGCGGGGTCCAGGGAAACAGCTCAGGGCCCGAGGAGTCAGCTCGAAGCCCAGGGCCCGGGGAGACAGCTCAGGGCTCGGGGAAACAGCTCAGGGCCCGGGGAGTCAGCACAGGGCCTGGGGCCCGGGGAGTCAGCTCAGGGCCCGGGGAGACAGCTCGGGGCCCAGGGAGTCAGCTCAGGGCCCGGGGTCCGGGGATTCAGCTCAGGGCCCGGGGGAGTCAGCTCAGGGCCCAGGGCCCGGGGAGACAGCTCAGGGCCCGGGGAGAGAGCACAGAGCCCGGGCCCCGGGAGTCAGCTTGGGGCTTGGGGCCCAGGGAGACAGCTCAGGGCTCGGGGCCCAGGGAGTCAGCTCGGAGCTTGGGGCCCAGTGAGACAGCTCAGGGCTCAGGGCCCAGGGAGTCAGCTCGGGGCTCGGTGGCCGGGGAGACAGCTCAGGGCTCGGGGCCCAGGGCCTCAGTTCGGGGCTCAGGGCCCGGGGAGTCAACTCAGGGCACTGGGAAAGGGAGACAGCTCAGGGCCCAGGGCGCGGTGAGACAGCTCAGGGCTTGGGGCCCGGGGCCTGGAGAGACAGCTCAGGGCTTGTGGGGACAGCTCAGGGCCTGGGGAGACAGCTCAGGGCCCGGGGAGACAGCTCAGGGCCCAGGGAGACAGCACAGGGCCCGGAGAAACAGTTCGGGGCCCGGGGAGTCAGCTCAGGGCTCGGGACCCGTGGAGGCAGCTCAGGACCTGGGACCCGGGGAGACATCTCAGGGCCCGGGGCCCGGGGAAACAGCTTGGGGCTCGGGACATGGGGTGGCAGCTCAGGGTCCAGGGAGTCAGCTCAGTGCTCGGGGCCCGGGGAGACAGCTCTATGCCCGGGGTGACAGCTCAGGACCCGGGGAATCAGCTCAGGGCCCAGGGAGACAGCTCAGCGACTGGGATCGGGGGAGTCAGCTCGGGGCTCTGGTCCCAGGCAGTCAGCTCAGGGCCTCGGTCCCGGGGAGTCAGCTCAGGGCTCGGGGAGTCAACTCGGGGCCCAGGGTAACAGCTCAGGGTTCAGGGCCCGGGGAGTCAGCTCGAATCCCAGGGCCTGGGGAGTCAGCTCCATGCCCGGGGAGAGAGCTCAGGGCCCAGGGAGACAGCTTGGGGCCTAGGGAGATAGACTGCTCAGGGCCGTGAGAGTCAGCTTCTAGCACGGGGCGTCAGCTCGGGGCCCGGGGAGACAGCCCGTGTCTCGGGCCCAAGGAGACAGCTCAGGGCTTGGGGCCCAGGGAGTCAGCTCGGGGCTCGGGGCCCTGGCAGACAGCTCAGGGCTCGGGGCCCTGGCAGACAGCTCAGGGCTCGGGGCCCAGGGAGTCAGCTCGGGGCTTGGGGTCCAGGGAGACAGCTCAGGGCTCGGGGCCCAGGGAGACAGCTCAGGGGTCGGGACCCGGGGAGACAGCCCAGGGCTCAGGTCTCAGGGCCTCAGTTCGGGGCTCGGGGCCCGGGGAAACAGCTCAGGGCCCGGGGAGTCAGCACAGGGCCTGGGGCCCGGGGAGTCAGCTCAGGGCCCGGGGAGACAGCTCGGGGCCCAGGGAGTCAGCTCAGGGCCCGGTGCCCGGGGAGTCAGCTCAGGGCCCGGGGAGTCAGCTCAGGGCTCAGGGCCCAGGGAGTCAGCTCGGGGCTTGGGGCCCGGGGCCTGGAGAGACAGCTCAGGGCTTGTGGGTACAGCTCAGGGCCTGGGGAGACAGCTCAGGGGCCGGGGAGACAGCTCAGGGCCCGGGGAGTCAGCACAGGGCCTGGGGCCCGGGGAGTCAGCTCAGGGCCCGGGGAGACAGCTCGGGGCCCAGGGAGTCAGCTCAGGGCCCGGGGCCCGGGGAGTCAGCTCAGGGCCCGGGGAGTCAGCTCAGGGCTCAGGGCCCAGGGAGTCAGCTCGGGGCTTGGGGCCCGGGGAGACAGCTCAGGGCTCGGGGCCCAGGGACACAGCTCAGGGCCCGGGGCCCATGGAGACAGCTCAGGGCTCGGGGCCCAGGGAGACAGCTCAGGGCTCGGGGCCCAGGGAGACAGCTCAGGGCTCGGGGCCCAGGGAGACAGCTCAGGGCACGGGGCCCAGGGAGACAGCCCAGGGCTCAGGTCTCAGGGGCTCAGTTCGGCGCTCAGGGCCCGGGGAGTCAGCTCAGGGCACTGAAAAGGGAGACACCTCAGGGCCCAGGGCGCGGTGAGACAGCTCAGGGCTTGGGGCCCGGGGCCTGGAGAGACAGCTCAGGGCTTGTGGGGACAGCTCAGGGACTGGGGAGACAGCTCAGGGCGCGGGGAGACAGCTCCAGGCCCGGGGAGACAGCACAGGGCCCGGAGAAACAGTTCGGGGTCCGGGGAGACAGCACAGTGTCCAGGGAAACAGCTCAGGGCCCGGGGAGTCAGCTCAGGGCTCGGGGCCCGTGGAGACAGCTCAGGGCCTGGGACCCGGTGAAACAGCACAGGGCCCGGGGAGACAGCTCGGGGCCCGGGGAGACAACTCGGGGGCCGGGGAGACAGCTCAGGGCTCGGGGAGTCAACTCGGGGCCCGGGGAGTCAGCTCAGTGCCCGGGGAGTCAACGCGGGGTCCAGGGAAACAGCTCAGGGCCCGAGGAGTCAGCTCGAAGCCCAGGGCCCGGGGAGACAGCTCAGGGCTCGGGGAGGCAGCACAGGGCCCGGGGAAACAGCTCAGGGCCCAGGGAGACCTCTCAGGGCCCGGGGCTCGGGGAAACAGCTTGGGGCTCGGGGCATGGGGTGGCAGCTCAGGGCCCAGGGAGACAGCTCAGCGACTGGGACCGGGGGAGTCAGCTCGGGGCTCTCGTCCAAGGGAGTCAGCTCAGGGGCTCTGTCCCGGGGAGTCAGCTCAGGGCTCGAGGAGTCAACTCGGGGCCCAGGGTAACAGCTCAGGGCTCAGGGCCTGGGGAGTCAGCTCGAAGCCCAGGGCCTGGGGAGTCAGCTCCATGCCCAGGGGGAGAGCTGAGGGCCCAGGGAGACAGCTTGGGGCCTAGGGAGATAGACTGCTCAGGGCCGTGAGAATCAGCTTCTAGCACGGGGCGTCAGCTCGGGGCCTGGGGAGACAGCCCGTGTCTCGGGGCCCAGGGAGTCAGCTCGGGGCTTGGGGCCAAAGGAGGCAGCTCAGGGCTCAGGGCCCAGGGAGTCAGCTCGGGGCTTGGGGCCCGGGGACAATGCTCAGCGCTCGGGGCCCAGGGAGACAGCTCAGGGCTCGGGGCCCAGGGAGACAGCTCAGGCCTCGGGGCCCAGGTAGACAGCTCAGGGCTCGGGACCAGGGGAGACAGCCCAGGGCCTGGGACCCGGGGAAACAGCTCAGGGCCCGGGGAGACAGCTCGGGGCCCAGGGCCCGGGGAGACAGCTCAGGGCCCGGGGAGACAGCTCGCGGTCCGGGGAGACAGCTCAGGGCTCGGGGAGTCAACTCGGGGACCAGGGAGTCAGCTCAGTGCCCGGGGAGTCAACGCGGGGTCCAGGGAAACAGCTCAGGGCCCGAGGAGTCAGCTCGAAGCCCAGGGCCCGGGGAGACAGCTCAGGGCTCGGGGAAACAGCTCAGGGCCCGGGGAGTCAGCACAGGGCCTGGGGCCCGGGGAGTCAGCTCAGGGCCCGGGGAGACAGCTCGGGGCCCAGGGAGTCAGCTCAGGGCCCGGGGTCCGGGGATTCAGCTCAGGGCCCGGGGGAGTCAGCTCAGGGCCCAGGGCCCGGGGAGACAGCTCAGGGCCCGGGGAGAGAGCACAGAGCCCGGGCCCCGGGAGTCAGCTTGGGGCTTGGGGCCCAGGGAGACAGCTCAGGGCTCGGGGCCCAGGGAGTCAGCTCGGAGCTTGGGGCCCAGTGAGACAGCTCAGGGCTCAGGGCCCAGGGAGTCAGCTCGGGGCTCGGTGGCCGGGGAGACAGCTCAGGGCTCGGGGCCCAGGGCCTCAGTTCGGGGCTCAGGGCCCGGGGAGTCAACTCAGGGCACTGGGAAAGGGAGACAGCTCAGGGCCCAGGGCGCGGTGAGACAGCTCAGGGCTTGGGGCCCGGGGCCTGGAGAGACAGCTCAGGGCTTGTGGGGACAGCTCAGGGCCTGGGGAGACAGCTCAGGGCCCGGGGAGACAGCTCAGGGCCCAGGGAGACAGCACAGGGCCCGGAGAAACAGTTCGGGGCCCGGGGAGTCAGCTCAGGGCTCGGGACCCGTGGAGGCAGCTCAGGACCTGGGACCCGGGGAGACATCTCAGGGCCCGGGGCCCGGGGAAACAGCTTGGGGCTCGGGACATGGGGTGGCAGCTCAGGGTCCAGGGAGTCAGCTCAGTGCTCGGGGCCCGGGGAGACAGCTCTATGCCCGGGGTGACAGCTCAGGACCCGGGGAATCAGCTCAGGGCCCAGGGAGACAGCTCAGCGACTGGGATCGGGGGAGTCAGCTCGGGGCTCTGGTCCCAGGCAGTCAGCTCAGGGCCTCGGTCCCGGGGAGTCAGCTCAGGGCTCGGGGAGTCAACTCGGGGCCCAGGGTAACAGCTCAGGGTTCAGGGCCCGGGGAGTCAGCTCGAATCCCAGGGCCTGGGGAGTCAGCTCCATGCCCGGGGAGAGAGCTCAGGGCCCAGGGAGACAGCTTGGGGCCTAGGGAGATAGACTGCTCAGGGCCGTGAGAGTCAGCTTCTAGCACGGGGCGTCAGCTCGGGGCCCGGGGAGACAGCCCGTGTCTCGGGCCCAAGGAGACAGCTCAGGGCTTGGGGCCCAGGGAGTCAGCTCGGGGCTCGGGGCCCTGGCAGACAGCTCAGGGCTCGGGGCCCTGGCAGACAGCTCAGGGCTCGGGGCCCAGGGAGTCAGCTCGGGGCTTGGGGCCTGGGGAGACTGCTCAGAGCTCGGGGCCCAGGGAGACAGCTCAGGGCTCGGGGTCCAGGGAGACAGCCCAGGGCTCAGGTCTCAGGGCCTCATTTCGGGTCTCAGGGCCCGGGGAAACAGTTCAGGGCCCGGGGAGTCAGCACAGGGCCTTGGGCCCGGGGAGTCAGCTCAGGGCCCGGGGAGACAGCTCGGGGCCCAGTGAGTCAGCTCAGGGCCCGGGGCCCGGGTATTCAGCTCAGGGCCCGGGGAGTCAGCTCAGGGCCCGGGGAGACAGCCCGTGTCTCGGGGCCCAGGGAGTCAGCTCGGGGCTTGTGGCCCAAGGAGACAGCTCAGGGCTTGGGGCCCAGGGAGTCAGCTCGGGGCTTGGGGCCCGGGGAGACTGCTCAGAGCTCGGGGCCCAGGGAGACAGCTCAGGGCTCGGGGCCCAGGGAGACAGCTCAGGCCTCGGGGCCCAGGTAGACAGCGACGCACTTTCTTCTCAAAGGACTTTTTAATTTGTCTTTTTGACTTCCCCAATTTGGTGGCCACAAATCGATTGATCTGATCGCTGTGACCTACCACTTGTTCCAGCCACTTGGAACTACATGTTTTCATTGTCAGGGGACCCATCCCTGTTAGTGTTAGCTGGCCTGGTGTTCTCGTGGACCTCCCTGTAATGGCCTGATATGGGGAGACCCCTGTTGTTCTATTAGGTGTGGACCTCATTGCCATTAAGCACATTGGCAGCATGTTAGCCCATTGAGTGGGGTGGTCCGTGCACAATTTTTTTAACATTTACTTGAGGGTCCTGTTCCCCCTTGCGACCCCTCCAGACGACTGGGGCGGTGAGCAATATGCAATTTATGTTTTATCCCCAACATTTCCTGCAGGTGGGTAAAAATGTTGCCAGTAAAGTGTGAACCTTGATCGCTGTCCACTTGTACTGGTACTCCCCACCTACAAAACACATGATTCAATAGTGTTTTGGCTGCTGTGATTGTGGTGTTAGAGCGGCAGGGGAATGCTTCGATCCATTTAGTGAATTGATCCACCACCACTAGGGCATGCTGAAAATTGCCTTGCGCCTGTGGAAGTGGCCCAATGAAGTCTAACTGGAGGTGAGTCCATGGCCCTTGAGGTGGGGGTGCACTTTGAAGCAAGGCTCGGCTAGTGCATGCGGGAGGATTGTGTTGCAGGCACAGTAGGCATCGTGCCACGTATTGTTTCCCTCAGGGAAGGCCACCAACCTGTGGATGCTACCTTGTAGAAGGTTACCAGGGCCGAATAGTGCCCTGTTGTGGGGTGGGAGTGAAAGAGGGAGATCAGTTCCTGACCCACCTCTGGTGGAACACACATCACCGGGCAGGCGTTTGGCTTTCTTTTGAACATCAGCAACTGCCCATCTGAGCCAGGGGCAGTCGCTAGTCTGGTATTGGGAACCCAGGCTGTTGGTTGAGGGAGGGGTTTGCCTTCCTCGTGCCAGGCGCTTACAACAGCATATGACCAGTATTGCTGCTGCAGGGATTTTAAATCTCGGTGATCTGTTGAGGAGGCCTTGCTAATAGCATTGCAGGGCTCAACAACTATATCCTCTATTTCTCCATCAATCGCAGCATCTTTGGCTGCTCTGGAATTTCCCTCACTATGTGGACCCCCTTTTCTATGGGCTGCTACCTTTCCTATGAAGCAGGGCTGGGATCGCTGTTTAAGGTATGACCAGAGCAGGCATAACTAGGGCCCATGGACCAGGGCCTTACCATCTATCGTATGATAATCATTTTTGTGGTATAGGGGCAGGGAGAGCATGGTGTTTATTGCATAGGCACTATCGGACTAAATATCCATGGGTCTATCTGAGGTTTCCTTTACAGCAGTTAGAAGTGCGCCAATTTCTGCATATTGTGAAGACTGTCTGTTGCATCTTCGCTGGATGGTTCTTTCTGGCAATGCCACAGCATATCCGGGGTGAGGGGATCCTTCAATGTGATATGAGGACCCATCGATGTAGCCATCTGGGACACCCTGTATGGGCTCTTTCTGCACAGGATGGGTCTCAAAGTTAATCAGGGATAACGGACATTCATGCGGGTCCCCCTCATAGATCAGAAATTGTGGCAGCAAGGTGGTGGGTTTGGGAATGGTATCAATGTCTCTTTCCATAAATTCCAATGTCCATTTGCTGAGGTGCTGCGAGGAAACTAGCGAATCTCCAGGTTTCATCAGTAGTTTCAGAGGTGTGTGTCCGCTGTGCAGGATTGTTGCCTGTAACCCAGTAATAAAGGTAAAGTGATGTACCGACCAGGAGACGGCCAGTATGCAGTATACGTCTTTTCTGCCCCCTGCAGGATTTGAGATGCATATGCAATGGGCTGTCGATCAGCTCGCATTTGGCACAGAACTCCAGTGACGCTTTGCTCTGTGATCCCGACCTCCAAATGGAAGGGCTAAGTGGGATCAGGAGGGATCAGGCATGCAGCCTGTATCACTGCAGTTTTTAATTTAGCCACAGACTGGGTGTGGGTATCAGTCCATGCCCTGCAGTTTTATTAAATCATACAGGGGCTTTGCACAATCTGCAAAGCCTGGGATAAAGTTCCTTTGGTACCCCACCAAACCCAAGACTGATCGTAGGGCTGTTTTGGAAGTGGGTAATGGCAGTCGCTGTATTATCTCCACCTTGTGAGAGTCAAGGGATGATCCCTCTAGAGAAATGGTCACTCCTGGAAAGGTGACCCATTCTTTTACTAATTGAGCCTTACGGGGATTCACCTTTAGTCCCGCCTGAGCCAACAATGTCAAAAGGTTGTGCAAAAGGGACAGATGTTCCTCCATGCTGTCAGTTGCCAGCAGTAGGCCATCTACGTACTGCAGCAAGCAGGTAGGGTGGGAAAAGTCTTTTAAAATTGCAGCCATTCTTTTGTGGAATATCGTGGAGGCATTGTGGAACTCCTGAGGCAGGTGAAGCTCTGGTCCTCAAATGTGAATGCAAATTTGTACTGGTCTTCCCCTTTAACAGGGCTACTCCAGAATCCATTGGCGATGTTGAGGGTTGAGAAGTACTTGGAACCAGCAGGAATTTGAGATAATATGGTGGGAGTTTCTCTTACTACTGGTGAGCAGGCTGGTGTTACAGAATGTAACTTTCTGTAATCAATAGTCAGTCGCCAGCTGCTATCAGGCTTTTTAATTGGCCATGTGGATGAATTGGTTGTGAAAGTGCCTGTCCTAAGAACACCCTGCTCGACTAGGGATTTTATGTTGTCTCGGATGTAAGGGTGACTCTCCCTTGGGATGGGCTACTGTTTAGTGAATGAGTGGGGGAGGGGTCCCTCAATAGATTCCTCGCCTGCTATTTTTCCACAGTCATGCTTGCATATGGCAAACACCGCTAGGTGTTCCTGAATTAATTTCGCCACAGCTTCATTTTCACTCCCTGGAGGGTCATACTCAGATGGCTTTTTAATAGCAAAAACCGAGTGAGCATCTGAAATTTCTATCACTCCTGCCTTATCTCCCAATCCCTTCCAAACATAGTCCTGATTGTAATCTATCACCGCGCCATACTGATCCAACACATCAGTCCCTAAAATTCCCCTTCCGTCGTGGGGTGGTCATCAGCGTAGGTGCTGGGACCTTACAGGTGAGGCCTCCCAACTGAAGTTCAGTGGCCTTCCCTGTATATGTGGTGGTTGTATCACCGTTAAACCCTTTAAGAGTCATATAACCCTTGCCCACCACCGTATGGCGTTCAGGGTATGGGGTGTGGATGATGGTAACAGCTGAGCCAGTATCGATAAACATAATCTGCTGTCTGCCCACTTTTAAGACAACAAGGAATACTGGTCTCCCGCTACCATCACGTTGGAACCCCACTTCCGACCAATCCTTGGGGGCCGAACCCTATCATAGGGTCGATCCTGGAATGGGTCTCACTAATGAGTGTGTATTGTTGATTACGTGCACTGGTCAATAATTTTGCATTCTCCCCGTGGCAATTTGGGTTTGTATAAGGGTTATCAATTTATCCAATCATTGATCTGTCCGAGAAGGCTTGGATTCGTTCCTTGGGAGGCATTGCATCATGGTTCGGTGCTGGTCTGGGTCAGTTGCAGTCTTTTGCTGGTGGCCTACCTTTCAATTAAAGCACTCCCTTAAAGAGGTAGCTTCGAGATCCCTCCACCATTGACACTGGTTTATTTGCAGTAGGTGGTGACTTCCTCTTTAACTGGTCTTTTACCATCTCCCAGGCTATTTGAGCTTGGTCTCTATATCTATCCACTGATTGGTGCGCCTCATGGCTATTCCCAGGGTGGTTTTAACTAAAGGGTGGAGTTGGGTCAGGAACATTGATTTAAATTGCTCCTGATTCTTTCCTACTGTAGCATTTGCGGGTGCTTGGTTCTGCGTACGTTGATAGATATCATACAGGCGATTACTGAAGGCTCTAGGGGTCTCTTCTGGGCGTTGCTTGGTCTGATTAAGCAGAGCCGCTAAGTTCAAGTTTTGGATCACTAAATGGTTTAGGATCTCGGTCATGAGTGCATTGGCCGCTGCGACAGGCTGGAGGACTGCGTCTGGCAGATTATCTTTTAGGGAAGTGGAACAGGCCAAGAAGAGGACTCGTGTTAAGTCTCTTTCTTCCAACTCGGGGTGACCCCTCCTGAACTGGTCCCACCTCCTATTAACTTCCAGTGGGTCATCCCCATCATTAATGGGCCCCAACTCGTGGCTACACGCTGTGGCGTCAGCACCAGATATGGGCCGTGAGTCGGTATGATTACTGGTGATGTTGCCGTGCGCATTACTAATGTTCTAAAGAAGTGGTTATTACGGATATGATTGGCTCTTGTGTCTCCATGATATCCCATTCTACACTTCTCTCCTGGGGATTATACTGACTTCCTTTCTCTTCCCAATCTGTCTCCCCCTTGTCCCCTGCTGCTGTCTCTGTTATGACTCTCCGTGTTACTGCGGATACCAGGGCCTGCTGCTCCCTAACTTACTTTTTAGCCTTGCTATTTCTAGTTGGCACTGGGAGTAGTCTGCCTCCCTATGTGGCTTCTTAATGACTTCTCTTAATGTACCTCTCGCATCTTCTATCTCTTGCTGGAGTCTCAATTTTTCCAATTTATATTTTTTTAACTGATTTGTTTTCATTTGCTTCAACAACAGCTGCGGTGGTATTTAAGTTTGAAAGGCTTGTTGCTGTAGCAGTGAAGCTGCCTGTTTGGCCCCTCTTTCTAATTGCTTAATACTGTGGTTTAAGTGGTCAATTTCTTGTCTAAACTGTTGTATTTCTCCCTCTTTTTACTGCTTCACAAGTTGGAGGCCTTCTTCCTTTTGCTATTTTATACCTTCAATCTCTCTTTCTTTTAACTGAATATCTTTTACTTGCAATTCTTTCAAATCTTGTATCACTTTGGCGTCTTGCCTCATTAATTCCTCATCTCTCCTGGCACAATAAATAGTGCTAAACGCCACGAGACTGTTTGGCCGTTTTGATCTCCGCTCACCCCTAACTACCCTCTCCTGGATAATTCTCACCACCTCCCCAAATGAGGCAGGTCTACCCTCGGCTGTGCCTGTGCCCTTAACTCTTCTGCATCTTGTATCGGGAGCTTTTTGGACAACTGCCTCTGATAAACTAGCTCAACATTACTTTTTACTGCTGGTTTTCTGTCCATGACCAATGCCTTCATCCTGTGCCTTTTGAATATAACTCCTGGTAGGTCCCCACGTAAACAATTACAACTATCAAGACGACTGCTCCACTAAGACGCAACTCCCGATCCGTTTAATTGTTTCAATTATAATCTCAACACAGGTTAGAATCGCAACTCCCGAGATTTCCAATTGTTCCAAAAAAATCATCAAAAAGCTGTCTCGCCAGTTGCCGGCATTCTCCACCAATTTTGTAAGATTTCTGAATCTCTCTGGGCTTATATTTGACAGTGAGACGATTCTTTCCTAACAATTAGAAGAGTTTATTAAAAACATACACACATGCACATTAGCAGCAGTAATCAGTTATCTTAAAAAGACACACACATGCACATTACCAACAGTGGTCAATTATGTTATAACAGAGCTACAATGAGGTTATAATAACGAGTGATATACGTTACATCCCTTTTGCCGGCTGGTTTGGACACATGGCTTGCTGTTTTAGCTGGTCTTCAGGGATGTGTCGTGCTGTGTGTCCAAGAGAGAGAGCAACCTATGTGACTTGAGTTTTTAAATCCCTTCAGTCCATTGTCCCTCCGAAAGCCTCAGGATTGGATCGTGGCTCCAGGGCAGCTCCTTATTGGCTCTCCTCACACATGTGGCTGTCTGGTCTGGCTCAGCCATCTTGGATTAGTTTAAATGGTTTTCAATACACACAACCCACGTGGCAGCTCTGGGGGCTTTCATTTTATCTCGACACAAACAGGCCTTTCCGTTAATCTACACTTTTAACATTCATACATACACATAATCAATTTTAATCATTAATAAACACTTTTATTTTTACACATCCCCCACCAGGAAGGCCTGAGGGAGGCCTTCTTCCTTTTGTCGTTTTATACCTTCAATCTCTCTTTTTTTTTTAAACTGAATCTCTTTTACTTGCAATTCTTTCAAATCTTGTATCACTTTGGCATCTTACCTCATTAATTCCTCATCTCTCCTGGCACGAGTAGAGGCCCAACCAGTCCCCATCCGCCAACCTCCTCCGCCCGGCTGAACTTGTTCTCACATTGAACAACTTGTCCTTTAACTCCACTCACTTCCTCCAAATTAAAGATGTTGTTATGGGAACCCGCATGGGTCCTAGCTATGCCTGCCTTTTCGTGGGATATGTGGAACATTCTTTGTTCCAGTCCTACTCGGGTCCCCTCCCTCACCACTTTTCCAGTACATTAATGATTGTATTGGTGCTGTTTCCTGCTCTCGCCCTGAACTTGAACATTTCATTCACTTTGCATCCAATTTCCACCCTTCCCTCACCTTCACATGGTCCATCTCCCACTCTTCCCTTCCTCGACTTCTCTGTCTCCATCTCTGGGGACAGGCTTTCGGCAGTATCCACTATAAGCCCACCGACTCCCACAGCTACCTGGACTACACTTCCTCCCACCCCGCATCCTGTAGGACTCCATTCCATTCTCCCAGTTTCTCCGTCTCCATCGCATCTGCTCTGATGGTACCACCTTTCACACTAGTGCCTCTGACATGTCTTCCTTTATCCTCAACCGAGGATTTCCCTCCGCCGTGGTTAATATGGTTCTCAACTGTGTCCGTTCTATTTCCCCCACCTCTGCTTTCACCCCTTCCCCTCCCTCTCAGAACCACGATAGGGTTTCCCTTGTCCTCACCTTTCACCCCACCAGCCTCCACGTTCAACGGATCATCCTCCGCCATTTCCGCCACCTCCAGCATGATCCCACCACCAATCACATCTTACCCTCCCCTCTCAGCGTTCTGAAGGGACCGCTCCCTCCGCAATAGCCTGGTTCATTCCGCAGTCACCCCCAGCAGCTCCATCCCTTCTCATGGCACCTTCCCGTGCAAGCACAGGAGATTGGTTTTTAAATATAGGCAGCATTTTGCTGTTTTTCAGTTTGAAATCATTTCCCAGAAAAAGAATCACATAGAATAAAATATCACCCTCATAATAAAACCACATTTTTCTTAAAATATATTTTTTTAAACTTGAACAGTCTTTCTTCGCTAATAAATGGCTGCACTTCACCGGTTGCCTGGATAACGATGGGTGTGGGTCCAAGGTCAGCAGTTTCCATCGTTCTACAGGGATACAGCAAACATTCGGCAGCAGTCGTTCCGACAGAAAGTTTGTTTATCCTGCAGGAAGTTCACATTCCCTTTTACCTCCTCCCTTCCCACTATCCAGGGCTCCTGCTATGTCTAGAATAAAGAGTCAGACCAGATACTGTAAGCTCAAAGTAAGGTGTAACACTGATAGTAATTGGAATGGGACCTGGTGAAACAGCGATTTACTTGTACTTCTTTCAATTTAGTATACTGTATTCGCTGCTCCTGATCACTGTCCAGTGACCCTTGGTTAGAGAAAGGGGAAATCAGCCAGGGTTCCTGCACCTGCTCACTGCCCAGTGACCCCTGGGTTAGAGAGAGAGAGGGGAAATCAGCCAGGGTTCCTGTTCCTGATAACTGCCCAGTGACCCCGGGGTTAGACAGAGAGGGGAAATCAGCCAGCTGAGGCTTGAAAGGAACCCAATGCGTAGAACGACAGTGGCACAGTGATCTTGACCTCGACAGACAGTGCGGTCCTGATGGTGCTGGTAGGCTGCAGATCTCCCCTGATGAGCTGGCATATCTCACTGATAACCTCTTTGTGGAAGCGCAGTCTCCTAATGCAGGTGTTATCGGACAAGTTGAGGTAAGACCGCTTCTCCCAGTAAGTGCATGGGATGTAAAGTGTGGAAAGTATTTTTATCTAAGCTGATACCATACGGTATTTGTGTGCCTTTTGATTAAAATGGAGTCCTGGCCCTTCCAGAACTTTCTGCATTTTAGCAGTCAGCTTGCATAAACAGCTAAACCTGCTGTTAGATGGCTGATGGCCATCAGACAGCTAGGAGACAAGTCATGCTGAGACAAGTAACCCCCCATGGTGCTCTCCTATTGTCTACACTACAGGAGTTCCATGTCACCCCACCCTTATCTTCTAGCCATTATCTCTTTCCGAGACCTCATCCATTTGATGCAAACAGATAAACTGACCAGGAAATTGAAACAATCCTGACACAATACAAGACAGGTGATAGCCCATTACCTATGACTCATGGAGTAATGGCCGTTTGGCTTTCTGATAACCCTGACAAAAGGAAATATCTGGATACCATATCAGGACCAGGATATAGTAATTAACTCTTTATCTGTATTCACTGACTGTGAGACAGAGCAATACACAGGGAGAGGCCAGAACTTGGGTTTTACTGTATAAATATCTTGTTAAACTGAACCATTTCAGAGGTGTTCACTTAGCCCTTGACTGAGTGTTACCTACCCCTTGCGAGCAAGTAAATTAAAAAGGAAACTTCTACCGGAGCTGTAAGTGTCAGAGTCATTCTTTTCGGAGGTCGAGATTTCGACAGTTAAAGTCTGGTCCTCCTCATCAGTCTGGCATGTCTTTGATTGGGCACATAATGCTGTTGAATATACCTTCTGCCATCTCTAGTCTGCAGCATGTGCGTAGTCATCAAGACAGGCTGAGCAATGACAGGTCCCATTCCAATTACTATCAGTGTTACACCAATTGTTCACAAACTTTTGGGCCCAAATTTACCCAGCCGCCGAGAGCGGCGTAGTTAGCCGTGGTACGCCGACTTAGTGGGGCAACAAAACCTCCCACTTTGGCTGCTCCTTCATCGTTCTGGTCCCGTGGCGTGGCGCTGCAGAGCCTGCGGGGGGGCGGAGCTTTGGTCGCGCTTGCTCAGCGCAGCTGGAAGGGGGGGCGAAGCTTGTGCCCAGTGTCTTGTGGAGTGCCGGCAGGGGGACGCATGTCCGTTTCAGCGTGCGCACATCCACAGTGCGCATTTCAGTGCGCCCATCCACAGTGCGCGCGCATCCACAGTGCATGTTTCAGCGTGCGCGCATCCACAGTGCATGTTTCAGCGTGCGCACATGCAGTGCGCGTTTCAGTGTGCGCGCATCCACAGTGCGCGTTTCAGCCTGTGCACATCAACAGTGCGCGTTTCAGTGCGCGCATCCACAGTGCGCGTTTCAGCATGCGCGCATCCACAGTGCGCGTTTCAGCGTGCGCACATGCAGTGCGCGTTTCAGTGTGCGCGCATCCACAGTGCGCGTTTCAGCCTGTGCACATCCACAGTGCGCGTTTCAGTGCGCGCATCCACAGTGCGCGTTTCAGCGTGCGCACATGCAGTGCGCGTTTCAGCGTGCGCGCATCCACAGTGCATGCTTCAGTGTGCGCACATGCAGTGCGCATTTCAGTGTGCGCACATGCAGTGCGCGTTTCAACGTGCGCACATCCACAGTGCGCGTTTCAGTGCGCGCATCCACAGTGCGCGTTTCAGTGCGCGCATCCACAGTGCACGTTTCAGCGTGCGCGCATCCACAGTGCGCGTTTCAGCGTGCGCGCATCCACAGTGCACATTTCAGCATGCGCACATGCAGTGCGCGTTTCAGCGTGCGCACATACAGTGCGCGTTTCAGCATGCACGCATGCACAATGACCGTTTCAGCGTGTGTGCACGCACAGTGCGCGTTTTAGCGTGCGCGCATGCACAATGGGCCAGGAAGCTTGCCAATCGGCCAATTAAAGGGAGAGCGTCCTCAGTGCCTCAGTATCATTGGCAATGGACCATATATAAAGGTAAGGTGCAAAGTGGTTTTTGTGTGGCTGAGGGAGTGGAAAGGAGTGCTGGATTGGTGGAAGAAAGGTGAGAACTGTGATTTTTGAACATTACCTGAGTAAGTCCAATAGACGAATGGCGCTTGAGTGTGCAAGACGAACAAAGAATTTCCTCCATGAAGAAGTGGAGAAACTAGTCACTGTCATTGAGGACAAATGGCTGGAGCTGGATATCAGTAAGAGTTGTCCCACAAAAGTTTCACACAAAGAAATGAGAAGAAGATGGAACCTAGTTGTTGAAGAATACTCCGCAGGGGTGAATACCGCAAGATCCGGAAGCCAATGCAAAAAGAAATGGCAGGACGTTGGTCAAGTAGTGAGTGTAAGTAATATCTTCATCTTTAAATGGAATTGCAATTGTAAATATGACCATCTGTATGTGTCTCACCCATCAGAAGCGCACCATGTCTGAAAATTAATATTTTCATCTTTGCAGAAGAAATTGGCCCACAACAAAAGGGAAAGACTTAGAACAGGAGGATGGTTGCCAAATCTGCACCAACTATCACCCCTGGAACAAAGGGTTGCTGCCTTGCTGAGTCGCACCAGCAGAAAAAGAATCAGCTCTGCACAAGCTGGACCCACACGCGAGGGTGAGGGTGAGTCATTAAAATGCATCGTTGCCCTTGAAATCAACCTGCTGACTGGCCTGCTACACATCAGACCACTCATGCCACCCATCCTGCCCCCTCCTGTGCTGCTAACCATTTGACTGTTCTGTTGTATTTTGTAGAAGAAGATACTCCTCAACATCCTGAAGATCCACCAGAGGATCCAGATGCATGCGCTCCAGACCAAGGCGGGTGGGGGGAGGAGGGGTCCATGGAAATGTGTGCATGGGAGAATGCTGACCGCAATATGGATCAGTCCATAGCACAGGGCATCACACTGCCAGAAACCTCCATGAGCTCCTCGGCAACATTCCATGGGTTCACACCTTCCGAGGCCGCGGATCCCAGTGGCGGTGGTGAAATGCATCTTGGGACACCCAGTCCCCCACCGTCCCAGCCTGCACCTCGCATTGGAGGGGTGCCACTAGGCAGATCCACGGCGAGGGGAAGGAGAAGCCGACCAGTCTCTCCTGAGATGCAGCCCTCAGCAGAGGTTAATCAGGTTGTGTCATTGGGTGAGGAGACCAATGGCCTCACAAGATCACTCATGGCGGCCGTCATTGGGGTGCGTGAGGAGGTCGCGACACTGTCGGGTGAAATCTCAGCACTGAGACGGGAAGTGAGGGCGGGCATTTGAGGGTGTGCAAACAATGGCAGATGCCATGAAGGAGCTAGATTCTGCAATAAGGGCACAAAGGCCGAATACTCAAATGCCACTCCCACTTCAATCCACCCCCCCCCGCCACCGGTCAGACCCAAGCCGGGCCCTCAACCCCCCCCACCACCATCACCGACCCTATGAGGAAGTGCACTTACCCCGAGATGTGGGTGAGGGATGGGTGCAGCCTTTCTTTGCTGTTGTTGTTGAAGTGCACTGTAAAATATCCAATAAAAGATATTTTGCATTAAAACTGAATCATGCTCCATTAGGACCACGCAACATTTAGGAACAACTGTAAAAAGTAAAAATCCCTCATCCCCTACAGTCATGTGTGCCTGCCGCCCCTAGTCCTGACAGGAGGGCTAGCCAGTGCGTTCTGCAGTCGGCAAGGTAGGACTGCTCTATTTTCAGTAGCTGATTTATCTTTCATTTATTTGTGATGATGTTGTGCAGTTGTTGTGCTGATGTTGTGAAGGTGTTTAGTGCTTTAGAATCCTCTAACTCACCTCTCTCCCCCACGCACCCCCCGCTGCCCCCAATCTCTGGCTTCCTGCGCTGATTTCTTAAATGTAGGTAACGTTTTTCTGTGCCTACAAAAGTGGCCACATACACTGGCCTAAGTTAGTTTGGAGTAACTTTTAGCTGGCCAAATTTGCTTCTATGGCCAAAAGAGGCGTAAGTGGCTTGTCACGCCCCCTTTTGGAGAGAACAAACAAAATTAGAAAAAACCTAACTAACTGACTTACACTGGAGCAAGTTAAATGGGGATATGTGCAATTTTTAAGTTACTCCAAAAAAGGTACTTACTTCAAAAAAACGGGACAACTCTAGGGGAAATTTAAGCCCAATGTCTTTAACAGCAGGTGATAGGTTTTGATCTCCAAACTGATCGAGAATAGGCTCATTTCCATACAGGCAATGGGTCAGACATTCACCAGTTGGGAGTTGACTGCTCGGGACATTGTTTCCCAAAGAAGTCTGTTTATACAGCAATCCTCCTTGATTGGTGGGAATCTTATGTCCATCACAGTTCACCTGGACCACTCCCATCTTTAAAGGCTGCTGAACTTTCAGTAGAGATTTGGCGTTATATCCAATATTTGTCATTAAAGTCCATGAGAAGTGAGCCGAATGCTACAAGGGGAAATCAGCCAGAGTTCCTGCCCCTGATCACTGATCAGTGACCCCTGGGTTAGAGAGAGGGGAAATCAGCCAGGGGTTATGCCCCTGATCACTGCCCAGTGATCCCGGGGTTAGAGAGAGAGGGAAATCAGCCAGGGTTCCTGCTCCTGATCACCGTCCATGGACCCCTGGGTTAGAGAGAGAGGGGAAAACAGACAGGGTTCCTGCTCCTGATCACTGCCCAATGACCCCTGGGTTAGAGAGAGAGGAAATCAGCCAAGGTTCCAGCGCCTGATCACTGCCAAGTGACTCCTGGGTAAGAGAGAGGGGAAATCAGCCAGGGTTCCTGCTCCTGATCACTGGCCAGTGATCCCGGGGTTAGAGAGAGAGGGAAATCAGTCAGGGTTCCTGCTCCTGATCACCGTCCATGGACCGCTGGGTTAGAGAGAGAGGGGAAATCAGACAGGGGTCCTGCTCCTGATCACTGTCCAGTGACCCCTGGGTTAGAGAGAGAGAGGGGAAATCAGCCAAGTTTCCTGCCCCTGATCACTGCGCAGTAAGCGATGCATTAGAGAGAGAGGGGAAAGCAGCCAGGGGTCCTGCCCCTGATCACTGCCCAGTGACTAATAGGCTAGAGAGAGGGAGAAATCAAACAGGGTTCCTGCTCCTGATCACTGCCCAGTGACCCCTGGGTTAGAGAGGGGAAATCAGCCAGGGTTCCTGCTCCTGATCACTGCCCAGTGACCCCTGGGTTAGAGAGAGGGGAAATCAGCCTGGGTTCCTGCTTCTGATCACTGCCCAGTGACCCCGGAGTTAGAGAGAGGGGTAAATCAGCCAGGGGTCCTGCTCCTGATCACTGCCCAGTGACCCCCGGGTTAGAGAGAGAGGATATCAGCCAGGGTTCTTGCTGCTGATCACCGTCCATGGACCCCTGGGTTAGAGAGAGGAGATATCAGCCAGGGTTCCTGCTCCTGATCACTATCCAGTGACCCCTGTGTTAGAGAGAGGAGAACATCAGCCAGGATCCCTGCTCCTGATCACTACCCAGTGACCCCTGGGTTAGAGAGCGTAAATCAGCCAGGGTTCCTGCTCCGGATCACTGCCCAGTGACCCCGGGGTTAGAAGGAGGGTGAAATCAGCCAGCGTTCCTGCTCCTGATCACTGTCCATGGACCCCTGGGTTATAGAGAGAGGGGAAATCAGCCAGGGTTTCTGCTCCTGATCACTGTCCAGTGACCCCTGTGTTAGAGAGGGTAAATCAGCCAGGGTTCCTGCTCCTGATCACTGCCCAGTGACCCTGGGGTTAGAGAGAGAAGGGACATCAGACAGGGTTCCTGCTCCTGATCACTGTCCAGTGACCTCTGGGTTAGAGAGAGAGAGGGGAACTCAGCCAGGGTTCCTGCCCCTGATCACTGCCCAGTGACCCCTGGGTTAGAGAGGGTAAATCAGCCAGGGTTCCTGACCCTGATCACTGCCCAGTGAACCTTGGGTTAGAGAGAGGGGAAATCAGCCAGGGTTCCTGCTCCTGATCGGTGTCTAGTGACCGATGCGTGAGAGAGAGAGGGGAAATCAGCCAGAATTCCTGCTCCTGATCACTGCCCAGTGACCCCTGGGTTAGAGAGGGGAATTCAGCCAGGGTTCCTGCCCCTGATCACTGCCCAGTGACCGATGCGTTAGAGAGAAAGGGGAAATCAGCCAGGGGCCCTGCTCCTGATCACTGCCCAGTGACCCCTGGGTTAGAGAGAGAGAGGGGAAAACAGCCAGGGTTCCTGCTCCTGATGACTGCCCAGTGACCCCTGGGTTAGAGAAGGTAAATCAGCAAGGGTTCATGCTCCTGATCACTGCTCAGTGACCCCTGGGTTAGAGAGAGAAGAAAACAGCCAGGGTTCCTGCTCCTGATCACTGCCCAGTGACCCCTGGGTGAGAGAGAGAGAAAATCAGCCAGGATTTCTGCTCCTGATCACTGTCCAGTGTCCGATGCATTAGAGAGAGAGGGGAAATCAGCCAGGGGTCCTGCTCCTGATCACTGCCCAGTGACCCCTGGGTTAGAGAGGATAAATCAGCCAGGGTTCCTGCTCCAAATCACTGCCCAGTGACCCCGGGGTTAGAGAGAGAGGGAAATCAGCCAGGGTTCCTGCTCCTGATCACCGTCCATGGACTCTTGGGTTAGAGAGAGAGGGGAAAGCAGCCAGGGCTCCTGCTACTGATCACTGTCCAGTGACCCCTGGGTTAGAGAGAGAGAGTGGAAATCAGCCAAGTTTCCTGCCCCTGATCACTGCCCAGTGACCGATGCATTAGAGAGAGAGGGGAAATCAGCCAGGGCTCCTGCTCCTGATCACTGTCCAGTGACCGATGCATTAGAGAAAGGAGAAATCAGCCAGGGGTTCTGCTCCTGATCACTGCCCAGTGACCCCTGGGTAAGAGAGGGGACAATCAGCCAGGGTTCCTGCTCCTGATCACTGCCCAGTGACCCCTGGGTCAGAGAGGGTAAATCATCCAGGATTCCAGCTCCTGATCACTGCCCAGTGACCCCGGGTTGAGAGAGAGAGGGGAAATCAGTCGGGTTCCTGCACCTGATCACTGTCCATGGACCCCTGGGTTAGAGAGAGAGGGGAATTCAGCCAGGGTTCGTGCTCCTGATCACTGTCCAGTGACCCTGGGTTAGAGAGGGTAAATCTGCCAGGGTTCCTGCTCTTGATCACTGCCCAGTGACCCCTGGGTTAGAGAGAGGGGAAATCAGCCCGGATTCTTGCTCCTGATCACTGTCCAGTGACCGATGCGTTAGAGTGAGAGGGGAAATCAGCCGGGGTTCCTGCTCCTGATCACTGCCCAGTGATCCCGGGGTTAGAGAGAGAGGGAAATCAGCCAATGTTCCTGCTCATGATCACCGTCCATGGACCCCTGGGTTCGAGAGAGAGGGGAAATCACACAGGGTTCCTGCTCCTGATCACTGCCCAGTGACCCCTGGGTTGGAGAGAGAGAGGGGAAATCAGCCAAGTTTCCTGCCCCTGATCACTGCGCAGTGACCGATGCATTAGAGAGAGAGGGGAAATCAGCCAGGATTCCTGCTCCTGATTACTGCCCAGTGACCCCTGGGTTAGAGAGGATAAATCAGCCAGGGTTCCTGCTCCAAATCACTGCCCAGTGACCCCGGGGTTAGAGAGAGAGGGAAATCAGCCAGGGTTCCTCCTCCTGATCACCGTCCATGGAATCTTGGGTTAGAGAGAGAGAGTGGAAATCAGCCAAGTTTCCTGCCCCTGATCACTGCCCAGTGACCGATGCATTAGAGAGAGAGGGGAAATCAGCCAGGATTCCTGCTCCTGATCACAGTCCATGGACCCCTGGGTTAGAGAGAGAGGGAAAATCAGCCAGGGCTCCTGCTCCTGATCACTGTCCAGTGACCGATGCATTAGAGAAAGAAGAAATCAGCCAGGGGTTCTGCTCCTGATCACTGCCCAGTGACCCCTGGGTAAGAGAGGGGACAATCAGCCAGGGTTCCTGCTCCTGATCACTGCCCAGTGACCCCTGGGTTAGAGAGGGTAAATCAGCCAGGGTTCCTGACCCTGATCACTGCCCAGTGAACCTTGGGTTAGAGAGAGGGGAAATCAGCCAGGGTTCCTGCTCCTGATCGGTGTCTAGTGACCGATGCGTGAGAGAGAGAGGGGAAATCAGCCAGAATTCCTGCTCCTGATCACTGCCCAGTGACCCCTGGGTTAGAGAGGGGAATTCAGCCAGGGTTCCTGCCCCTGATCACTGCCCAGTGACCGATGCGTTAGAGAGAAAGGGGAAATCAGCCAGGTGCCCTGCTCCTGATCACTGCCCAGTGACCCCTGGTTTAGAGAAGGTAAATCAGCAAGGGTTCATGCTCCTGATCACTGCTCAGTGACCCCTGGGTTAGAGAGAGAAGAAAACAGCCAGGGTTCCTGCTCCTGATCACTGCCCAGTGACCCCTGGGTGAGAGAGAGAGAAAATCAGCCAGGATTTCTGCTCCTGATCACTGTCCAGTGTCCGATGCATTAGAGAGAGAGGGGAAATCAGCCAGGGGTCCTGCTCCTGATCACTGCCCAGTGACCCCTGGGTTAGAGAGGATAAATCAGCCAGGGTTCCTGCTCCAAATCACTGCCCAGTGACCCCGGGGTTAGAGAGAGAGGGAAATCAGCCAGGGTTCCTCCTCCTGATCACCGTCCATGGACTCTTGGGTTAGAGAGAGAGGGGAAATCAGCCAGGGCTCCTGCTACTGATCACTGTCCAGTGACCCCTGGGTTAGAGAGAGAGAGTGGAAATCAGCCAAGTTTCCTGCCCCTGATCACTGCCCAGTGACCGATGCATTAGAGAGAGAGGGGAAATCAGCCAGGATTCCTGCTCCTGATCACAGTCCATGGACCCCTGGGTTAGAGAGAGAGGGGAAATCAGCCAGGGCTCCTGCTCCTGATCACTGTCCAGTGACCGATGCATTAGAGAAAGGAGAAATCAGCCAGGGGTTCTGCTCCTGATCACTGCCCAGTGACCCCTGGGTAAGAGACGGGACAATCAGCCAGGGTTCCTGCTCCTGATCACTGCCCAGTGACCCCTGGGTCAGAGAGGGTAAATCATCCAGGATTCCAGCTCCTGATCACTGCCCAGTGACCCCGGGTTGAGAGAGAGAGGGGAAATCAGTCGGGTTCCTGCACCTGATCACTGTCCATGGACCCCTGGGTTAGAGAGAGAGGGGAATTCAGCCAGGGTTCGTGCTCCTGATCACTGTCCAGTGACCCTGGGTTAGAGAGGGTAAATCTGCCAGGGTTCCTGGTCTTGATCACTGCCCAGTGACCCCTGGGTTAGAGAGAGGGGAAATCAGCCCGGATTCTTGCTCCTGATCACTGTCCAGTGACCGATGCGTTAGAGTGAGAGGGGAAATCAGCCAGGTGTCCTGCTCCTGATCACTGCCCAGTGATATCGGGGTTAGAGAGAGAGGGAAATCAGCCAGGGTTCCTGCTCCTGATCACTGCCCAGTGATCCCGGGGTTAGAGAGAGAGGGAAATCAGCCAGGGTTCCTGCTCATGATCACCGTCCATGGACCCCTGGGTTAGAGAGAGAGGGGAAATCACACAGGGTTCCTGCTCCTGATCACTGCCCAGTGACCCCTGGGTTGGAGAGAGAGAGGGGAAATCAGCCAAGTTTCCTGCCCCTGATCACTGCGCAGTGACCGATGCATTAGAGAGAGAGGGGAAATCAGCCAGGGGTCCTGCCCCTGATTACTGCCCAGTGACCCCTGGGTTAGAGAGGATAAATCAGCCAGGGTTCCTGCTCCAAATCACTGCCCAGTGACCCCGGGGTTAGAGAGAGAGGGAAATCAGCCAGGGTTCCTCCTCCTGATCACCGTCCATGGACTCTTGGGTTAGAGAGAGAGGGGAAAGCAGCCAGGGCTCCTGCTACTGATCACTGTCCAGTGACCCCTGGGTTAGAGAGAGAGAGTGGAAATCAGCCAAGTTTCCTGCCCCTGATCACAGCCCAGTGACCGATGCATTAGATAGAGAGGGGAAATCAGCCAGGATTCCTGCTCCTGATCACAGTCCATGGACCCCTGGGTTAGAGAGAGAGGGAAAATCAGCCAGGGCTCCTGCTCCTGATCACTGTCCAGTGACCGATGCATTAGAGAAAGAAGAAATCAGCCAGGGGTTCTGCTCCTGATCACTGCCCAGTGACCCCTGGGTAAGAGAGGGGACAATCAGCCAGGGTTCCTGCTCCTGATCACTGCCCAGTGACCCCTGGGTCAGAGAGGGTAAATCATCCAGGATTCCAGCTCCTGATCACTGCCCAGTGACCCCGGGTTGAGAGAGAGAGGGGAAATCAGTCGGGTTCCTGCACCTGATCACTGTCCATGGACCCCTGGGTTAGAGAGAGAGGGGAATTCAGCCAGGGTTCGTGCTCCTGATCACTGTACAGTGACCCTGGGTTAGAGAGGGTAAATCTGCCAGGGTTCCTGCTCTTGATCACTGCCCAGTGACCCCTGGGTTAGAGAGAGGGGAAATCAGCCCGGATTCTTGCTCCTGATCACTGTCCAGTGACCGATGCGTTAGAGTGAGAGGGGAAATCAGCCAGGTGTCCTGCTCCTGATCACTGCCCAGTGATATCGGGGTTAGAGAGAGAGGGAAATCAGCCAGGGTTCCTGCTCCTGATCACTGCCCAGTGATCCCGGGGTTAGAGAGAGAGGGAAATCAGCCAGGGTTCCTGCTCATGATCACCGTCCATGGACCCCTGGGTTAGAGAGAGAGGGGAAATCACACAGGGTTCCTGCTCCTGATCACTGCCCAGTGACCCCTGGGTTGGAGAGAGAGAGTGGAAATCAGCCAAGTTTCCTGCCCCTGATCACTGCGCAGTGACTAATAGGTTAGAGAGAGGGAGAAATCAGCCAGGGGTCCTGCTCCTGATCACTGTCCAGTGACCCCTGGGTTCGAGAGGGGAAATCAGCCAGGGTTCCTGCTTCTGATCACTGCCCAGTGATATCGGGGTTAGAGAGAGAGGGAAATCTGCCAATGTTCCTGCTCCTGATCACCGTCCATGGATCCCTGGGTGAGAGAGAGAGGGGAAATCAGACAGGGTTCCTGCTCCTGATCACTGCCCAGTGACCCCTGGGTTAGAGAGCGTAAATCAGCCAGTGTTCCTGCTCCGGATCACTGCCCAGTGACCCCGGGGTTAGAAGGAGGGTGAAATCAGGCAGCGTTCCTGCTCCTGATCACTGTCCATGGACCCCTGGGTTAGAGAGAGAGGGGAAATCAGCCAGGGTTCCTGCTCCTGATCACTGCCCAGTGAACTTGGTGTTAGAGAGAGGGGGAAACCAGCCAGGGGTCATGCTCCTGATCACTGCCCAGTGACCCCTGGGTTAGAGAGAGGGGGAAATCAGCCAGGGGTCCTGCTCCTGGTCACTGCCCAGTGATCCCTGGGTTAGAGAGAGGGGAAATCAGCCTGGGTTCCTGCTCCTGATCACTGCCCAGTAAACCCTGGGTTAGAGAGAGGGGAAATCAGCCAGGGTTCCTGCCCTGATCACTGCCTAGTGACCCCTGGTTTCGAGAGAGAGGAAATCAGCCAGGGTTCCTGCTATTGATCACTGTCCCGTGACCGATGCGGTAGAGAGAGAGGGGAAATCAGCCAGGGTACCTGCTCCTGATCACTGCCCAGTGACCCCTGGGTTAGAGAGGGGAAAATCAGCTAGGGTTCCTGCTCCTGATGACTGCCCAGTGACCCCTGGGTTAGAGAAGGTAAATCAGCCAGGGTTCATGCTCCTGATCACTGTCCAGTGACCCCTGGGATAGAGAGAGAGAGGGTAAATCAGCCAGGATTCCTGCCCCTGACCACTGCCCAGTGACCCCTGGGTTAGAGAGAGAGAGCGGAAAACAGCCAGGGTTCCTGCTCCTGATCACTGTACAGTGACCCCTGGTTTAGAGAGATGGGGAAATCAGCCACGGTTCATGCCCATGATCAATGCCCAGTGACCCCTGGGTTCGAGAGGGTGAATCAGCCAGGATTGCGACTCCTGATCACTGCCCAGTGACACCGGGGTTAGAGAGAGGGTGAAATCAGCCAGGGTTCCTGCTCCTGATCACTGTCCATGGACCCCTGGGTTAGTGAGAGAGGTGAAATCAGCAGGATTCCTGCTCCTGATCACTGTCCAGTGACCCCTGGGTTAGAGAGAGGGGGAAATCAGCCAGGATTCCTGCTCCTGATCACTGCACAGTGACCCCTGGGTTAGAGAGGGGAAATCAGCCGGGGTTCCTGCTCCTGATCACTGCCCAGTAACCCCTGTGTTAGAGACGGGAAAATCAGCCAGGGTTCCTGCTCCTGATCACTGCCCAGTGACCCCTGGGTTAGACAGGGTAAATCAGCCAGGGTTCCTGCTCCTGATCACTGCCGAGTGACCCCGGAGTTAGAGAGAGGGGGAAATCAGCCAGTGTTCCTGCTCCTGATCACTGTCCATGGACCCCTGGGTTAGAGAGAGAGGGGAAGTCAGCCAGGGTTCCTGCACCTGATCACTGCCCAGTGATCCCTGGGTTATAGAGAGATGAAATCAGCCAGGCTTCCTGCTCCTGATAACTGTCCAGTGACCGATGCGTTAGAGAAAGGGGAAATCAGCCAGGGGTCCTGCTCCTGATCACTGCCCAGTGACCCCTGGGTTAGAGAGGGGAAAATCAGCCAGGGTTCCTGCTCCTGATAACTGCCCAGTGACCCCTGGGTTAGAGAGGGTAAATCAGCCAGGGTACCTGCTCCTGATCACTGCTCAGTGACCCCGGGTTTAGAGAGAGAGGAGAAATCAGCCAGGGTTCCTGCTCCTGATCACTGTCCATGGACCCCTGGTTTAGAGAGAGAGAGCAGAAAACAGGCAGGGTTCCTGCCCCTGATCACTGCCCAGCGACCCCGGGTTTAGAGAGAGGGGGAAATCAGCCAGGATTCCTGCTCCTGATCACTGCACAGTGACCCCTGGGTTAGACAGGGGAAATCAGCCGGGGTTCCTGCTCCTGATCACTGCCCAGTAACCCCTGGGTTAGAGACGGGAAAATCAGCCAAGGTTCCTGCTCCTGATCACTGCCCAGTGACCCCTGGGTTAGACAGGGTAAATCAGCCAGGGTTCCTGCTCCTGATCACTGCCCAGTGACCCCGGAGTTAGAGAGAGGGGGAAATCAGCCAGTGTTCCTGCTCCTGATCACTGTCCATGGACCCCTGGGTTAGAGAGAGAGGGGAAGTCAGCCAGGGTTCCTGCACCTGATCACTGCCCAGTGATCCCTGGGTTAGAGAGAGGGGGAAATCAGCCAGGGTTCCTGCTCCTAATCACTGCCCAGTAACCCTTGGGTTAGAGAGAGGGGAAATCAGCCTGGGTTCCTGCCTCTGATCACTGCCCAGTGACCCCGGAGTTAGAGAGAGGCGGAAATCAGCCAGGGGTCCTGTTCCTGATCACTGCCCACTGACCCCGGGTTTAGAGAGAGAGGAGAAATCAGCCAGGGTTCCTGCTCCTGATCACTGTACATGGACCCCTGGTTTAGAGAGAGAGAGCGGAAAACAGGCAGGGTTCCTGCCCCTGATCACTGCCCAGTGACTAATAGGTTAGAGAGAGGGAGAAATCAGCCAGGGGTCCTGCTCCTGATCACTGTCCAGTGACCCCTGGGTTCGAGAGGGGAAATCAGCCTGGGTTCCTGCTCCTGATCACTGCCCAGTGATATCGGGGTTAGAGAGAGAGGGAAATCAGCCAGGGTTCCTGCGCCTGATCACTGCCCAGTGATCCCGGGGTTAGAGAGAGAGGGAAATCTGCCAGGGTTCCTGCTCCTGATCACCGTCCATGGATCCCTGGGTTAGAGAGAGAGGGGAAATCAGACAGGGTTCCTGCTCCTGATCACTGCCCAGTGACCCCTGGGTTAGAGAGCGTAAATCAGCCAGTGTTCCTGCTCCGGATCACTGCCCAGTGACCCCGGGGTTAGAAGGAGAGTGAAATCAGCCAGCGTTCCTGCTCCTGATCACTGTCCATGGACCCCTGGGTTAGAGAGAGAGGGGAATTCAGCCAGGGTTTCTGCTCCTGATCACTGTCCAGTGACCCCTGTGTTAGAGTGGGTAAATCAGCCAGGATTCCTGCTCCTGATCACTGCCCAGTGATCCCGGGGTTAGAGAGAGAGGGAAATCAGCCAGGGTTCCTGCTCATGATCACCGTCCATGGACCCCTGGGTTAGAGAGAGAGGGGAAATCACACAGGGTTCCTGCTCCTGATCACTGCCCAGTGACCCCTGGGTTGGAGAGAGAGAGGGGAAATCAGCCAAGTTTCCTGCCCCTGATCACTGCCCAGTGACCGATGCATTAGAGAGAGAGGGGAAATCAGCCAGGATTCCTGCTCCTGATCACAGTCCATGGACCCCTGGGTTAGAGAGAGAGGGAAAATCAGCCAGGGCTCCTGCTCCTGATCACTGTCCAGTGACCGATGCATTAGAGAAAGAAGAAATCAGCCAGGGGTTCTGCTCCTGATCACTGCCCAGTGACCCCTGGGTAAGAGAGGGGACAATCAGCCAGGGTTCCTGCTCCTGATCACTGCCCAGTGACCCCTGGGTCAGAGAGGGTAAATCATCCAGGATTCCAGCTCCTGATCACTGCCCAGTGACCCCGGGTTGAGAGAGAGAGGGGAAATCAGTCGGGTTCCTGCACCTGATCACTGTCCATGGACCCCTGGGTTAGAGAGAGAGGGGAAATCAGCCAGGGTTCCTGCACCTGATCACTGCCCAGTGACCCCGGGTTGAGAGAGAGAGGGGAAATCAGTCGGGTTCCTGCCCCTGATTACTGCCCAGTGACCCCTGGGTTAGAAAGGATAAATCAGCCAGGGTTCCTGCTCCAAATCACTGCCCAGTGACCCCGGGGTTAGAGAGAGAGGGAAATCAGCCAGGGTTCCTCCTCCTGATCACCGTCCATGGACTCTTGGGTTAGAGAGTGAGGGGAAAGCAGCCAGGGCTCCTGCTACTGATCACTGTCCAGTGACCCCTGGGTTAGAGAGAGAGAGTGGAAATCAGCCAAGTTTCCTGCCCCTGATCACTGCCCAGTGACCGATGCATTAGAGAGAGAGGGGAAATCAGCCAGGATTCCTGCTCCTGATCACAGTCCATGGACCCCTGGGTTAGAGAGAGAGGGAAAATCAGCCAGGGCTCCTGCTCCTGATCACTGTCCAGTGACCGATGCATTAGAGAAAGAAGAAATCAGCCAGGGGTTCTGCTCCTGATCACTGCCCAGTGACCCCTGGGTAAGAGAGGGGACAATCAGCCAGGGTTCCTGCTCCTGATCACTGCCCAGTGACCCCTGGGTCAGAGAGGGTAAATCATCCAGGATTCCAGCTCCTGATCACTGCCCAGTGACCCCGGGTTGAGAGAGAGAGGGGAAATCAGTCGGGTTCCTGCACCTGATCACTGTCCATGGACCCCTGGGTTAGAGAGAGAGGGGAAATCAGCCAGGGTTCCTGCACCTGATCACTGCCCAGTGACCCCGGGTTGAGAGAGAGAGGGGAAATCAGTCGGGTTCCTGCTCCTGATCACTGTCCATGGACCCCTGGGTTAGAGAGAGAGGGGAATTCAGCCAGGGTTCGTGCTCCTGATCACTGTCCAGTGACCCTGGGTTAGAGAGGGTAAATCTGCCAGGATTCCTGCTCTTGATCACTACCCAGTGACCCCTGGGTTAGAGAGAGGGGAAATCAGCCCGGATTCTTGCTCCTGATCACTGTCCAGTGACCGATGCGTTAGAGTGAGAGGGGAAATCAGCCAGGTGTCCTGCTCCTGATCACTGCCCAGTGATATCGGGGTTAGAGAGAGAGGGAAATCAGCCAGGGTTCCTGCTCCTGATCACTGCCCAGTGATCCCGGGGTTAGAGAGAGAGGGAAATCAGCCAGGGTTCCTGCTCATGATCACCGTCCATGGACCCCTGGGTTCGAGAGAGAGGGGAAATCACACAGGGTTCCTGCTCCTGATCACTGCCCAGTGACCCCTGGGTTGGAGAGAGAGAGGGGAAATCAGCCAAGTTTCCTGCTCCTGATCACTGCGCAGTGACCGATGCATTAGAGAGAGAGGGGAAATCAGCCAGGGGTCCTGCCCCTGATTACTGCCCAGTGACTAATAGGTTAGAGAGAGGGAGAAATCAGCCAGGGGTCCTGCTCCTGATCACTGTCCAGTGACCCCTGGGTTCGAGAGGGGAAATCAGCCAGGGTTCCTGCTTCTGATCACTGCCCAGTGATATCGGGGTTAGAGAGAGAGGGAAATCTGCCAATGTTCCTGCTCCTGATCACCGTCCATGGATCCCTGGGTGAGAGAGAGAGGGGAAATCAGACAGGGTTCCTGCTCCTGATCACTGCCCAGTGACCCCTGGGTTAGAGAGCGTAAATCAGCCAGTGTTCCTGCTCCGGATCACTGCCCAGTGACCCCGGGGTTAGAAGGAGGGTGAAATCAGCCAGCGTTCCTGCTCCTGATCACTGTCCATGGACCCCTGGGTTAGAGAGAGAGGGGAAATCAGCCAGGGTTCCTGCTCCTGATCACTGCCCAGTGAACTTGGTGTTAGAGAGAGGGGGAAATCAGCCAGGGGTCATGCTCCTGATTACTGCCCAGTGACCCCTGGGTTAGAGAGAGGGGGAAATCAGCCAGGGGTCCTGCTCCTGGTCACTGCCCAGTGATCCCTGGGTTAGAGAGAGGGGAAATCAGCCTGGGTTCCTGCTCCTGATCACTGCCCAGTAAACCCTGGGTTAGAGAGAGGGGAAATCAGCCAGGGTTCCTGCCCTGATCACTGCCTAGTGACCCCTGGTTTAGAGAGAGAGGAAATCAGCCAGGGTTCCTGCTATTGATCACTGTCCCGTGACCGATGCGGTAGAGAGAGAGGGGAAATCAGCCAGGGTACCTGCTCCTGATCACTGCCCAGTGACCCCTGGGTTAGAGAGGGGAAAATCAGCTAGGGTTCCTGCTCCTGATGACTGCCCAGTGACCCCTGGGTTAGAGAAGGTAAATCAGCCAGGGTTCATGCTCCTGATCACTGTCCAGTGACCCCTGGGATAGAGAGAAAGAGGGTAAATCAGCCAGGATTCCTGCCCCTGACCACTGCCCAGTGACCCCTGGGTTAGAGAGAGAGAGCGGAAAACAGCCAGGGTTCCTGCTCCTGATCACTGTACAGTGACCCCTGGTTTAGAGAGATGGGGAAATCAGCCACGGTTCATGCCCATGATCAATGCCCAGTGACCCCTGGGTTCGAGAGGGTGAATCAGCCAGGATTGCGACTCCTGATCACTGCCCAGTGACACCGGGGTTAGAGAGAGGGTGAAATCAGCCAGGGTTCCTGCTCCTGATCACTGTCCATGGACCCCTGGGTTAGTGAGAGAGGTGAAATCAGCAGGATTCCTGCTCCTGATCACTGTCCAGTGACCCCTGGGTTAGAGAGAGGGGGAAATCAGCCAGGATTCCTGCTCCTGATCACTGCACAGTGACCCCTGGGTTAGAGAGGGGAAATCAGCCGGGGTTCCTGCTCCTGATCACTGCCCAGTAACCCCTGTGTTAGAGACGGGAAAATCAGCCAGGGTTCCTGCTCCTGATCACTGCCCAGTGACCCCTGGGTTAGACAGGGTAAATCAGCCAGGGTTCCTGCTCCTGATCACTGCCGAGTGACCCCGGAGTTAGAGAGAGGGGGAAATCAGCCAGTGTTCCTGCTCCTGATCACTGTCCATGGACCCCTGGGTTAGAGAGAGAGGGGAAGTCAGCCAGGGTTCCTGCACCTGATCACTGCCCAGTGATCCCTGGGTTATAGAGAGATGAAATCAGCCAGGCTTCCTGCTCCTGATAACTGTCCAGTGACCGATGCGTTAGAGAAAGGGGAAATCAGCCAGGGGTCCTGCTCCTGATCACTGCCCAGTGACCCCTGGGTTAGAGAGGGGAAAATCAGCCAGGGTTCCTGCTCCTGATAACTGCCCAGTGACCCCTGGGTTAGAGAGGGTAAATCAGCCAGGGTACCTGCTCCTGATCACTGCCCAGTGACCCCGGGTTTAGAGAGAGAGGAGAAATCAGCCAGGGTTCCTGCTCCTGATCACTGTCCATGGACCCCTGGTTTAGAGAGAGAGAGCAGAAAACAGGCAGGGTTCCTGCCCCTGATCACTGCCCAGCGACCCCGGGTTTAGAGAGAGGGGGAAATCAGCCAGGATTCCTGCTCCTGATCACTGCACAGTGACCCCTGGGTTAGACAGGGGAAATCAGCCGGGGTTCCTGCTCCTGATCACTGCCCAGTAACCCCTGGGTTAGAGACGGGAAAATCAGCCAAGGTTCCTGCTCCTGATCACTGCCCAGTGACCCCTGGGTTAGACAGGGTAAATCAGCCAGGGTTCCTGCTCCTGATCACTGCCCAGTGACCCCGGAGTTAGAGAGAGGGGGAAATCAGCCAGTGTTCCTGCTCCTGATCACTGTCCATGGACCCCTGGGTTAGAGAGAGAGGGGAAGTCAGCCAGGGTTCCTGCACCTGATCACTGCCCAGTGATCCCTGGGTTAGAGAGAGGGGGAAATCAGCCAGGGTTCCTGCTCCTAATCACTGCCCAGTAACCCTTGGGTTAGAGAGAGGGGAAATCAGCCTGGGTTCCTGCCTCTGATCACTGCCCAGTGACCCCGGAGTTAGAGAGAGGCGGAAATCAGCCAGGGGTCCTGTTCCTGATCACTGCCCACTGACCCCGGGTTTAGAGAGAGAGGAGAAATCAGCCAGGGTTCCTGCTCCTGATCACTGTACATGGACCCCTGGTTTAGAGAGAGAGAGCGGAAAACAGGCAGGGTTCCTGCCCCTGATCACTGCCCAGTGACTAATAGGTTAGAGAGAGGGAGAAATCAGCCAGGGGTCCTGCTCCTGATCACTGTCCAGTGACCCCTGGGTTCGAGAGGGGAAATCAGCCTGGGTTCCTGCTCCTGATCACTGCCCAGTGATATCGGGGTTAGAGAGAGAGGGAAATCAGCCAGGATTCCTGCGCCTGATCACTGCCCAGTGATCCCGGGGTTAGAGAGAGAGGGAAATCTGCCAGGGTTCCTGCTCCTGATCACCGTCCATGGATCCCTGGGTTAGAGAGAGAGGGGAAATCAGACAGGGTTCCTGCTCCTGATCACTGCCCAGTGACCCCTGGGTTAGAGAGCGTAAATCAGCCAGTGTTCCTGCTCCGGATCACTGCCCAGTGACCCCGGGGTTAGAAGGAGAGTGAAATCAGCCAGCGTTCCTGCTCCTGATCACTGTCCATGGACCCCTGGGTTAGAGAGAGAGGGGAATTCAGCCAGGGTTTCTGCTCCTGATCACTGTCCAGTGACCCCTGTGTTAGAGTGGGTAAATCAGCCAGGATTCCTGCTCCTGATCACTGCCCAGTGACCTTGGGGTTAGAGAGAGAGGAGAAATCAGCCAGGGGTCCTGCTCCTGATCACTGCCCAGTGACCTTGGGGTTAGAGAGAGGGGGAAATCAGCCAGGGGTCCTGCTCCTGATCACTGTCCATGGACCCCTGTGTTAGAGAGAGAGGGGAAATCAGCCAGGGTTCCTGCTCCTGATCACTGCCCAGTGACCCCTGGGTTAGAGAGAGGGGGAAATCAGCCAGGGGTCCTGCTCCTGATCACTGCCCAGTGATCCCTGGGTTAGAGAGAGGGGAAATCAGCCTGGGTTCCTGCTCCTGATCACTGCCCAGTAAACCCTGGGTTAGAGAGAGGGGAAATCAGCCAGGGTTCCTGCCCTGATCACTGCCTAGTGACCCCTGGTTTAGAGAGAGAGGAAATCAGCCAGGGTTCCTGCTATTGATCACTGTCCCGTGACCGATGCGGTAGAGAGAGAGGGGAAATCAGCCAGGGTACCTGCTCCTGATCACTGCCCAGTGACCGCTGGGTTAGAGAGGGGAAAATCAGCTAGGGTTCCTGCTCCTGATGACTGCCCAGTGACCCCTGGGTTAGAGAAGGTAAAGCAGCCAGGGTTCATGCTCCTGATCACTGTCCAGTGACCCCTGGGTTAGAGAGAGAGAGGGTAAATCAGCCAGGATTCCTGCCCCTGATCACTGCCCAGTGACCCCTGGGTTAGAGAGAGAGAGCGGAAAACAGCCAGGGTTCCTGCTCCTGATCACTGCCCAGTAAACCCTGGGTTAGAGAGAGGGGAAATCAGCCAGGGTTCCTGCCCTGATCACTGCCTAGTGACCCCTGGTTTAGAGAGAGAGGAAATCAGCCAGGGTTCCTGCTATTGATCACTGTCCCGTGACCGATGCGGTAGAGAGAGAGGGGAAATCAGCCAGGGTACCTGCTCCTGATCACTGCCCAGTGACCGCTGGGTTAGAGAGGGGAAAATCAGCTAGGGTTCCTGCTCCTGATGACTGCCCAGTGACCCCTGGGTTAGAGAAGGTAAAGCAGCCAGGGTTCATGCTCCTGATCACTGTCCAGTGACCCCTGGGTTAGAGAGAGAGAGGGTAAATCAGCCAGGATTCCTGCCCCTGATCACTGCCCAGTGACCCCTGGGTTAGAGAGAGAGAGCGGAAAACAGCCAGGGTTCCTGCTCCTGATCACTGTACAGTGACCCCTGGGTTCGAGAGGGTGAATCAGCCAGGATTGCGACTCCTGATCACTGCCCAGTGACACCGGGGTTAGAGAGAGGGTGAAATCAGCCAGGGTTCCTGCTCCTGATCACTGTCCATGGACCCCTGGGTAAGTGAGAGAGGTGAAATCAGCAGGATTCCTGCTCCTGATCACTGTCCAGTGACCCCTGGGTTAGAGAGAGGGGGAAATCAGCCAGGATTCCTGCTCCTGATCACTGTCCAGTGACCCCTGTGTTCGAGAGGGTAAATCAGCCAGGGTTCCTGCTCCTGATCACTGCCCAGTGACCTTGGGGTTAGAGAGAGGGGGAAATCAGCCAGGGGTCCTGCTCCTGATCACTGCCCAGTGACCACTGGGATAGAGAGGGGAAATCAGCCAGGGTTCCTGCTCCTGATCACCGCCCAGTGACCCCGGGGTGAGAGAGTGGGAGAAATCAGCCAGGTTTCCTGCTCCTGATCACTGTCCATGGACCCCTGTGTTAGAGAGAGAGGGGAAATCAGCCAGGGTTCCTGCTCCTGATCACTGTACAGTCACCCCTGGGTCAGAGAGAGAGAGGGGAATTCAGCCAGGGTTCATGCCCCTGATCACTGCCCAGTGACCCCTGGGTTAGAGAGAGGGGGAAATCAGCCAGGGGTCCTGCTCCTGGTCACTGCCCAGTGATCCCTGGGTTAGAGAGAGGGGAAATCAGCCTGGGTTCCTGCTCCTGATCACTGCCCAGTAAACCCTGGGTTAGAGAGAGGGGAAATCAGCCAGGGTTCCTGCCCTGATCACTGCCTAGTGACCCCTGGTTTCGAGAGAGAGGAAATCAGCCAGGGTTCCTGCTATTGATCACTGTCCCGTGACCGATGCGTTAGAGAGAGAGGGGAAATCAGCCAGGGTACCTGCTCCTGATCACTGCCCAGTGAACCCTGGGTTAGAGAGGGGAAAATCAGCTAGGGTTCCTGCTCCTGATGACTGCCCAGTGACCCCTGGGTTAGAGAAGGTAAATCAGCCAGGGTTCATGCTCCTGATCACTGTCCAGTGACCCCTGGGATAGAGAGAGAGAGGGTAAATCAGCCAGGATTCCTGCCCCTGACCACTGCCCAGTGACCCCTGGGTTAGAGAGAGAGAGCGGAAAACAGCCAGGGTTCCTGCTCCTGATCACTGTACAGTGACCCCTGGTTTAGAGAGATGGGGAAATCAGCCACGGTTCATGCCCATGATCAATGCCCAGTGACCCCTGGGTTCGAGAGGGTGAATCAGCCAGGATTGCGACTCCTGATCACTGCCCAGTGACACCGGGGTTAGAGAGAGGGTGAAATCAGCCAGGGTTCCTGCTCCTGATCACTGTCCATGGACCCCTGGGTTAGTGAGAGAGGTGAAATCAGCAGGATTCCTGCTCCTGATCACTGTCCAGTGACCCCTGGGTTAGAGAGAGGGGGAAATCAGCCAGGATTCCTGCTCCTGATCACTGCACAGTGACCCCTGGGTTAGAGAGGGGAAATCAGCCAGGGTTCCTGCTCCTGATCACTGCCCAGTAACTCCTGTGTTAGAGACGGGAAAATCAGCCAGGGTTCCTGCTCCTGATCACTGCCCAGTGACCCCTGGGTTAGACAGGGTAAATCAGCCAGGGTTCCTGCTCCTGATCACTGCCGAGTGACCCCGGAGTTAGAGAGAGGGGGAAATCAGCCAGTGTTCCTGCTCCTGATCACTGTCCATGGACCCCTGGTTTAGAGAGATGGGGAAATCAGCCACGGTTCATGCCCATGATCAATGCCCAGTGACCCCTGGGTTCGAGAGGGTGAATCAGCCAGGATTGCGACTCCTGATCACTGCCCAGTGACACCGGGGTTAGAGAGAGGGTGAAATCAGCCAGGGTTCCTGCTCCTGATCACTGCCCAGTGATCCCTGGGTTATAGAGAGATGAAATCAGCCAGGCTTCCTGCTCCTGATAACTGTCCAGTGACCGATGCGTTAGAGAAAGGGGAAATCAGCCAGGGGTCCTGCTCCTGATCACTGCACAGTGACCCCTGGGTTAGACAGGGAAAATCAGCCGGGGTTCCTGCTCCTGATCACTGCCCAGTAACCCCTGGGTTAGAGACGGGAAAATCAGCCAAGGTTCCTGCTCCTGATCACTGCCCAGTGACCCCTGGGTTAGACAGGGTAAATCAGCCAGGGTTCCTGCTCCTGATCACTGCCCAGTGACCCCGGAGTTAGAGAGAGGGGGAAATCAGCCAGTGTTCCTGCTCCTGATCACTGTCCATGGACCCCTGGGTTAGAGAGAGAGGGGAAGTCAGCCAGGGTTCCTGCACCTGATCACTGCCCAGTGATCCCTGGGTTAGAGAGAGGGGGAAATCATCCAGGGTTCCTGCTCCTAATCACTGCTCAGTAACCCCTGGGTTATAGAGAGGGGAAATCAGCCTAGGTTCCTGCCCCTGATCACTGCCCAGTGACCCCGGAGTTAGAGATAGGCGGAAATCAGCCAGTGGTCCTGCTCCTGATCACTGCCCACTGACCCCGGGTTTAGAGAGAGAGGAGAAATCAGCCAGGGTTCCTGCTCCTGATCACTGTCCATGGACCCCTGGTTTATAGAGAGAGAGCGGAAAACAGGCAGGGTTCCTGCCCCTGATCACTGCCCAGTGACTAATAGGTTAGAGAGAGGGAGAAATCAGCCAGGGGTCCTGCTCCTGATCACTGTCCAGTGACCCCTGGGTTCGAGAGGGGAAATCAGCCAGGGTTCCTGCTCCTGATCACTGCCCAGTGATATCGGGGTTAGAGAGAGAGGGAAATCAGCCAGGGTTCCTGCGCCTGATCACTGCCCAGTGATCCCGGGGTTAGAGAGAGAGGGAAATCTGCCAAGGTTCCTGCTCCTGATCACCGTCCATGGATCCCTGGGTTAGAGAGAGAGGGGAAATCAGACAGGGTTCCTGCTCCTGATCACTGCCCAGTGACCCCTGGGTTAGAGAGCGTAAATCAGCCAGTGTTCCTGCTCCGGATCACTGCCCAGTGACCCCGGGGTTAGAAGGAGAGTGAAATCAGCCAGCGTTCCTGCTCCTGATCACTGTCCATGGACCCCTGGGTTGGAGAGAGAGGGGAAATCAGCCAGGATTTCTGCTCCTGATCACTGTCCAGTGACACCTGTGTTAGAGAGGGTAAATCAGCCAGGATTCCTGCTCCTGATCACTGCCCAGTGATCCCTGGGTTAGAGAGAGGGGAAATCAGCCTGGGTTCCTGCTCCTGATCACTGCCCAGTAAACCCTGGGTTAGAGAGAGGGGAAATCAGCCAGGGTTCCTGCCCTGATCACTGCCTAGTGACCCCTGGTTTAGAGAGAGAGGAAATCAGCCAGGGTTCCTGCTATTGATCACTGTCCCGTGACCGATGCGGTAGAGAGAGAGGGGAAATCAGCCAGGGTACCTGCTCCTGATCACTGCCCAGTGACCGCTGGGCTAGAGAGGGGAAAATCAGCTAGGGTTCCTGCTCCTGATGACTGCCCAGTGACCCCTGGGTTAGAGAAGGTAAAGCAGCCAGGGTTCATGCTCCTGATCACTGTCCAGTGACGCCTGGGTTAGAGAGAGAGAGGGTAAATCAGCCAGGATTCCTGCCCCTGATCACTGCCCAGTGACCCCTGGGTTAGAGAGAGAGAGCGGAAAACAGCCAGGGTTCCTGCTCCTGATCACTGTACAGTGACCCCTGGTTTAGAGAGACGGGGAAATCAGCCACGGTTCATGCCCATGATCAATGCCCAGTGACCCCTGGGTTCGAGAGGGTGAATCAGCCAGGATTGCGACTCCTGATCACTGCCCAGTGACACCGGGGTTAGAGAGAGGGTGAAATCAGCCAGGGTTCCTGCTCCTGATCACTGTCCATGGACCCCTGGGTAAGTGAGAGAGGTGAAATCAGCAGGATTCCTGCTCCTGATCACTGTCCAGTGACCCCTGGGTTAGAGAGAGGGGGAAATCAGCCGGGGTTCCTGCTCCTGATCACTGCCCAGTAACCCCTGTGTTAGAGACGGGAAAATCAGCCGGGGTTCCTGCTCCTGATCACTGCCCAGTGACCCCTGGGTTAGACAGGGTAAATCAGCCAGGGTTCCTGCTCCTGATCACTGCCCAGTGACCCCGGAGTTAGAGAGAGGGGGAAATCAGCCAGTGTTCCTGCTCCTGATCACTGTCCATGGATCCCTGGGTTAGAGAGAGAGGGGAAGTCAGCCAGGGTTCCTGCACCTGATCACTGCCCAGTGATCCCTGGGTTATAGAGAGATGAAATCAGCCAGGCTTCCTGCTCCTGATAACTGTCCAGTGACCGATGCGTTAGAGAAAGGGGAAATCAGCCAGGGGTCCTGCTCCTGATCACTGCCCAGTGACCCCTGGGTTAGAGAGGGGAAAATCAGCCAGGGTTCCTGCTCCTGATCACTGTCCATGGACACCTGGGTTAGAGAGAGAGAGCGGAAAACAGCCAGGGTTCCTGCTCCTGATCACTGTACAGTGACCCCTGGTTTAGAGAGATGGGGAAATCAGCCACGGTTCATGCCCATGATCAATGCACAGTGACCCCTGGGTTAGAGAGGGGAAATCAGCCGGGGTTCCTGCTCCTGATCACTGCCCAGTAACCCCTGTGTTAGAGACGGGAAAATCAGCCAGGGTTCCTGCTCCTGATCACTGCCCAGTGACCCCTGGGTTAGAGAGGGTAAATCAGCCAAGGTTCCTGCTCCTGATCACTGCCCAGTGACCCCGGGTTTAGAGAGAGAGGAGAAATCAGCCAGGGTTCCTGCTCCTGATCACTGTCCATGGACACCTGGTTTAGAGAGAGAGAGCGGAAAACAGGCAGGGTTCCTGCCCCTGATCACTGCCCAGCGAACCCGGGTTTAGAGAGAGGGAGAAATCAGCCAGGGGTCCTGCTCCTGATCACTGTCCAGTGACCCCTGGGTTCGAGAGGGGAAATCAGCCAGGGTTCCTGCTCCTGATCACTGCCCAGTGATATCGGGGTTAGAGAGAGAGGGAAATCAGCCAGGGTTCCTGCGCCTGATCACTGCCCAGTGATCCCGGGGTTAGAGAGAGAGGGAAATCTGCCAGGGTTCCTGCTCCTGATCACCGTCCATGGATCCCTGGGTTAGAGAGAGAGGGGAAATCAGACAGGGTTCCTGCTCCTGATCACTGCCCAGTGACCCCTGGGTTAGAGAGCGTAAATCAGCCAGTGTTCCTGCTCCGGATCACTGCCCAGTGACCTTGGGGTTAGAGAGAGAGGAGAAATCAGCCAGGGGTCCTGCTCCTGATCACTGCCCAGTGACCTTGGGGTTAGAGAGAGGGGGAAATCAGCCAGGGGTCCTGCTCCTGATCACTGCCCAGTGACCCCTGGGATAGAGAGTGGAAATCAGCCAGGGTTGCTGCTCCTGATCACTGCCCAGTGATCCCTGGGTTATAGAGAGATGAAATCAGCCAGGCTTCCTGCTCCTGATAACTGTCCAGTGACCGATGCGTTAGAGAAAGGGGAAATCAGCCAGGGGTCCTGCTCCTGATCACTGCCCAGTGACCCCTGGGTTAGAGAGGGGAAAATCAGCCAGGGTTCCTGCTCCTGATAACTGCCCAGTGACCCCTGGGTTAGAGAGGGTAAATCAGCCAGGGTACCTGCTCCTGATCACTGCCCAGTGACCCCGGGTTTAGAGAGAGAGGAGAAATCAGCCAGGGTTCCTGCTCCTGATCACTGTCCATGGACCCCTGGTTTAGAGAGAGAGAGCAGAAAACAGGCAGGGTTCCTGCCCCTGATCACTGCCCAGCGACCCCGGGTTTAGAGAGAGGGGGAAATCAGCCAGGATTCCTGCTCCTGATCACTGCACAGTGACCCCTGGGTTAGACAGGGGAAATCAGCCGGGGTTCCTGCTCCTGATCACTGCCCAGTAACCCCTGGGTTAGAGACGGGAAAATCAGCCAAGGTTCCTGCTCCTGATCACTGCCCAGTGACCCCTGGGTTAGACAGGGTAAATCAGCCAGGGTTCCTGCTCCTGATCACTGCCCAGTGACCCCGGAGTTAGAGAGAGGGGGAAATCAGCCAGTGTTCCTGCTCCTGATCACTGTCCATGGACCCCTGGGTTAGAGAGAGAGGGGAAGTCAGCCAGGGTTCCTGCACCTGATCACTGCCCAGTGATCCCTGGGTTAGAGAGAGGGGGAAATCAGCCAGGGTTCCTGCTCCTAATCACTGCCCAGTAACCCCTGGGTTAGAGAGAGGGAAAATCAGCCTGGGTTCCTGCCTCTGATCACTGCCCAGTGACCCCGGAGTTAGAGAGAGGCGGAAATCAGCCAGGGGTCCTGCTCCTGATCACTGCCCACTGACCACTGGGATAGAGAGGGGAAATCAGCCAGGGTTCCTGCTCCTGATCACCGCCCAGTGACCCCGGGGTGAGAGAGAGGAGAAATCAGCCAGGTTTCCTGCTCCTGATCACTGTCCATGGACCCCTGTGTTAGAGAGAGAGCGGAAATCAGCCAGGGTTCCTGCTCCTGATCACTGTACAGTCACCCCTGGGTCAGAGAGAGAGAGGGGAATTCAGCCAGGGTTCATGCCCCTGATCACTGCCCAGTGACCCCTGGGTTAGAGAGAGGGGGAAATCAGCCAGGGGTCCTGCTCCTGGTCACTGCCCAGTGATCCCTGGGTTAGAGAGAGGGGAAATCAGCCTGGGTTCCTGCTCCTGATCACTGCCCAGTAAACCCTGGGTTAGAGAGAGGGGAAATCAGCCAGGGTTCCTGCCCTGATCACTGCCTAGTGACCCCTGGTTTCGAGAGAGAGTAAATCAGCCAGGGTTCCTGCTATTGATCACTGTCCCGTGACCGATGCGTTAGGGAGAGAGGGGAAATCAGCCAGGGTACCTGCTCCTGATCACTGCCCAGTGACCCCTGGGTTAGAGAGGGGAAAATCAGCCAGGGTTCCTGCTCCTGACCACTGCCCAGTGACCCCTGGGTTAGAGAAGGTAAATCAGCCAGGGTTCATGCTCCTGATCACTGTCCAGTGACCCCTGGGATAGAGAGAGAGAGGGTAAATCAGCCAGGATTCCTGCCCCTGACCACTGCCCAGTGACCCCTGGGTTAGAGAGAGAGAGCGGAAAACAGCCAGGGTTCCTGCTCCTGATCACTGTACAGTGACCCCTGGTTTAGAGAGATGGGGAAATCAGCCACGGTTCATGCCCATGATCAATGCACAGTGACCCCTGGGTTAGAGAGGGGAAATCAGCCGGGGTTCCTGCTCCTGATCACTGCCCAGTAACCCCTGTGTTAGAGACGGGAAAATCAGCCAGGGTTCCTGCTCCTGATCACTGCCCAGTGACCCCTGGGTTAGACAGGGTAAATCAGCCAGGGTTCCTGCTCCTGATCACTGCCGAGTGACCCCGGAGTTAGAGAGAGGGGGAAATCAGCCAGTGTTCCTGCTCCTGATCACTGTCCATGGACCCCTGGGTTAGAGAGAGAGGGGAAGTCAGCCAGGGTTCCTGCACCTGATCACTGCCCAGTGATCCCTGGGTTATAGAGAGATGAAATCAGCCAGGCTTCCTGCTCCTGATAACTGTCCAGTGACCGATGCGTTAGAGAAAGGGGAAATCAGCCAGGGGTCCTGCTCCTGATCACTGCCCAGTGACCCCTGGGTTAGAGAGGGGAAAATCAGCCAGGGTTCCTGCTCCTGATAACTGCCCAGTGACCCCTGGGTTAGAGAGGGTAAATCAGCCAGGGTACCTGCTCCTGATCACTGCCCAGTGACCCCGGGTTTAGAGAGAGAGGAGAAATCAGCCAGGGTTCCTGCTCCTGATCACTGTCCATGGACCCCTGCTTTAGAGAGAGAGAGCAGAAAACAGGCAGGGTTCCTGCCGCTGATCACTGCCCAGCGACCCCGGGTTTAGAGAGAGGGGGAAATCAGCCAGGATTCCTGCTCCTGATCACTGCACAGTGACCCCTGGGTTAGACAGGGGAAATCAGCCGGGGTTCCTGCTCCTGATCACTGCCCAGTAACCCCTGGGTTAGAGATGGGAAAATCAGCCAAGGTTCCTGCTCCTGATCACTGCCCAGTGACCCCTGGGTTAGACAGGGTAAATCAGCCAGGGTTCCTGCTCCTGATCACTGCCCAGTGACCCCGGAGTTAGAGAGAGGGGGAAATCAGCCAGTGTTCCTGCTCCTGATCACTGTCCATGGACCCCTGGGTTAGAGAGAGAGGGGAAGTCAGCCAGGGTTCCTGCACCTGATCACTGCCCAGTGATCCCTGGGATAGAGAGAGGGGGAAATCAGCCAGGGTTCCTGCTCCTAATCACTGCCCAGTAACCCCTGGGTTAGAGAGAGGGGAAATCAGCCTGGGTTCCTGCCTCTGATCACTGCCCAGTGACCCCGGAGTTAGAGAGAGGCGGAAATCAGCCAGGCGTCCTGCTCCTGATCACTGCCCACTGACCCCGGGTTTAGAGAGAGAGGAGAAATCAGCCAGGGTTCCTGCCCCTGATCACTGCCCAGTGACCCCTGAGTTAGAGAGAGAGAGCGGAAAACAGCCAGGGTTCCTGCTCCTGATCACTGTACAGTGACCCCTGGTTTAGAGAGACGGGGAAATCAGCCACGGTTCATGCCCATGATCAATGCCCAGTGACCCCTGGGTTCGAGAGGGTGAATCAGCCAGGATTGCGACTCCTGATCACTGCCCAGTGACACCGGGGTTAGAGAGAGCGTGAAATCAGCCAGGGTTCCTGCTCCTGATCACTGTCCATGGACCCCTGGGTTAGAGAGAGGGGGAAATCAGCCAGGATTCCTGCTCCTGATCACTGTCCAGTGACCCCTGGGTTAGAGAGAGGGGGAAATCAGCCAGGATTCCTGCTCCTGATCACTGTCCAGTGACCCCTGTGTTAGAGAGAGTAAATCAGCCAGGGTTCCTGCTCCTGATCACTGCCCAGTGACCTTGGGGTTAGAGAGAGGGGGAAATCAGCCAGGGGTCCTGCTCCTGATCACTGCCCAGTGACCACTGGGGTAGAGAGGGGAAATCAGCCAGGGTTCCTGCTCCTGATCACCGCCCAGTGACCCCGGGGTGAGAGAGAGGGAGAAATCAGCCAGGTTTCCTGCTCCTGATCACTGTCCATGGACCCCTGTGTTAGAGAGAGAGGGGAAATCAGCCAGGGTTCCTGCTCCTGATCACTGTACAGTCACCCCTGGGTCAGAGAGTGAGAGGGGAATTCAGCCAGGGTTCATGCCCCTGATCACTGCCCAGTGACCCCTGGGTTAGAGAGAGGGGGAAATCAGCCAGGGGTCCTGCTCCTGGTCACTGCCCAGTGATCCCTGGGTTAGAGAGAGGGGAAATCAGCCTGGGTTCCTGCTCCTGATCACTGCCCAGTAAACCCTGGGTTAGAGAGAGGGGAAATCAGCCAGGGTTCCTGCCCTGATCACTGCCTAGTGACCCCTGGTTTCGAGAGAGAGGAAATCAGCCAGGGTTCCTGCTATTGATCATTGTCCCGTGACCGATGCGTTAGAGAGAGAGGGGAAATCAGCCAGGGTACCTGCTCCTGATCACTGCCCAGTGACCCCTGGGTTAGAGAGGGGAAAATCAGCTAGGGTTCCTGCTCCTGATGACTGCCCAGTGACCCCTGGGTTAGAGAAGGTAAATCAGCCAGGGTTCATGCTCCTGATCACTGTCCAGTGACCCCTGGGATAGAGAGAGAGAGGGTAAATCAGCCAGGATTCCTGCCCCTGACCACTGACCAGTGACCCCTGGGTTAGAGAGAGAGAGCGGAAAACAGCCAGGGTTCCTGCTCCTGATCACTGTACAGTGACCCCTGGTTTAGAGAGATGGGGAAATCAGCCACGGTTCATGCCCATGATCAATGCCCAGTGACCCCTGGGTTAGAGAGAGGGTGAAATCAGCCAGGGTTCCTGCTCCTGATCACTGTCCATGGACCCCTGGGTTAGTGAGAGAGGTGAAATCAGCAGGATTCCTGCTCCTGATCACTGTCCAGTGACCCCTGGGTGAGAGAGAGAGGGAAATCAGCCAGGATTCCTGCTCCTGATCACTGCACAGTGACCCCTGGGTTAGAGAGGGGAAATCAGCCGGGGTTCCTGCTCCTGATCACTGCCCAGTAACCCCTGTGTTAGAGACGGGAAAATCAGCCAGGGTTCCTGCTCCTGATCACTGCCCAGTGACCCCTGGGTTAGACAGGGTAAATCAGCCAGGGTTCCTGCTCCTGATCACTGCCGAGTGACCCCGGAGTTAGAGAGAGGGGTAAATCAGCCAGTGTTCCTGCTCCTGATCACTGTCCATGGACCCCTGGGTTAGAGAGAGAGGGGAAGTCAGCCAGGGTTCCTGCACCTGATCACTGCCCAGTGATCCCTGGGTTATAGAGAGATGAAATCAGCCAGGCTTCCTGCTCCTGATAACTGTCCAGTGACCGATGCGTTAGAGAAAGGGGAAATCAGCCAGGGGTCCTGCTCCTGATCACTGCCCAGTGACCCCTGGGTTAGAGAGGGGAAAATCAGCCAGGGTTCCTGCACCTGATAACTGCCCAGTGACCCCTGGGTTAGAGAGGGTAAATCAGCCAGGGTACCTGCTCCTGATCACTGCCCAGTGACCCCGGGTTTAGAGAGAGAGGAGAAATCAGCCAGGGTTCCTGCTCCTGATCACTGTCCATGGACCCCTGGTTTAGAGAGAGAGAGCAGAAAACAGGCAGGGTTCCTGCCGCTGATCACTGCCCAGCGACCCCGGGTTTAGAGAGAGGGGGAAATCAGCCAGGATTCCTGCTCCTGATCACTGCACAGTGACCCCTGGGTTAGACAGGGGAAATCAGCCGGGGTTCCTGCTCCTGATCACTGCCCAGTAACCCCTGGGTTAGAGACGGGAAAATCAGCCAAGGTTCCTGCTCCTGATCACTGCCCAGTGACCCCTGGGTTAGACAGGGTAAATCAGCCAGGGTTCCTGCTCCTGATCACTGCCCAGTGACCCCGGAGTTAGAGAGAGGGGGAAATCAGCCAGTGTTCCTGCTCCTGATCACTGTCCATGGACCCCTGGGTTAGAGAGAGAGGGGAAGTCAGCCAGGGTTCCTGCACCTGATCACTGCCCAGTGATCCCTGGGTTAGAGAGAGGGGGAAATCATCCAGGGTTCCTGCTCCTAATCACTGCTCAGTAACCCCTGGGTTAGAGAGAGGGGAAATCAGCCTAGGTTCCTGCCCCTGATCACTGCCCAGTGACCCCGGAGTTAGAGAGAGGCGGAAATCAGCCAGTGGTCCTGCTCCTGATCACTGCCCACTGACCCCGGGTTTAGAGAGAGAGGAGAAATCAGCCAGGGTTCCTGCTCCTGATCACTGTCCATGGACCCCTGGTTTATAGAGAGAGAGCGGAAAACAGGCAGGGTTCCTGCCCCTGATCACTGCCCAGTGACTAATAGGTTAGAGAGAGGGAGAAATCAGCCAGGGGTCCTGCTCCTGATCACTGTCCAGTGACCCCTGGGTTCGAGAGGGGAAATCAGCCAGGGTTCCTGCTCCTGATCACTGCCCAGTGATATCGGGGTTAGAGAGAGAGGGAAATCAGCCAGGGTTCCTGCGCCTGATCACTGCCCAGTGATCCCGGGGTTAGAGAGAGAGGGAAATCTGCCAGGGTTCCTGCTCCTGATCACTGCCCAGTGACCCCTGGGTTAGAGAGCGTAAATCAGCCAGTGTTCCTGCTCCGGATCACTGCCCAGTGACCCCGGGGTTAGGAGAGTGAAATCAGCCAGCGTTCCTGCTCCTGATCACTGTCCATGGACCCCTGGGTTGGAGAGAGAGGGGAAATCAGCCAGGATTTCTGCTCCTGATCACTGTCCAGTGACACCTTTGTTAGAGAGGGTAAATCAGCCAGGATTCCTGCTCCTGATCACTGCCCAGTGATCCCTGGGTTAGAGAGAGGGGAAATCAGCCTGGGTTCCTGCTCCTGATCACTGCCCAGTAAACCCTGGGTTAGAGAGAGGGGAAATCAGCCAGGGTTCCTGCCCTGATCACTGCCTAGTGACCCCTGGTTTAGAGAGAGAGGAAATCAGCCAGGGTTCCTGCTATTGATCACTGTCCCGTGACCGATGCGGTAGAGAGAGAGGGGAAATCAGCCAGGGTACCTGCTCCTGATCACTGCCCAGTGACCGCTGGGCTAGAGAGGGGAAAATCAGCTAGGGTTCCTGCTCCTGATGACTGCCCAGTGACCCCTGGGTTAGAGAAGGTAAAGCAGCCAGGGTTCATGCTCCTGATCACTGTCCAGTGACGCCTGGGTTAGAGAGAGAGAGGGTAAATCAGCCAGGATTCCTGCCCCTGATCACTGCCCAGTGACCCCTGGGTTAGAGAGAGAGAGCGGAAAACAGCCAGGGTTCCTGCTCCTGATCACTGTACATTGACCCCTGGTTTAGAGAGACGGGGAAATCAGCCACGGTTCATGCCCATGATCAATGCCCAGTGACCCCTGGGTTCGAGAGGGTGAATCAGCCAGGATTGCGACTCCTGATCACTGCCCAGTGACACCGGGGTTAGAGAGAGGGTGAAATCAGCCAGGGTTCCTGCTCCTGATCACTGTCCATGGACCCCTGGGTAAGTGAGAGAGGTGAAATCAGCAGGATTCCTGCTCCTGATCACTGTCCAGTGACCCCTGGGTTAGAGAGAGGGGGAAATCAGCCGGGGTTCCTGCTCCTGATCACTGCCCAGTAACCCCTGTGTTAGAGACGGGAAAATCAGCCGGGGTTCCTGCTCCTGATCACTGCCCAGTGACCCCTGGGTTAGACAGGGTAAATCAGCCAGGGTTCCTGCTCCTGATCACTGCCCAGTGACCCCGGAGTTAGAGAGAGGGGGAAATCAGCCAGTGTTCCTGCTCCTGATCACTGTCCATGGATCCCTGGGTTAGAGAGAGAGGGGAAGTCAGCCAGGGTTCCTGCACCTGATCACTGCCCAGTGATCCCTGGGTTATAGAGAGATGAAATCAGCCAGGCTTCCTGCTCCTGATAACTGTCCAGTGACCGATGCGTTAGAGAAAGGGGAAATCAGCCAGGGGTCCTGCTCCTGATCACTGCCCAGTGACCCCTGGGTTAGAGAGGGGAAAATCAGCCAGGGTTCCTGCTCCTGATCACTGCCCAGTGACCCCTGGGTTAGAGAGGGTAAATCAGCCAAGGTTCCTGCTCCTGATCACTGCCCAGTGACCCCGGGTTTAGAGAGAGAGGAGAAATCAGCCAGGGTTCCTGCTCCTGATCACTGTCCATGGACACCTGGTTTAGAGAGAGAGAGCGGAAAACAGGCAGGGTTCCTGCCCCTGATCACTGCCCAGCGAACCCGGGTTTAGAGAGAGGGAGAAATCAGCCAGGGGTCCTGCTCCTGATCACTGTCCAGTGACCCCTGGGTTCGAGAGGGGAAATCAGCCAGGGTTCCTGCTCCTGATCACTGCCCAGTGATATCGGGGTTAGAGAGAGAGGGAAATCAGCCAGGGTTCCTGCGCCTGATCACTGCCCAGTGATCCAGGGGTTAGAGAGAGAGGGAAATCTGCCAGGGTTCCTGCTCCTGATCACCGTCCATGGATCCCTGGGTTAGAGAGAGAGGGGAAATCAGACAGGGTTCCTGCTCCTGATCACTGCCCAGTGACCCCTGGGTTAGAGAGCGTAAATCAGCCAGTGTTCCTGCTCCGGATCACTGCCCAGTGACCTTGGGGTTAGAGAGAGAGGAGAAATCAGCCAGGGGTCCTGCTCCTGATCACTGCCCAGTGACCTTGGGGTTAGAGAGAGGGGGAAATCAGCCAGGGGTCCTGCTCCTGATCACTGCCCAGTGACCCCTGGGATAGAGAGTGGAAATCAGCCAGGGTTGCTGCTCCTGATCACTGCCCAGTGACCTTGGGGTTAGAGAGAGGGGGAAATCAGCCAGGGATCCTGCTCCTGATCACTGCCCAGTGACCCCTGGGATAGAGAGTGGAAATCAGCCAGGGTTCCTGCTCCTGATGACCGCCCAGTGACCCCGGGGTGAGAGAGAGGGAGAAATCAGCCATGTTTCCTGCTCCTGATCACTGTCCATGGACCCCTGTGTTAGAGAGAGAGGGGAAATCAGCCAGGGTTCCTGCTCCTGATCACTGCCCAGTGACCTCGGCATTAGAGAGAGTGGGAAATCAGCCAGGAGTCCTGCTCCTGATCACTGCCCAGTGATCCCTGGGTTAGAGAGAGAATGAAATCAGCCAGGATTCCTGCTCCTGATCACTGTCCAGTGACCCCTGTGTTAGAGAGGGTAAATCAGCCAGGGTTCCTGCTCCTGATCACTGCCCAGTGACCTTGGGGTTAAAGAGAGGGGGAAATCAGCCAGGGGTCCTGCTCCTGATCACTGCCCAGTGACCACTGGGATAGAGAGGGGAAATCAGCCAGGGTTCCTGCTCCTGATCACCGCCCAGTGACCCCGGGGTGAGAGAGAGGGAGAAATCAGCCAGGTTTCCTGCTCCTGATCACTGTCCATGGACCCCTGTGTTAGAGAGAGAGGGGAAATCAGCCAGGGTTCCTGCTCCTGATCACTGTACAGTCACCCCTGGGTCAGAGAGAGAGAGGGGAATTCAGCCAGGGTTCATGCCCCTGATCACTGCCCAGTGACCCCTGGGTTAGAGAGAGGGGGAAATCAGCCAGGGGTCCTGCTCCTGGTCACTGCCCAGTGATCCCTGGGTTAGAGAGAGGGGAAATCAGCCTGGGTTCCTGCTCCTGATCACTGCCCAGTAAACCCTGGGTTAGAGAGAGGGGAAATCAGCCAGGGTTCCTGCCCTGATCACTGCCTAGTGACCCCTGGTTTCGAGAGAGAGGAAATCAGCCAGGGTTCCTGCTATTGATCACTGTCCCGTGACCGATGCGTTAGAGAGAGAGGGGAAATCAGCCAGGGTACCTGCTCCTGATCACTGCCCAGTGAACCCTGGGTTAGAGAGGGGAAAATCAGCTAGGGTTCCTGCTCCTGATGACTGCCCAGTGACCCCTGGGTTAGAGAAGGTAAATCAGCCAGGGTTCATGCTCCTGATCACTGTCCAGTGACCCCTGGGATAGAGAGAGAGAGGGTAAATCAGCCATGATTCCTGCCCCTGACCACTGCCCAGTGACCCCTGGTTTAGAGAGATGGGGAAATCAGCCACGGTTCATGCCCATGATCAATGCCCAGTGACCCCTGGGTTCGAGAGGGTGAATCAGCCAGGATTGCGACTTCTGATCACTGCCCAGTGACACCGGGGTTAGAGAGAGGGTGAAATCAGCCAGGGTTCCTGCTCCTGATCACTGTCCATGGACCCCTGGGTAAGTGAGAGAGGTGAAATCAGCAGGATTCCTGTTCCTGATCACTGTCCAGTGACCCCTGGGTTAGAGAGAGGGGGAAATCAGCCAGGATTCCTGCTCCTGATCACTGCACAGTGACCCCTGGGTTAGAGAGGGGAAATCAGCCGGGGTTCCTGCTCCTGATCACTGCCCAGTAACCCCTGTGTTAGAGACGGGAAAATCAGCCAGGGTTCCTGCTCCTGATCACTGCCCAGTGACCCCTGGGTTAGACAGGGTAAATCAGCCAGGGTTCCTGCTCCTGATCACTGCCGAGTGACCCCGGAGTTAGAGAGAGGGGTAAATCAGCCAGTGTTCCTGCTCCTGATCACTGTCCATGGACCCCTGGGTTAGAGAGAGAGGGGAAGTCTGCCAAGGGTCCTGCACCTGATCACTGCCCAGTGATCCCTGGGTTATAGAGAGATGAAATCAGCCAGGCTTCCTGCTCCTGATAACTGTCCAGTGACCGATGCGTTAGAGAAAGGGGAAATCAGCCAGGGGTCCTGCTCCTGATCACTGCCCAGTGACCCCTGGGTTAGAGAGGGGAAAATCAGCCTGGGTTCCTGCTCCTGATAACTGCCCAGTGACCCCTGGGTTAGAGAGGGTAAATCAGCCAGGGTACCTGCTCCTGATCACTGCCCAGTGACCCCGGGTTTAGAGAGAGAGGAGAAATCAGCCAGGGTTCCTGCTCCTGATCACTGTCCATGGACCCCTGGTTTAGAGAGAGAGAGCAGAAAACAGGCAGGGTTCCTGCCGCTGATCACTGCCCAGCGACCCCGGGTTTAGAGAGAGGGGGAAATCAGCCAGGATTCTTGCTCCTGATCACTGCACAGTGACCCCTGGGTTAGACAGGGGAAATCAGCCGGGGTTCCTGCTCCTGATCACTGCCCAGTAACCCCTGGGTTAGAGACGGGAAAATCAGCCAAGGTTCCTGCTCCTGATCACTGCCCAGTGACCCCTGGGTTAGACAGGGTAAATCAGCCAGGGTTCCTGCTCCTGATCACTGCCCAGTGACCCCGGAGTTAGAGAGAGGGGGAAATCAGCCAGTGTTCCTGCTCCTGATCACTGTCCATGGACCCCTGGGTTAGAGAGAGAGGGGAAGTCAGCCAGGGTTCCTGCACCTGATCACTGCCCAGTGATCCCTGGGTTAGAGAGAGGGGGAAATCAGCCAGGGTTCCTGCTCCTAATCACTGCCCAGTAACCCCTGGGTTAGAGAGAGGGGAAATCAGCCTGGGTTCCTGCCTCTGATCACTGCCCAGTGACCCTGGAGTTAGAGAGAGGCGGAAATCAGCCAGGGGTCCTGCTCCTGATCACTGCCCACTGACCCCGGGTTTAGAGAGAGAGGAGAAATCAGCCAGGGTTCCTGCTCCTGATCACTGTCCATGGACCCCTGGTTTATAGAGAGAGAGCGGAAAACAGGCAGGGTTCCTGCCCCTGATCACTGCCCAGTGACTAATAGGTTAGAGAGAGGGAGAAATCAGCCAGGGGTCCTGCTCCTGATCACTGTCCAGTGACCCCTGGGTTCGAGAGGGGAAATCAGCCAGGGTTCCTGCTCCTGATCACTGCCCAGTGATATCGGGGTTAGAGAGAGAGGGAAATCAGCCAGGGTTCCTGCGCCTGATCACTGCCCAGTGATCCCGGGGTTAGAGAGAGAGGGAAATCTGCCAGGGTTCCTGCTCCTGATCACCGTCCATGGATCCCTGGGTTAGAGAGAGAGGGGAAATCAGACAGGGTTCCTGCTCCTGATCACTTCCCAGTGACCCCTGGGTTAGAGAGCGTAAATCAGCCAGTGTTCCTGCTCCGGATCACTGCCCAGTGACCCCGGGGTTAGAAGGAGAGTGAAATCAGCCAGCGTTCCTGCTCCTGATCACTGTCCATGGACCCCTGGGTTAGAGAGAGAGGGGAAATCAGCCAGGGTTTCTGCTCCTGATCACTGTCCAGTGACACCTGTGTTAGAGAGGGTAAATCAGCCAGGATTCCTGCTCCTGATCACTGCCCAGTGACCTTGGGGTTAGAGAGAGAGGAGAAATCAGCCAGGGGTCCTGCTCCTGATCACTGCCCAGTGACCTTGGGGTTAGAGAGAGGGGGAAATCAGCCAGGGGTCCTGCTCCTGATCACTGCCCAGTGACCCCTGTGTTAGAGAGAGAGGGGAAATCAGCCAGGGTTCCTGTCCTGATCACTGCCCAGTGACCCCTGGGTTAGAGAGAGGGGGAAATCAGCCAGGGGTCCTGCTCCTGATCACTGCCCAGTGATCCCTGGGTTAGAGAGAGGGGAAATCAGCCTGGGTTCCTGCTCCTGATCACTGCCCAGTAAACCCTGGGTTAGAGAGAGGGGAAATCAGCCAGGGTTCCTGCCCTGATCACTGCCTAGTGACCCCTGGTTTAGAGAGAGAGGAAATCAGCCAGGGTTCCTGCTATTGATCACTGTCCCGTGACCGATGCGGTAGAGAGAGAGGGGAAATCAGCCAGGGTACCTGCTCCTGATCACTGCCCAGTGACCGCTGTGTTAGAGACGGGAAAATCAGCCAGGGTTCCTGCTCCTGATCACTGCCCAGTGACCCCTGGGTTAGACAGGGTAAATCAGCCAGGGTTCCTGCTCCTGATCACTGTCCAGTGACCCCTGGGTTAGAGAGAGGGGGAAATCAGCCAGGATTCCTGCTCCTGATCACTGCACAGTGACCCCTGGGTTAGAGAGGGGAAATCAGCCGGGGTTCCTGCTCCTGATCACTGCCCAGTAACCCCTGTGTTAGAGACGGGAAAATCAGCCAGGGTTCCTGCTCCTGATCACTGCCCAGTGACCCCTGGGTTAGACAGGGTAAATCAGCCAGGGTTCCTGCTCCTGATCACTGCCCAGTGACCCCGGAGCTAGAGAGAGGGGGAAATCAGCCAGTGTTCCTGCTCCTGATCACTGTCCATGGACCCCTGGGTTAGAGAGAGAGGGGATGTCAGCCAGGGTTCCTGCACCTGATCACTGCCCAGTGATCCCTGGGTTATAGAGAGATGAAATCAGCCAGGCTTCCTGCTCCTGATAACTGTCCAGTGACCGATGCGTTAGAGAAAGGGGAAATCAGCCAGGGTCCTGCTCCTGATCACTGCCCAGTGACCCCTGGGTTAGAGAGGGGAAAATCAGCCAGGGTTCCTGCTCCTGATCACTGCCCAGTGACCCCTGGGTTAGAGAGGGTAAATCAGCCAGGGTTCCTGCTCCTGATCACTGCCCAGTGACCCCGGGTTTAGAGAGAGAGGAGAAATCAGCCAGGGTTCCTGCTCCTGATCACTGTCCATGGACACCTGGTTTAGAGAGAGAGAGCGGAAAACAGGCAGGGTTCCTGCCCCTGATCACTGCCCAGTGACTAATAGGTTAGAGAGAGGGAGAAATCAGCCAGGGGTCCTGCTCCTGATCACTGTCCAGTGACCCCTGGGTTCGAGAGGGGAAATCAGCCAGGGTTCCTGCTCCTGATCACTGCCCAGTGATATCGGGGTTAGAGAGAGAGGGAAATCAGCCAGGGTTCCTGCGCCTGATCACTGCCCAGTGATCCCGGGGTTAGAGAGAGAGGGAAATCTGCCAGGGTTCCTGCTCCTGATCACCGTCCGTGGATCCCTGGGTTAGAGAGAGAGGGGAAATCAGACAGGGTTCCTGCTCCTGATCACTGCCCAGTGACCCCTGGGTTAGAGAGCGTAAATCAGCCAGTGTTCCTGCTCCGGATCACTGCCCAGTGACCTTGGGGTTAGAGAGAGAGGAGAAATCAGCCAGGGGTCCTGCTCCTGATCACTGCCCAGTGACCTTGGGGTTAGAGAGAGGGGGAAATCAGCTAGGGGTCCTGCTCCTGATCACTGCCCAGTGACCCCTGGGATAGAGAGTGGAAATCAGCCAGGGTTGCTGCTCCTGATCACTGCCCAGTGACCTTGGGGTTAGAGAGAGGGGGAAATCAGCCAGGGGTCCTGCTCCTGATCACTGCCCAGTGACCCCTGGGATAGAGAGTGGAAATCAGCCAGGGTTCCTGCTCCTGATCACCGCCCAGTGACCCCGGGGTGAGAGAGAGGGAGAAATCAGCCAGGTTTCCTGCTCCTGATCACTGTCCATGGACCCCTGTGTTAGAGAGAGAGGGGAAATCAGCCAGGGTTCCTGCTCCTGATCACTGCCCAGTGACCCCTGGGTTAGAGAGAGGGGGAAATCAGCCAGGGGTCCTGCTCCTGATCACTGCCCAGTGACCCCTGGGTTAGAGAGAGGGGGAAATCAGCCAGGATTCCTGCTCCTGATCACTGTCCAGTGACCCCTGTGTTAGAGAGGGTAAATCAGCCAGGGTTCCTGCTCCTGATCACTGCCCAGTGACCTTGGGGTTAGAGAGAGGGGGAAATCAGCCAGGGGTCCTGCTCCTGATCACTGCCCAGTGACCACTGGGATAGAGAGGGGAAATCAGCCAGGGTTCCTGCTCCTGATCACCGCCCAGTGACCCCGGGGTGAGAGAGAGGGAGAAATCAGCCAGGTTTCCTGCTCCTGATCACTGTCCATGGACCCTTGTGTTAGAGAGAGAGGGGAAATCAGCCAGGGTTCCTGCTCCTGATCACTGTACAGTCACCCCTGGGTCAGAGAGAGAGAGGGGAATTCAGCCAGGGTTCATGCCCCTGATCACTGCCCAGTGACCCCTGGGTTAGAGAGAGGGGGAAATCAGCCAGGGGTCCTGCTCCTGGTCACTGCCCAGTGATCCCTGGGTTAGAGAGAGGGGAAATCAGCCAGGGTTCCTGCTCCTGATCACTGCCCAGTAAACCCTGGGTTAGAGAGAGGGGAAATCAGCCAGGGTTCCTGCCCTGATCACTGCCTAGTGACCCCTGGTTTCGAGAGAGAGGAAATCAGCCAGGGTTCCTGCTATTGATCACTGTCCCGTGACCGATGCGTTAGAGAGAGAGGGGAAATCAGCCAGGGTACCTGCTCCTGATCACTGCCCAGTGAACCCTGGGTTAGAGAGGGGAAAATCAGCTAGGGTTCCTGCTCCTGATGACTGCCCAGTGACCCCTGGGTTAGAGAAGGTAAATCAGCCAGGGTTCATGCTCCTGATCACTGTCCAGTGACCCCTGGGATAGAGAGAGAGAGGGTAAATCAGCCAGGATACCTGCCCCTGACCACTGCCCAGTGACCCCTGGGTTAGAGAGAGAGAGCGGAAAACAGCCAGGGTTCCTGCTCCTGATCACTGTACAGTGACCCCTGGTTTAGAGAGATGGGGAAATCAGCCACGGTTCATGCCCATGATCAATGCCCAGTGACCCCTGGGTTCGAGAGGGTGAATCAGCCAGGATTGCGACTCCTGATCACTGCCCAGTGACACCGGGGTTAGAGAGAGGGTGAAATCAGCCAGGGTTCCTGCTCCTGATCACTGCCCAGTGACCCCGGAGCTAGAGAGAGGGGGAAATCAGCCAGTGTTCCTGCTCCTGATCACTGTCCAGTGACCCCTGGGTTAGAGAGAGAGGGGATGTCAGCCAGGGTTCCTGCACCTGATCACTGCCCAGTGATCCCTGGGTTATAGAGAGATGAAATCAGCCAGGCTTCCTGCTCCTGATAACTGTCCAGTGACCGATGCGTTAGAGAAAGGGGAAATCAGCCAGGGTCCTGCTCCTGATCACTGCCCAGTGACCCCTGGGTTAGAGAGGGGAAAATCAGCCAGGGTTCCTGCTCCTGATCACTGCCCAGTGACCCCTGGGTTAGAGAGGGTAAATCAGCCAGGGTTCCTGCTCCTGATCACTGCCCAGTGACCCCGGGTTTAGAGAGAGAGGAGAAATCAGCCAGGGTTCCTGCTCCTGATCACTGTCCATGGACACCTGGTTTAGAGAGAGAGAGCGGAAAACAGGCAGGGTTCCTGCCCCTGATCACTGCCCAGTGACTAATAGGTTAGAGAGAGGGAGAAATCAGCCAGGGGTCCTGCTCCTGATCACTGTCCAGTGACCCCTGGGTTCGAGAGGGGAAATCAGCCAGGGTTCCTGCTCCTGATCACTGCCCAGTGATATCGGGGTTAGAGAGAGAGGGAAATCAGCCAGGGTTCCTGCGCCTGATCACTGCCCAGTGATCCCGGGGTTAGAGAGAGAGGGAAATCTGCCAGGGTTCCTGCTCCTGATCACCGTCCGTGGATCCCTGGGTTAGAGAGAGAGGGGAAATCAGACAGGGTTCCTGCTCCTGATCACTGCCCAGTGACCCCTGGGTTAGAGAACGTAAATCAGCCAGTGTTCCTGCTCCGGATCACTGCCCAGTGACCTTGGGGTTAGAGAGAGAGGAGAAATCAGCCAGGGGTCCTGCTCCTGATCACTGCCCAGTGACCTTGGGGTTAGAGAGAGGGGGAAATCAGCTAGGGGTCCTGCTCCTGATCACTGCCCAGTGACCCCTGGGATAGAGAGTGGAAATCAGCCAGGGTTGCTGCTCCTGATCACTGCCCAGTGACCTTGGGGTTAGAGAGAGGGGGAAATCAGCCAGGGGTCCTGCTCCTGATCACTGCCCAGTGACCCCTGGGATAGAGAGTGGAAATCAGCCAGGGTTCCTGCTCCTGATCACCGCCCAGTGACCCCGGGGTGAGAGAGAGGGAGAAATCAGCCAGGTTTCCTGCTCCTGATCACTGTCCATGGACCCCTGTGTTAGAGAGAGAGGGGAAATCAGCCAGGGTTCCTGCTCCTGATCACTGCCCAGTGACCCCTGGGTTAGAGAGAGGGGGAAATCAGCCAGGGGTCCTGCTCCTGATCACTGCCCAGTGATCCCTGGGTTAGAGAGAGGGGGAAATCAGCCAGGGTTCCTGCTCCTGATAACTGCCCAGTGACCCCTGGGTTAGAGAGGGTAAATCAGCCAGGGTACCTGCTCCTGATCACTGCCCAGTGACCCCGGGTTTAGAGAGAGAGGAGAAATCAGCCAGGGTTCCTGCTCCTGATCACTGTCCATGGACCCCTGGTTTAGAGAGAGAGAGCAGAAAACAGGCAGGGTTCCTGCCGCTGATCACTGCCCAGCGACCCCGGGTTTAGAGAGAGGGGGAAATCAGCCAGGATTCCTGCTCCTGATCACTGCACAGTGACCCCTGGGTTAGACAGGGGAAATCAGCCGGGGTTCCTGCTCCTGATCACTGCCCAGTAACCCCTGGGTTAGAGACGGGAAAATCAGCCAAGGTTCCTGCTCCTGATCACTGCCCAGTGACCCCTGGGTTAGACAGGGTAAATCAGCCAGGGTTCCTGCTCCTGATCACTGCCCAGTGACCCCGGAGTTAGAGAGAGGGGGAAATCAGCCAGTGTTCCTGCTCCTGATCACTGTCCATGGACCCCTGGGTTAGAGAGAGAGGGGAAGTCAGCCAGGGTTCCTGCACCTGATCACTGCCCAGTGATCCCTGGGTTAGAGAGAGGGGGAAATCATCCAGGGTTCCTGCTCCTAATCACTGCTCAGTAACCCCTGGGTTAGAGAGAGGGGAAATCAGCCTAGGTTCCTGCCCCTGATCACTGCCCAGTGACCCCGGAGTTAGAGAGAGGCGGAAATCAGCCAGTGGTCCTGCTCCTGATCACTGCCCACTGACCCCGGGTTTAGAGAGAGAGGAGAAATCAGCCAGGGTTCCTGCTCCTGATCACTGTCCATGGACCCCTGGTTTATAGAGAGAGAGCGGAAAACAGGCAGGGTTCCTGCCCCTGATCACTGCCCAGTGACTAATAGGTTAGAGAGAGGGAGAAATCAGCCAGGGGTCCTGCTCCTGATCACTGTCCAGTGACCCCTGGGTTCGAGAGGGGAAATCAGCCAGGGTTCCTGCTCCTGATCACTGCCCAGTGATATCGGGGTTAGAGAGAGAGGGAAATCAGCCAGGGTTCCTGCGCCTGATCACTGCCCAGTGATCCCGGGGTTAGAGAGAGAGGGAAATCTGCCAGGGTTCCTGCTCCTGATCACTGCCCAGTGACCCCTGGGTTAGAGAGCGTAAATCAGCCAGTGTTCCTGCTCCGGATCACTGCCCAGTGACCCCGGGGTTAGAAGGAGAGTGAAATCAGCCAGCGTTCCTGCTCCTGATCACTGTCCATGGACCCCTGGGTTGGAGAGAGAGGGGAAATCAGCCAGGATTTCTGCTCCTGATCACTGTCCAGTGACACCTGTGTTAGAGAGGGTAAATCAGCCAGGATTCCTGCTCCTGATCACTGCCCAGTGATCCCTGGGTTAGAGAGAGGGGAAATCAGCCTGGGTTCCTGCTCCTGATCACTGCCCAGTAAACCCTGGGTTAGAGAGAGGGGAAATCAGCCAGGGTTCCTGCCCTGATCACTGCCTAGTGACCCCTGGTTTAGAGAGAGAGGAAATCAGCCAGGGTTCCTGCTATTGATCACTGTCCCGTGACCGATGCGGTAGAGAGAGAGGGGAAATCAGCCAGGGTACCTGCTCCTGATCACTGCCCAGTGACCGCTGGGCTAGAGAGGGGAAAATCAGCTAGGGTTCCTGCTCCTGATGACTGCCCAGTGACCCCTGGGTTAGAGAAGGTAAAGCAGCCAGGGTTCATGCTCCTGATCACTGTCCAGTGAGGCCTGGGTTAGAGAGAGAGAGGGTAAATCAGCCAGGATTCCTGCCCCTGATCACTGCCCAGTGACCCCTGGGTTAGAGAGAGAGAGCGGAAAACAGCCAGGGTTCCTGCTCCTGATCACTGTACAGTGACCCCTGGTTTAGAGAGACGGGGAAATCAGCCACGGTTCATGCCCATGATCAATGCCCAGTGACCCCTGGGTTCGAGAGGGTGAATCAGCCAGGATTGCGACTCCTGATCACTGCCCAGTGACACCGGGGTTAGAGAGAGGGTGAAATCAGCCAGGGTTCCTGCTCCTGATCACTGTCCATGGACCCCTGGGTAAGTGAGAGAGGTGAAATCAGCAGGATTCCTGCTCCTGATCACTGTCCAGTGACCCCTGGGTTAGAGAGAGGGGGAAATCAGCCGGGGTTCCTGCTCCTGATCACTGCCCAGTAACCCCTGTGTTAGAGACGGGAAAATCAGCCGGGGTTCCTGCTCCTGATCACTGCCCAGTGACCCCTGGGTTAGACAGGGTAAATCAGCCAGGGTTCCTGCTCCTGATCACTGCCCAGTGACCCCGGAGTTAGAGAGAGGGGGAAATCAGCCAGTGTTCCTGCTCCTGATCACTGTCCATGGATCCCTGGGTTAGAGAGAGAGGGGAAGTCAGCCAGGGTTCCTGCACCTGATCACTGCCCAGTGATCCCTGGGTTATAGAGAGATGAAATCAGCCAGGCTTCCTGCTCCTGATAACTGTCCAGTGACCGATGCGTTAGAGAAAGGGGAAATCAGCCAGGGGTCCTGCTCCTGATCACTGCCCAGTGACCCCTGGGTTAGAGAGGGGAAAATCAGCCAGGGTTCCTGCTCCTGATCACTGCCCAGTGACCCCTGGGTTAGAGAGGGTAAATCAGCCAGGGTTCCTGCTCCTGATCACTGCCCAGTGACCCCGGGTTTAGAGAGAGAGGAGAAATCAGCCAGGGTTCCTGCTCCTGATCACTGTCCATGGACACCTGGTTTAGAGAGAGAGAGCGGAAAACAGGCAGGGTTCCTGCCCCTGATCACTGCCCAGCGACCCCGGGTTTAGAGAGAGGGAGAAATCAGCCAGGGGTCCTGCTCCTGATCACTGTCCAGTGACCCCTGGGTTCGAGAGGGGAAATCAGCCAGGGTTCCTGCTCCTGATCACTGCCCAGTGATATCGGGGTTAGAGAGAGAGGGAAATCAGCCAGGGTTCCTGCGCCTGATCACTGCCCAGTGATCCCGGGGTTAGAGAGAGAGGGAAATCTGCCAGGGTTCCTGCTCCTGATCACCGTCCATGGATCCCTGGGTTAGAGAGAGAGGGGAAATCAGACAGGGTTCCTGCTCCTGATCACTGCCCAGTGACCCCTGGGTTAGAGAGCGTAAATCAGCCAGTGTTCCTGCTCCGGATCACTGCCCAGTGACCTTGGGGTTAGAGAGAGAGGAGAAATCAGCCAGGGGTCCTGCTCCTGATCACTGCCCAGTGACCTTGGGGTTAGAGAGAGGGGGAAATCAGCCAGGGGTCCTGCTCCTGATCACTGCCCAGTGACCCCTGGGATAGAGAGTGGAAATCAGCCAGGGTTGCTGCTCCTGATCACTGCCCAGTGACCTTGGGGTTAGAGAGAGGGGGAAATCAGCCAGGGGTCCTGCTCCTGATCACTGCCCAGTGACCCCTGGGATAGAGAGTGGAAATCAGCCAGGGTTCCTGCTCCTGATGACCGCCCAGTGACCCCGGGGTGAGAGAGAGGGAGAAATCAGCCATGTTTCCTGCTCCTGATCACTGTCCATGGACCCCTGTGTTAGAGAGAGAGGGGAAATCAGCCAGGGTTCCTGCTCCTGATCACTGCCCAGTGACCTCGGCATTAGAGAGAGTGGGAAATCAGCCAGGGGTCCTGCTCCTGATCACTGCCCAGTGATCCCTGGGTTAGAGAGAGAATGAAATCAGCCAGGATTCCTGCTCCTGATCACTGTCCAGTGACCCCTGTGTTAGAGAGGGTAAATCAGCCAGGGTTCCTGCTCCTGATCACTGCCCAGTGACCTTGGGGTTAAAGAGAGGGGGAAATCAGCCAGGGGTCCTGCTCCTGATCACTGCCCAGTGACCACTGGGATAGAGAGGGGAAATCAGCCAGGGTTCCTGCTCCTGATCACCGCCCAGTGACCCCGGGGTGAGAGAGAGGGAGAAATCAGCCAGGTTTCCTGCTCCTGATCACTGTCCATGGACCCCTGTGTTAGAGAGAGAGGGGAAATCAGCCAGGGTTCCTGCTCCTGATCACTGTACAGTCACCCCTGGGTCAGAGAGAGAGAGGGGAATTCAGCCAGGGTTCATGCCCCTGATCACTGCCCAGTGACCCCTGGGTTAGAGAGAGGGGGAAATCAGCCAGGGGTCCTGCTCCTGGTCACTGCCCAGTGATCCCTGGGTTAGAGAGAGGGGAAATCAGCCTGGGTTCCTGCTCCTGATCACTGCCCAGTAAACCCTGGGTTAGAGAGAGGGGAAATCAGCCAGGGTTCCTGCCCTGATCACTGCCTAGTGACCCCTGGTTTCGAGAGAGAGGAAATCAGCCAGGGTTCCTGCTATTGATCACTGTCCCGTGACCGATGCGTTAGAGAGAGAGGGGAAATCAGCCAGGGTACCTGCTCCTGATCACTGCCCAGTGAACCCTGGGTTAGAGAGGGGAAAATCAGCTAGGGTTCCTGCTCCTGATGACTGCCCAGTGACCCCTGGGTTAGAGAAGGTAAATCAGCCAGGGTTCATGCTCCTGATCACTGTCCAGTGACCCCTGGGATAGAGAGAGAGAGGGTAAATCAGCCATGATTCCTGCCCCTGACCACTGCCCAGTGACCCCTGGGTTAGAGAGAGAGAGCGGAAAACAGCCAGGGTTCCTGCTCCTGATCACTGTCCAGTGACCCCTGGTTTAGAGAGATGGGGAAATCAGCCACGGTTCATGCCCATGATCAATGCCCAGTGACCCCTGGGTTCGAGAGGGTGAATCAGCCAGGATTGCGACTTCTGATCACTGCCCAGTGACACCGGGGTTAGAGAGAGGGTGAAATCAGCCAGGGTTCCTGCTCCTGATCACTGTCCATGGACCCCTGGGTAAGTGAGAGAGGTGAAATCAGCAGGATTCCTGTTCCTGATCACTGTCCAGTGACCCCTGGGTTAGAGAGAGGGGGAAATCAGCCAGGATTCCTGCTCCTGATCACTGCACAGTGACCCCTGGGTTAGAGAGGGGAAATCAGCCGGGGTTCCTGCTCCTGATCACTGCCCAGTAACCCCTGTGTTAGAGACGGGAAAATCAGCCAGGGTTCCTGCTCCTGATCACTGCCCAGTGACCCCTGGGTTAGACAGGGTAAATCAGCCAGGGTTCCTGCTCCTGATCACTGCCGAGTGACCCCGGAGTTAGAGAGAGGGGTAAATCAGCCAGTGTTCCTGCTCCTGATCACTGTCCATGGACCCCTGGGTTAGAGAGAGAGGGGAAGTCAGCCAAGGGTCCTGCACCTGATCACTGCCCAGTGATCCCTGGGTTATAGAGAGATGAAATCAGCCAGGCTTCCTGCTCCTGATAACTGTCCAGTGACCGATGCGTTAGAGAAAGGGGAAATCAGCCAGGGGTCCTGCTCCTGATCACTGCCCAGTGACCCCTGGGTTAGAGAGGGGAAAATCAGCCTGGGTTCCTGCTCCTGATAACTGCCCAGTGACCCCTGGGTTAGAGAGGGTAAATCAGCCAGGGTACCTGCTCCTGATCACTGCCCAGTGACCCCGGGTTTAGAGAGAGAGGAGAAATCAGCCAGGGTTCCTGCTCCTGATCACTGTCCATGGACCCCTGGTTTAGAGAGAGAGAGCAGAAAACAGGCAGGGTTCCTGCCGCTGATCACTGCCCAGCGACCCCGGGTTTAGAGAGAGGGGGAAATCAGCCAGGATTCTTGCTCCTGATCACTGCACAGTGACCCCTGGGTTAGACAGGGGAAATCAGCCGGGGTTCCTGCTCCTGATCACTGCCCAGTAACCCCTGGGTTAGAGACGGGAAAATCAGCCAAGGTTCCTGCTCCTGATCACTGCCCAGTGACCCCTGGGTTAGACAGGGTAAATCAGCCAGGGTTCCTGCTCCTGATCACTGCCCAGTGACCCCGGAGTTAGAGAGAGGGGGAAATCAGCCAGTGTTCCTGCTCCTGATCACTGTCCATGGACCCCTGGGTTAGAGAGAGAGGGGAAGTCAGCCAGGGTTCCTGCACCTGATCACTGCCCAGTGATCCCTGGGTTAGAGAGAGGGGGAAATCAGCCAGGGTTCCTGCTCCTAATCACTGCCCAGTAACCCCTGGGTTAGAGAGAGGGGAAATCAGCCTGGGTTCCTGCCTCTGATCACTGCCCAGTGACCCTGGAGTTAGAGAGAGGCGGAAATCAGCCAGGGGTCCTGCTCCTGATCACTGCCCACTGACCCCGGGTTTAGAGAGAGAGGGAAATCTGCCAGGGTTCCTGCTCCTGATCACCGTCCGTGGATCCCTGGGTTAGAGAGAGAGGGGAAATCAGACAGGGTTCCTGCTCCTGATCACTGCCCAGTGACCCCTGGGTTAGAGAACGTAAATCAGCCAGTGTTCCTGCTCCGGATCACTGCCCAGTGACCTTGGGGTTAGAGAGAGAGGAGAAATCAGCCAGGGGTCCTGCTCCTGATCACTGCCCAGTGACCTTGGGGTTAGAGAGAGGGGGAAATCAGCTAGGGGTCCTGCTCCTGATCACTGCCCAGTGACCCCTGGGATAGAGAGTGGAAATCAGCCAGGGTTGCTGCTCCTGATCACTGCCCAGTGACCTTGGGGTTAGAGAGAGGGGGAAATCAGCCAGGGGTCCTGCTCCTGATCACTGCCCAGTGACCCCTGGGATAGAGAGTGGAAATCAGCCAGGGTTCCTGCTCCTGATCACCGCCCAGTGACCCCGGGGTGAGAGAGAGGGAGAAATCAGCCAGGTTTCCTGCTCCTGATCACTGCCCAGTGACCCCTGGGTTAGAGAGAGGGGGAAATCAGCCAGGGGTCCTGCTCCTGATCACTGCCCAGTGATCCCTGGGTTAGAGAGAGGGGGAAATCAGCCAGGGTTCCTGCTCCTGATAACTGCCCAGTGACCCCTGGGTTAGAGAGGGTAAATCAGCCAGGGTACCTGCTCCTGATCACTGCCCAGTGACCCCGGGTTTAGAGAGAGAGGAGAAATCAGCCAGGGTTCCTGCTCCTGATCACTGTCCATGGACCCCTGGTTTAGAGAGAGAGAGCAGAAAACAGGCAGGGTTCCTGCCGCTGATCACTGCCCAGCGACCCCGGGTTTAGAGAGAGGGGGAAATCAGCCAGGATTCCTGCTCCTGATCACTGCACAGTGACCCCTGGGTTAGACAGGGGAAATCAGCCGGGGTTCCTGCTCCTGATCACTGCCCAGTAACCCCTGGGTTAGAGACGGGAAAATCAGCCAAGGTTCCTGCTCCTGATCACTGCCCAGTGACCCCTGGGTTAGACAGGGTAAATCAGCCAGGGTTCCTGCTCCTGATCACTGCCCAGTGACCCCGGAGTTAGAGAGAGGGGGAAATCAGCCAGTGTTCCTGCTCCTGATCACTGTCCATGGACCCCTGGGTTAGAGAGAGAGGGGAAGTCAGCCAGGGTTCCTGCACCTGATCACTGCCCAGTGATCCCTGGGTTAGAGAGAGGGGGAAATCATCCAGGGTTCCTGCTCCTAATCACTGCTCAGTAACCCCTGGGTTAGAGAGAGGGGAAATCAGCCTAGGTTCCTGCCCCTGATCACTGCCCAGTGACCCCGGAGTTAGAGAGAGGCGGAAATCAGCCAGTGGTCCTGCTCCTGATCACTGCCCACTGACCCCGGGTTTAGAGAGAGAGGAGAAATCAGCCAGGGTTCCTGCTCCTGATCACTGTCCATGGACCCCTGGTTTATAGAGAGAGAGCGGAAAACAGGCAGGGTTCCTGCCCCTGATCACTGCCCAGTGACTAATAGGTTAGAGAGAGGGAGAAATCAGCCAGGGGTCCTGCTCCTGATCACTGTCCAGTGACCCCTGGGTTCGAGAGGGGAAATCAGCCAGGGTTCCTGCTCCTGATCACTGCCCAGTGATATCGGGGTTAGAGAGAGAGGGAAATCAGCCAGGGTTCCTGCGCCTGATCACTGCCCAGTGATCCCGGGGTTAGAGAGAGAGGGAAATCTGCCAGGGTTCCTGCTCCTGATCACTGCCCAGTGACCCCTGGGTTAGAGAGCGTAAATCAGCCAGTGTTCCTGCTCCGGATCACTGCCCAGTGACCCCGGGGTTAGAAGGAGAGTGAAATCAGCCAGCGTTCCTGCTCCTGATCACTGTCCATGGACCCCTGGGTTGGAGAGAGAGGGGAAATCAGCCAGGATTTCTGCTCCTGATCACTGTCCAGTGACACCTGTGTTAGAGAGGGTAAATCAGCCAGGATTCCTGCTCCTGATCACTGCCCAGTGATCCCTGGGTTAGAGAGAGGGGAAATCAGCCTGGGTTCCTGCTCCTGATCACTGCCCAGTAAACCCTGGGTTAGAGAGAGGGGAAATCAGCCAGGGTTCCTGCCCTGATCACTGCCTAGTGACCCCTGGTTTAGAGAGAGAGGAAATCAGCCAGGGTTCCTGCTATTGATCACTGTCCCGTGACCGATGCGGTAGAGAGAGAGGGGAAATCAGCCAGGGTACCTGCTCCTGATCACTGCCCAGTGACCGCTGGGCTAGAGAGGGGAAAATCAGCTAGGGTTCCTGCTCCTGATGACTGCCCAGTGACCCCTGGGTTAGAGAAGGTAAAGCAGCCAGGGTTCATGCTCCTGATCACTGTCCAGTGAGGCCTGGGTTAGAGAGAGAGAGGGTAAATCAGCCAGGATTCCTGCCCCTGATCACTGCCCAGTGACCCCTGGGTTAGAGAGAGAGAGCGGAAAACAGCCAGGGTTCCTGCTCCTGATCACTGTACAGTGACCCCTGGTTTAGAGAGACGGGGAAATCAGCCACGGTTCATGCCCATGATCAATGCCCAGTGACCCCTGGGTTCGAGAGGGTGAATCAGCCAGGATTGCGACTCCTGATCACTGCCCAGTGACACCGGGGTTAGAGAGAGGGTGAAATCAGCCAGGGTTCCTGCTCCTGATCACTGTCCATGGACCCCTGGGTAAGTGAGAGAGGTGAAATCAGCAGGATTCCTGCTCCTGATCACTGTCCAGTGACCCCTGGGTTAGAGAGAGGGGGAAATCAGCCGGGGTTCCTGCTCCTGATCACTGCCCAGTAACCCCTGTGTTAGAGACGGGAAAATCAGCCGGGGTTCCTGCTCCTGATCACTGCCCAGTGACCCCTGGGTTAGACAGGGTAAATCAGCCAGGGTTCCTGCTCCTGATCACTGCCCAGTGACCCCGGAGTTAGAGAGAGGGGGAAATCAGCCAGTGTTCCTGCTCCTGATCACTGTCCATGGATCCCTGGGTTAGAGAGAGAGGGGAAGTCAGCCAGGGTTCCTGCACCTGATCACTGCCCAGTGATCCCTGGGTTATAGAGAGATGAAATCAGCCAGGCTTCCTGCTCCTGATAACTGTCCAGTGACCGATGCGTTAGAGAAAGGGGAAATCAGCCAGGGGTCCTGCTCCTGATCACTGCCCAGTGACCCCTGGGTTAGAGAGGGGAAAATCAGCCAGGGTTCCTGCTCCTGATCACTGCCCAGTGACCCCTGGGTTAGAGAGGGTAAATCAGCCAGGGTTCCTGCTCCTGATCACTGCCCAGTGACCCCGGGTTTAGAGAGAGAGGAGAAATCAGCCAGGGTTCCTGCTCCTGATCACTGTCCATGGACACCTGGTTTAGAGAGAGAGAGCGGAAAACAGGCAGGGTTCCTGCCCCTGATCACTGCCCAGCGACCCCGGGTTTAGAGAGAGGGAGAAATCAGCCAGGGGTCCTGCTCCTGATCACTGTCCAGTGACCCCTGGGTTCGAGAGGGGAAATCAGCCAGGGTTCCTGCTCCTGATCACTGCCCAGTGATATCGGGGTTAGAGAGAGAGGGAAATCAGCCAGGGTTCCTGCGCCTGATCACTGCCCAGTGATCCCGGGGTTAGAGAGAGAGGGAAATCTGCCAGGGTTCCTGCTCCTGATCACCGTCCATGGATCCCTGGGTTAGAGAGAGAGGGGAAATCAGACAGGGTTCCTGCTCCTGATCACTGCCCAGTGACCCCTGGGTTAGAGAGCGTAAATCAGCCAGTGTTCCTGCTCCGGATCACTGCCCAGTGACCTTGGGGTTAGAGAGAGAGGAGAAATCAGCCAGGGGTCCTGCTCCTGATCACTGCCCAGTGACCTTGGGGTTAGAGAGAGGGGGAAATCAGCCAGGGGTCCTGCTCCTGATCACTGCCCAGTGACCCCTGGGATAGAGAGTGGAAATCAGCCAGGGTTGCTGCTCCTGATCACTGCCCAGTGACCTTGGGGTTAGAGAGAGGGGGAAATCAGCCAGGGGTCCTGCTCCTGATCACTGCCCAGTGACCCCTGGGATAGAGAGTGGAAATCAGCCAGGGTTCCTGCTCCTGATGACCGCCCAGTGACCCCGGGGTGAGAGAGAGGGAGAAATCAGCCATGTTTCCTGCTCCTGATCACTGTCCATGGACCCCTGTGTTAGAGAGAGAGGGGAAATCAGCCAGGGTTCCTGCTCCTGATCACTGCCCAGTGACCTCGGCATTAGAGAGAGTGGGAAATCAGCCAGGGGTCCTGCTCCTGATCACTGCCCAGTGATCCCTGGGTTAGAGAGAGAATGAAATCAGCCAGGATTCCTGCTCCTGATCACTGTCCAGTGACCCCTGTGTTAGAGAGGGTAAATCAGCCAGGGTTCCTGCTCCTGATCACTGCCCAGTGACCTTGGGGTTAAAGAGAGGGGGAAATCAGCCAGGGGTCCTGCTCCTGATCACTGCCCAGTGACCACTGGGATAGAGAGGGGAAATCAGCCAGGGTTCCTGCTCCTGATCACCGCCCAGTGACCCCGGGGTGAGAGAGAGGGAGAAATCAGCCAGGTTTCCTGCTCCTGATCACTGTCCATGGACCCCTGTGTTAGAGAGAGAGGGGAAATCAGCCAGGGTTCCTGCTCCTGATCACTGTACAGTCACCCCTGGGTCAGAGAGAGAGAGGGGAATTCAGCCAGGGTTCATGCCCCTGATCACTGCCCAGTGACCCCTGGGTTAGAGAGAGGGGGAAATCAGCCAGGGGTCCTGCTCCTGGTCACTGCCCAGTGATCCCTGGGTTAGAGAGAGGGGAAATCAGCCTGGGTTCCTGCTCCTGATCACTGCCCAGTAAACCCTGGGTTAGAGAGAGGGGAAATCAGCCAGGGTTCCTGCCCTGATCACTGCCTAGTGACCCCTGGTTTCGAGAGAGAGGAAATCAGCCAGGGTTCCTGCTATTGATCACTGTCCCGTGACCGATGCGTTAGAGAGAGAGGGGAAATCAGCCAGGGTACCTGCTCCTGATCACTGCCCAGTGAACCCTGGGTTAGAGAGGGGAAAATCAGCTAGGGTTCCTGCTCCTGATGACTGCCCAGTGACCCCTGGGTTAGAGAAGGTAAATCAGCCAGGGTTCATGCTCCTGATCACTGTCCAGTGACCCCTGGGATAGAGAGAGAGAGGGTAAATCAGCCATGATTCCTGCCCCTGACCACTGCCCAGTGACCCCTGGGTTAGAGAGAGAGAGCGGAAAACAGCCAGGGTTCCTGCTCCTGATCACTGTCCAGTGACCCCTGGTTTAGAGAGATGGGGAAATCAGCCACGGTTCATGCCCATGATCAATGCCCAGTGACCCCTGGGTTCGAGAGGGTGAATCAGCCAGGATTGCGACTTCTGATCACTGCCCAGTGACACCGGGGTTAGAGAGAGGGTGAAATCAGCCAGGGTTCCTGCTCCTGATCACTGTCCATGGACCCCTGGGTAAGTGAGAGAGGTGAAATCAGCAGGATTCCTGTTCCTGATCACTGTCCAGTGACCCCTGGGTTAGAGAGAGGGGGAAATCAGCCAGGATTCCTGCTCCTGATCACTGCACAGTGACCCCTGGGTTAGAGAGGGGAAATCAGCCGGGGTTCCTGCTCCTGATCACTGCCCAGTAACCCCTGTGTTAGAGACGGGAAAATCAGCCAGGGTTCCTGCTCCTGATCACTGCCCAGTGACCCCTGGGTTAGACAGGGTAAATCAGCCAGGGTTCCTGCTCCTGATCACTGCCGAGTGACCCCGGAGTTAGAGAGAGGGGTAAATCAGCCAGTGTTCCTGCTCCTGATCACTGTCCATGGACCCCTGGGTTAGAGAGAGAGGGGAAGTCAGCCAAGGGTCCTGCACCTGATCACTGCCCAGTGATCCCTGGGTTATAGAGAGATGAAATCAGTCAGGCTTCCTGCTCCTGATAACTGTCCAGTGACCGATGCGTTAGAGAAAGGGGAAATCAGCCAGGGGTCCTGCTCCTGATCACTGCCCAGTGACCCCTGGGTTAGAGAGGGGAAAATCAGCCTGGGTTCCTGCTCCTGATAACTGCCCAGTGACCCCTGGGTTAGAGAGGGTAAATCAGCCAGGGTACCTGCTCCTGATCACTGCCCAGTGACCCCGGGTTTAGAGAGAGAGGAGAAATCAGCCAGGGTTCCTGCTCCTGATCACTGTCCATGGACCCCTGGTTTAGAGAGAGAGAGCAGAAAACAGGCAGGGTTCCTGCCGCTGATCACTGCCCAGCGACCCCGGGTTTAGAGAGAGGGGGAAATCAGCCAGGATTCTTGCTCCTGATCACTGCACAGTGACCCCTGGGTTAGACAGGGGAAATCAGCCGGGGTTCCTGCTCCTGATCACTGCCCAGTAACCCCTGGGTTAGAGACGGGAAAATCAGCCAAGGTTCCTGCTCCTGATCACTGCCCAGTGACCCCTGGGTTAGACAGGGTAAATCAGCCAGGGTTCCTGCTCCTGATCACTGCCCAGTGACCCCGGAGTTAGAGAGAGGGGGAAATCAGCCAGTGTTCCTGCTCCTGATCACTGTCCATGGACCCCTGGGTTAGAGAGAGAGGGGAAGTCAGCCAGGGTTCCTGCACCTGATCACTGCCCAGTGATCCCTGGGTTAGAGAGAGGGGGAAATCAGCCAGGGTTCCTGCTCCTAATCACTGCCCAGTAACCCCTGGGTTAGAGAGAGGGGAAATCAGCCTGGGTTCCTGCCTCTGATCACTGCCCAGTGACCCCGGAGTTAGAGAGAGGCGGAAATCAGCCAGGGGTCCTGCTCCTGATCACTGCCCACTGACCCCGGGTTTAGAGAGAGAGGAGAAATCAGCCAGGGTTCCTGCTCCTGATCACTGTCCATGGACCCCTGGTTTATAGAGAGAGAGCGGAAAACAGGCAGGGTTCCTGCCCCTGATCACTGCCCAGTGACTAATAGGTTAGAGAGAGGGAGAAATCAGCCAGGGGTCCTGCTCCTGATCACTGTCCAGTGACCCCTGGGTTCGAGAGGGGAAATCAGCCAGATTTCCTGCTCCTGATCACTGCCCAGTGATATCGGGGTTAGAGAGAGAGGGAAATCAGCCAGGGTTCCTGCGCCTGATCACTGCCCAGTGATCCCGGGGTTAGAGAGAGAGGGAAATCTGCCAGGGTTCCTGCTCCTGATCACCGTCCATGGATCCCTGGGTTAGAGAGAGAGGGGAAATCAGACAGGGTTCCTGCTCCTGATCACTTCCCAGTGACCCCTGGGTTAGAGAGCGTAAATCAGCCAGTGTTCCTGCTCCGGATCACTGCCCAGTGACCCCGGGGTTAGAAGGAGAGTGAAATCAGCCAGCGTTCCTGCTCCTGATCACTGTCCATGGACCCCTGGGTTAGAGAGAGAGGGGAAATCAGCCAGGGTTTCTGCTCCTGATCACTGTCCAGTGACACCTGTGTTAGAGAGGGTAAATCAGCCAGGATTCCTGCTCCTGATCACTGCCCAGTGACCTTGGGGTTAGAGAGAGAGGAGAAATCAGCCAGGGGTCCTGCTCCTGATCACTGCCCAGTGACCTTGGGGTTAGAGAGAGGGGGAAATCAGCCAGGGGTCCTGCTCCTGATCACTGCCCAGTGACCCCTGTGTTAGAGAGAGAGGGGAAATCAGCCAGGGTTCCTGTCCTGATCACTGCCCAGTGACCCCTGGGTTAGAGAGAGGGGGAAATCAGCCAGGGGTCCTGCTCCTGATCACTGCCCAGTGATCCCTGGGTTAGAGAGAGGGGAAATCAGCCTGGGTTCCTGCTCCTGATCACTGCCCAGTAAACCCTGGGTTAGAGAGAGGGGAAATCAGCCAGGGTTCCTGCCCTGATCACTGCCTAGTGACCCCTGGTTTAGAGAGAGAGGAAATCAGCCAGGGTTCCTGCTATTGATCACTGTCCCGTGACCGATGCGGTAGAGAGAGAGGGGAAATCAGCCAGGGTACCTGCTCCTGATCACTGCCCAGTGACCGCTGGGTTAGAGAGGGGAAAATCAGCTAGGGTTCCTGCTCCTGATGACTGCCCAGTAACCCCTGTGTTAGAGACGGGAAAATCAGCCAGGGTTCCTGCTCCTGATCACTGCCCAGTGACCCCTGGGTTAGACAGGGTAAATCAGCCAGGGTTCCTGCTCCTGATCACTGTCCAGTGACCCCTGGGTTAGAGAGAGGGGGAAATCAGCCAGGATTCCTGCTCCTGATCACTGCACAGTGACCCCTGGGTTAGAGAGGGGAAATCAGCCGGGGTTCCTGCTCCTGATCACTGCCCAGTAACCCCTGTGTTAGAGACGGGAAAATCAGCCAGGGTTCCTGCTCCTGATCACTGCCCAGTGACCCCTGGGTTAGACAGGGTAAATCAGCCAGGGTTCCTGCTCCTGATCACTGCCCAGTGACCCCGGAGCTAGAGAGAGGGGGAAATCAGCCAGTGTTCCTGCTCCTGATCACTGTCCATGGACCCCTGGGTTAGAGAGAGAGGGGATGTCAGCCAGGGTTCCTGCACCTGATCACTGCCCAGTGATCCCTGGGTTATAGAGAGATGAAATCAGCCAGGCTTCCTGCTCCTGATAACTGTCCAGTGACCGATGCGTTAGAGAAAGGGGAAATCAGCCAGGGTCCTGCTCCTGATCACTGCCCAGTGACCCCTGGGTTAGAGAGGGGAAAATCAGCCTGGGTTCCTGCTCCTGATCACTGCCCAGTGACCCCTGGGTTAGAGAGGGTAAATCAGCCAGGGTTCCTGCTCCTGATCACTGCCCAGTGACCCCGGGTTTAGAGAGAGAGGAGAAATCAGCCAGGGTTCCTGCTCCTGATCACTGTCCATGGACACCTGGTTTAGAGAGAGAGAGCGGAAAACAGGCAGGGTTCCTGCCCCTGATCACTGCCGAGTGACTAATAGGTTAGAGAGAGGGAGAAATCAGCCAGGGGTCCTGCTCCTGATCACTGTCCAGTGACCCCTGGGTTCGAGAGGGGAAATCAGCCAGGGTTCCTGCTCCTGATCACTGCCCAGTGATATCGGGGTTAGAGAGAGAGGGAAATCAGCCAGGGTTCCTGCGCCTGATCACTGCCCAGTGATCCCGGGGTTAGAGAGAGAGGGAAATCTGCCAGGGTTCCTGCTCCTGATCACCGTCCGTGGATCCCTGGGTTAGAGAGAGAGGGGAAATCAGACAGGGTTCCTGCTCCTGATCACTGCCCAGTGACCCCTGGGTTAGAGAGCGTAAATCAGCCAGTGTTCCTGCTCCGGATCACTGCCCAGTGACCTTGGGGTTAGAGAGAGAGGAGAAATCAGCCAGGGGTCCTGCTCCTGATCACTGCCCAGTGACCTTGGGGTTAGAGAGAGGGGGAAATCAGCTAGGGGTCCTGCTCCTGATCACTGCCCAGTGACCCCTGGGATAGAGAGTGGAAATCAGCCAGGGTTGCTGCTCCTGATCACTGCCCAGTGACCTTGGGGTTAGAGAGAGGGGGAAATCAGCCAGGGGTCCTGCTCCTGATCACTGCCCAGTGACCCCTGGGATAGAGAGTGGAAATCAGCCAGGGTTCCTGCTCCTGATCACCGCCCAGTGACCCCGGGGTGAGAGAGAGGGAGAAATCAGCCAGGTTTCCTGCTCCTGATCACTGTCCATGGACCCCTGTGTTAGAGAGAGAGGGGAAATCAGCCAGGGTTCCTGCTCCTGATCACTGCCCAGTGACCCCTGGGTTAGAGAGAGGGGGAAATCAGCCAGGGGTCCTGCTCCTGATCACTGCCCAGTGATCCCTGGGTTAGAGAGAGGGGGAAATCAGCCAGGATTCCTGCTCCTGATCACTGTCCAGTGACCCCTGTGTTAGAGAGGGTAAATCAGCCAGGGTTCCTGCTCCTGATCACTGCCCAGTGACCTTGGGGTTAGAGAGAGGGGGAAATCAGCCAGGGGTCCTGCTCCTGATCACTGCCCAGTGACCACTGGGATAGAGAGGGGAAATCAGCCAGGGTTCCTGCTCCTGATCACCGCCCAGTGACCCCGGGGTGAGAGAGAGGGAGAAATCAGCCAGGTTTCCTGCTCCTGATCACTGTCCATGGACCCTTGTGTTAGAGAGAGAGGGGAAATCAGCCAGGGTTCCTGCTCCTGATCACTGTACAGTCACCCCTGGGTCAGAGAGAGAGAGGGGAATTCAGCCAGGGTTCATGCCCCTGATCACTGCCCAGTGACCCCTGGGTTAGAGAGAGGGGGAAATCAGCCAGGGGTCCTGCTCCTGGTCACTGCCCAGTGATCCCTGGGTTAGAGAGAGGGGAAATCAGCCAGGGTTCCTGCTCCTGATCACTGCCCAGTAAACCCTGGGTTAGAGAGAGGGGAAATCAGCCAGGGTTCCTGCCCTGATCACTGCCTAGTGACCCCTGGTTTCGAGAGAGAGGAAATCAGCCAGGGTTCCTGCTATTGATCACTGTCCCGTGACCGATGCGTTAGAGAGAGAGGGGAAATCAGCCAGGGTACCTGCTCCTGATCACTGCCCAGTGAACCCTGGGTTAGAGAGGGGAAAATCAGCTAGGGTTCCTGCTCCTGATGACTGCCCAGTGACCCCTGGGTTAGAGAAGGTAAATCAGCCAGGGTTCATGCTCCTGATCACTGTCCAGTGACCCCTGGGATAGAGAGAGAGAGGGTAAATCAGCCAGGATACCTGCCCCTGACCACTGCCCAGTGACCCCTGGGTTAGAGAGAGAGAGCGGAAAACAGCCAGGGTTCCTGCTCCTGATCACTGTACAGTGACCCCTGGTTTAGAGAGATGGGGAAATCAGCCACGGTTCATGCCCATGATCAATGCCCAGTGACCCCTGGGTTCGAGAGGGTGAATCAGCCAGGATTGCGACTCCTGATCACTGCCCAGTGACACCGGGGTTAGAGAGAGGGTGAAATCAGCCAGGGTTCCTGCTCCTGATCACTGCCCAGTGACCCCGGAGCTAGAGAGAGGGGGAAATCAGCCAGTGTTCCTGCTCCTGATCACTGTCCATGGACCACTGGGTTAGAGAGAGAGGGGATGTCAGCCAGGGTTCCTGCACCTGATCACTGCCCAGTGATCCCTGGGTTATAGAGAGATGAAATCAGCCAGGCTTCCTGCTCCTGATAACTGTCCAGTGACCGATGCGTTAGAGAAAGGGGAAATCAGCCAGGGTCCTGCTCCTGATCACTGCCCAGTGACCCCTGGGTTAGAGAGGGGAAAATCAGCCAGGGTTCCTGCTCCTGATCACTGCCCAGTGACCCCTGGGTTAGAGAGGGTAAATCAGCCAGGGTTCCTGCTCCTGATCACTGCCCAGTGACCCCGGGTTTAGAGAGAGAGGAGAAATCAGCCAGGGTTCCTGCTCCTGATCACTGTCCATGGACACCTGGTTTAGAGAGAGAGAGCGGAAAACAGGCAGGGTTCCTGCCCCTGATCACTGCCCAGTGACTAATAGGTTAGAGAGAGGGAGAAATCAGCCAGGGGTCCTGCTCCTGATCACTGTCCAGTGACCCCTGGGTTCGAGAGGGGAAATCAGCCAGGGTTCCTGCTCCTGATCACTGCCCAGTGATATCGGGGTTAGAGAGAGAGGGAAATCAGCCAGGGTTCCTGCGCCTGATCACTGCCCAGTGATCCCGGGGTTAGAGAGAGAGGGAAATCTGCCAGGGTTCCTGCTCCTGATCACCGTCCGTGGATCCCTGGGTTAGAGAGAGAGGGGAAATCAGACAGGGTTCCTGCTCCTGATCACTGCCCAGTGACCCCTGGGTTAGAGAGCGTAAATCAGCCAGTGTTCCTGCTCCGGATCACTGCCCAGTGACCTTGGGGTTAGAGAGAGAGGAGAAATCAGCCAGGGGTCCTGCTCCTGATCACTGCCCAGTGACCTTGGGGTTAGAGAGAGGGGGAAATCAGCTAGGGGTCCTGCTCCTGATCACTGCCCAGTGACCCCTGGGATAGAGAGTGGAAATCAGCCAGGGTTGCTGCTCCTGATCACTGCCCAGTGACCTTGGGGTTAGAGAGAGGGGGAAATCAGCCAGGGGTCCTGCTCCTGATCACTGCCCAGTGACCCCTGGGATAGAGAGTGGAAATCAGCCAGGGTTCCTGCTCCTGATCACCGCCCAGTGACCCCGGGGTGAGAGAGAGGGAGAAATCAGCCAGGTTTCCTGCTCCTGATCACTGTCCATGGACCCCTGTGTTAGAGAGAGAGGGGAAATCAGCCAGGGTTCCTGCTCCTGATCACTGCCCAGTGACCCCTGGGTTAGAGAGAGGGGGAAATCAGCCAGGGGTCCTGCTCCTGATCACTGCCCAGTGATCCCTGGGTTAGAGAGAGGGGGAAATCAGCCAGGATTCCTGCTCCTGATCACTGTCCAGTGACCCCTGTGTTAGAGAGGGTAAATCAGCCAGGGTTCCTGCTCCTGATCACTGCCCAGTGACCTTGGGGTTAGAGAGAGGGGGAAATCAGCCAGGGGTCCTGCTCCTGATCACTGCCCAGTGACCACTGGGATAGAGAGGGGAAATCAGCCAGGGTTCCTGCTCCTGATCACCGCCCAGTGACCCCGGGGTGAGAGAGAGGGAGAAATCAGCCAGGTTTCCTGCTCCTGATCACTGTCCATGGACCCTTGTGTTAGAGAGAGAGGGGAAATCAGCCAGGGTTCCTGCTCCTGATCACTGTACAGTCACCCCTGGGTCAGAGAGAGAGAGGGGAATTCAGCCAGGGTTCATGCCCCTGATCACTGCCCAGTGACCCCTGGGTTAGAGAGAGGGGGAAATCAGCCAGGGGTCCTGCTCCTGGTCACTGCCCAGTGATCCCTGGGTTAGAGAGAGGGGAAATCAGCCAGGGTTCCTGCTCCTGATCACTGCCCAGTAAACCCTGGGTTAGAGAGAGGGGAAATCAGCCAGGGTTCCTGCCCTGATCACTGCCTAGTGACCCCTGGTTTCGAGAGAGAGGAAATCAGCCAGGGTTCCTGCTATTGATCACTGTCCCGTGACCGATGCGTTAGAGAGAGAGGGGAAATCAGCCAGGGTACCTGCTCCTGATCACTGCCCAGTGAACCCTGGGTTAGAGAGGGGAAAATCAGCTAGGGTTCCTGCTCCTGATGACTGCCCAGTGACCCCTGGGTTAGAGAAGGTAAATCAGCCAGGGTTCATGCTCCTGATCACTGTCCAGTGACCCCTGGGATAGAGAGAGAGAGGGTAAATCAGCCAGGATACCTGCCCCTGACCACTGCCCAGTGACCCCTGGGTTAGAGAGAGAGAGCGGAAAACAGCCAGGGTTCCTGCTCCTGATCACTGTACAGTGACCCCTGGTTTAGAGAGATGGGGAAATCAGCCACGGTTCATGCCCATGATCAATGCCCAGTGACCCCTGGGTTCGAGAGGGTGAATCAGCCAGGATTGCGACTCCTGATCACTGCCCAGTGACACCGGGGTTAGAGAGAGGGTGAAATCAGCCAGGGTTCCTGCTCCTGATCACTGTCCATGGACCCCTGGGTTAGTGAGAGAGGTGAAATCAGCAGGATTCCTGCTCCTGATCACTGTCCAGTGACCCCTGGGTTAGAGAGAGGGGGAAATCAGCCAGGATTCCTGCTCCTGATCACTGCACAGTGACCCCTGGGTTAGAGAGGGGAAATCAGCCGGGGTTCCTGCTCCTGATCACTGCCCAGTAACCCCTGTGTTAGAGACGGGAAAATCAGCCAGGGTTCCTGCTCCTGATCACTGCCCAGTGACCCCTGGGTTAGACAGGGTAAATCAGCCAGGGTTCCTGCTCCTGATCACTGCCGAGTGACCCCGGAGTTAGAGAGAGGGGTAAATCAGCCAGTGTTCCTGCTCCTGATCACTGTCCATGGACCCCTGGGTTAGAGAGAGAGGGGAAGTCAGCCAGGGTTCCTGCACCTGATCACTGCCCAGTGATCCCTGGGTTATAGAGAGATGAAATCAGCCAGGCTTCCTGCTCCTGATAACTGTCCAGTGACCGATGCGTTAGAGAAAGGGGAAATCAGCCAGGGGTCCTGCTCCTGATCACTGCCCAGTGACCCCTGGGTTAGAGAGGGGAAAATCAGCCAGGGTTCCTGCTCCTGATAACTGCCCAGTGACCCCTGGGTTAGAGAGGGTAAATCAGCCAGGGTACCTGCTCCTGATCACTGCCCAGTGACCCCGGGTTTAGAGAGAGAGGAGAAATCAGCCAGGGTTCCTGCTCCTGATCACTGTCCATGGACCCCTGGTTTAGAGAGAGAGAGCAGAAAACAGGCAGGGTTCCTGCCGCTGATCACTGCCCAGCGACCCCGGGTTTAGAGAGAGGGGGAAATCAGCCAGGATTCCTGCTCCTGATCACTGCACAGTGACCCCTGGGTTAGACAGGGGAAATCAGCCGGGGTTCCTGCTCCTGATCACTGCCCAGTAACCCCTGGGTTAGAGACGGGAAAATCAGCCAAGGTTCCTGCTCCTGATCACTGCCCAGTGACCCCTGGGTTAGACAGGGTAAATCAGCCAGGGTTCCTGCTCCTGATCACTGCCCAGTGACCCCAGAGTTAGAGAGAGGGGGAAATCAGCCAGTGTTCCTGCTCCTGATCACTGTCCATGGACCCCTGGGTTAGAGAGAGAGGGGAAGTCAGCCAGGGTTCCTGCACCTGATCACTGCCCAGTGATCCCTGGGTTAGAGAGAGGGGGAAATCAGCCAGGGTTCCTGCTCCTAATCACTGCCCAGTAACCCCTGGGTTAGAGAGAGGGGGAAATCAGCCTGGGTTCCTGCCTCTGATCACTGCCCAGTGACCCCGGAGTTAGAGAGAGGCGGAAATCAGCCAGGCGTCCTGCTCCTGATCACTGCCCACTGACCCCGGGTTTCGAGAGAGAGGAGAAATCAGCCAGGGGTCCTGCTCCTGATCACTGCCCAGTGACCACTGGGATAGAGAGGGGAAATCAGCCAGGGTTCCTGCTCCTGATCACCGCCCAGTGACCCCGGGGTGAGAGAGAGGGAGAAATCAGCCAGGTTTCCTGCTCCTGATCACTGTCCATGGACCCCTGTGTTAGAGAGAGAGGGGAAATCAGCCAGGGTTCCTGCTCCTGATCACTGTACAGTCACCCCTGGGTCAGAGAGAGAGAGGGGAATTCAGCCAGGGTTCATGCCCCTGATCACTGCCCAGTGACCCCTGGGTTAGAGAGAGGGGGAAATCAGCCAGGGGTCCTGCTCCTGGTCACTGCCCAGTGATCCCTGGGTTAGAGAGAGGGGAAATCAGCCTGGGTTCCTGCTCCTGATCACTGCCCAGTAAACCCTGGGTTAGAGAGAGGGGAAATCAGCCAGGGTTCCTGCCCTGATCACTGCCTAGTGACCCCTGGGTTAGAGAGAGAGGAAATCAGCCAGGGTTCCTGCTATTGATCACTGTCCCGTGACTGATGCGTTAGAGAGAGAGGGGAAATCAGCCAGGGTACCTGCTCCTGATCACTGCCCAGTGAACCCTGGGTTAGAGAGGGTAAAATCAGCTAGGGTTCCTGCTCCTGATGACTGCCCAGTGACCCCTGGGTTAGAGAAGGTAAATCAGCCAGGGTTCATGCTCCTGATCACTGTCCAGTGACCCCTGGGATAGAGAGAGAGAGGGTAAATCAGCCAGGATTCCTGCCCCTGACCACTGCCCAGTGAACCCTGGGTTAGAGAGAGAGAGCGGAAAACAGCCAGGGTTCCTGCTCCTGATCACTGTACAGTGACCCCTGGTTTAGAGAGATGGGGAAATCAGCCACGGTTCATGCCCATGATCAATGCCCAGTGACCCCTGGGTTCGAGAGGGTGAATCAGCCAGGATTGCGACTCCTGATCACTGCCCAGTGACACCGGGGTTAGAGAGAGGGTGAAATCAGCCAGGGTTCCTGCTCCTGATCACTGTCCATGGACCCCTGGGTTAGTGAGAGAGGTGAAATCAGCAGGATTCCTGCTCCTGATCACTGTCCAGTGACCCCTGGGTTAGAGAGAGGGGGAAATCAGCCAGGATTCCTGCTCCTGATCACTGCACAGTGACCCCTGGGTTAGAGAGGGGAAATCAGCCAGGGTTCCTGCTCCTGATCACTGCCCAGTAACCCCTGTGTTAGAGACGGGAAAATCAGCCAGGGTTCCTGCTCCTGATCACTGCCCAGTGACCCCTGGGTTAGACAGGGTAAATCAGCCAGGGTTCATGCTCCTGATCACTGCCGAGTGACCCCGGAGTTAGAGAGAGGGGTAAATCAGCCAGTGTTCCTGCTCCTGATCACTGTCCATGGACCCCTGGTTTAGAGAGATGGGGAAATCAGCCACGGTTCATGCCCATGATCAATGCCCAGTGACCCCTGGGTTCGAGAGGGTGAATCAGCCAGGATTGCGACTCCTGATCACTGCCCAGTGACACCGGGGTTAGAGAGAGGGTGAAATCAGCCAGGGTTCCTGCTCCTGATCACTGCCCAGTGATCCCTGGGTTATAGAGAGATGAAATCAGCCAGGCTTCCTGCTCCTGATAACTGTCCAGTGACCGATGCGTTAGAGAAAGGGGAAATCAGCCAGGGGTCCTGCTCCTGATCACTGCCCAGTGACCCCTGGGTTAGAGAGGGGAAAATCAGCCAGGGTTCCTGCTCCTGATAACTGCCCAGTGACCCCTGGGTTAGAGAGGGTAAATCAGCCAGGGTACCTGCTCCTGATCACTGCCCAGTGACCCCGGGTTTAGAGAGAGAGGAGAAATCAGCCAGGGTTCCTGCTCCTGATCACTGTCCATGGACCCATGGTTTAGAGAGAGAGAGCAGAAAACAGGCAGGGTTCCTGCCCCTGATCACTGCCCAGCGACCCCGGGTTTAGAGAGAGGGGGAAATCAGCCAGGATTCCTGCTCCTGATCACTGCACAGTGACCCCTGGGTTAGACAGGGGAAATCAGCCGGGGTTCCTGCTCCTGATCACTGCCCAGTAACCCCTGGGTTAGAGACGGGAAAATCAGCCAAGGTTCCTGCTCCTGATCACTGCCCAGTGACCCCTGGGTTAGACAGGGTAAATCAGCCAGGGTTCCTGCTCCTGATCACTGCCCAGTGACCCCGGAGTTAGAGAGAGGGGGAAATCAGCCAGTGTTCCTGCTCCTGATCACTGTCCATGGACCCCTGGGTTAGAGAGAGAGGGGAAGTCAGCCAGGGTTCCTGCACCTGATCACTGCCCAGTGATCCCTGGGTTAGAGAGAGGGGGAAATCAGCCAGGGTTCCTGCTCCTAATCACTGCCCAGTAACCCCTGGGTTAGAGAGAGGGGAAATCAGCCTGGGTTCCTGCCTCTGATCACTGCCCAGTGACCCCGGAGTTAGAGAGAGGCGGAAATCAGCCAGGGGTCCTGCTCCTGATCACTGCCCACTGACCACTGGGATAGAGAGGGGAAATCAGCCAGGGTTCCTGCTCCTGATCACCGCCCAGTGACCCCGGGGTGAGAGAGAGGGAGAAATCAGCCAGGGTTCCTGCTCCTGATCACTGTCCATGGACCCCTGTGTTAGAGAGAGAGGGGAAATCAGCAGGATTCCTGCTCCTGATCACTGTCCAGTGACCCCTGGGTTGGAGAGAGGGGGAAATCAGCCAGGATTCCTGCTCCTGATCACTGCACAGTGACCCCTGGGTTAGAGAGGGGAAATCAGCCGGGGTTCCTGCTCCTGATCACTGCCCAGTAACCCCTGTGTTAGAGATGGGAAAATCAGCCAGGGTTCCTGCTCCTGATGACTGCCCAGTGACCCCTGGGATAGAGAGAGAGAGGGTAAATCAGCCAGGATACCTGCCCCTGACCACTGCCCAGTGACCCCTGGGTTAGAGAGAGAGAGCGGAAAACAGCCAGGGTTCCTGCTCCTGATCACTGTACAGTGACCCCTGGTTTAGAGAGATGGGGAAATCAGCCACGGTTCATGCCCATGATCAATGCCCAGTGACCCCTGGGTTCGAGAGGGTGAATCAGCCAGGATTGCGACTCCTGATCACTGCCCAGTGACACCGGGGTTAGAGAGAGGGTGAAATCAGCCAGGGTTCCTGCTCCTGATCACTGTCCATGGACCCCTGGGTTAGTGAGAGAGGTGAAATCAGCAGGATTCCTGCTCCTGATCACTGTCCAGTGACCCCTGGGTTAGAGAGAGGGGGAAATCAGCCAGGGTACCTGCTCCTGATCACTGCCCAGTGAACCCTGGGTTAGAGAGGGTAAAATCAGCTAGGGTTCCTGCTCCTGATGACTGCCCAGTGACCCCTGGGTTAGAGAAGATAAATCAGCCAGGGTTCATGCTCCTGATCACTGTCCAGTGACCCCTGGGATAGAGAGAGAGAGGGTAAATCAGCCAGGATTCCTGCCCCTGACCACTGCCCAGTGACCCCTGGGTTAGAGAGAGAGAGCGGAAAACAGCCAGGGTTCCTGCTCCTGATCACTGTACAGTGACCCCTGGTTTAGAGAGATGGGGAAATCAGCCACGGTTCATGCCCATGATCAATGCCCAGTGACCCCTGGGTTCGAGAGGGTGAATCAGCCAGGATTGCGACTCCTGATCACTGCCCAGTGACACCGGGGTTAGAGAGAGGGTGAAATCAGCCAGGGTTCCTGCTCCTGATCACTGTCCATGGACCCCTGGGTTAGTGAGAGAGGTGAAATCAGCAGGATTCCTGCTCCTGATCACTGTCCAGTGACCCCTGGGTTAGAGAGAGGGGGAAATCAGCCAGGATTCCTGCTCCTGATCACTGCACAGTGACCCCTGGGTTAGAGAGGGGAAATCAGCCGGGGTTCCTGCTCCTGATCACTGCCCAGTAACCCCTGTGTTAGAGATGGGAAAATCAGCCAGGGTTCCTGCTCCTGATCACTGCCCAGTGACCCCTGGGTTAGACAGGGTAAATCAGCCAGGGTTCCTGCTCCTGATCACTGCCGAGTGACCCCGGAGTTAGAGAGAGGGGTAAATCAGCCAGTGTTCCTGCTCCTGATCACTGTCCATGGACCCCTGGGTTAGAGAGAGAGGGGAAGTCAGCCAGGGTTCCTGCACCTGATCACTGCCCAGTGATCCCTGGGTTATAGAGAGATGAAATCAGCCAGGCTTCCTGCTCCTGATAACTGTCCAGTGACCGATGCGTTAGAGAAAGGGGAAATCAGCCAGTGGTCCTGCTCCTGATCACTGCCCAGTGACCCCTGGGTTAGAGAGGGGAAAATCAGCCAGGGTTCCTGCTCCTGATAACTGCCCAGTGACCCCTGGGTTAGAGAGGGTAAATCAGCCAGGGTACCTGCTCCTGATCACTGCCCAGTGACCCCGGGTTTAGAGAGAGAGGAGAAATCAGCCAGGGTTCCTGCTCCTGATCACTGTCCATGGACCCCTGGTTTAGAGAGAGAGAGCAGAAAACAGGCAGGGTTCCTGCCGCTGATCACTGCCCAGCGACCCCGGGTTTAGAGAGAGGGGGAAATCAGCCAGGATTCCTGCTCCTGATCACTGCACAGTGACCCCTGGGTTAGACAGGGGAAATCAGCCGGGGTTCCTGCTCCTGATCACTGCCCAGTAACCCCTGGGTTAGAGACAGGAAAATCAGCCAAGGTTCCTGCTCCTGATCACTGCCCAGTGACCCCTGGGTTAGACAGGGTAAATCAGCCAGGGTTCCTGCTCCTGATCACTGCCCAGTGACCCCGGAGTTAGAGAGAGGGGGAAATCAGCCAGTGTTCCTGCTCCTGATCACTGTCCATGGACCCCTGGGTTAGAGAGAGAGGGGAAGTCAGCCAGGGTTCCTGCACCTGATCACTGCCCAGTGATCCCTGGGTTAGAGAGAGGGGGAAATCAGCCAGGGTTCCTGCTCCTAATCACTGCCCAGTAACCCCTGGGTTAGAGAGAGGGGGAAATCAGCCTGGGTTCCTGCCTCTGATCACTGCCCAGTGACCCCAGAGTTAGAGAGAGGCGGAAATCAGCCAGGCGTCCTGCTCCTGATCACTGCCCACTGACCCCGGGTTTAGAGAGAGAGGAGAAATCAGCCAGGGGTCCTGCTCCTGATCACTGCCCAGTGACCACTGGGATAGAGAGGGGAAATCAGCCAGGGTTCCTGCTCCTGATCACCGCCCAGTGACCCCGGGGTGAGAGAGAGGGAGAAATCAGCCAGGTTTCCTGCTCCTGATCACTGTCCATGGACCCCTGTGTTAGAGAGAGAGGGGAAATCAGCCAGGGTTCCTGCTCCTGATCACTGTACAGTCACCCCTGGGTCAGAGAGAGAGAGGGGAATTCAGCCAGGGTTCATGCCCCTGATCACTGCCCAGTGACCCCAGGGTTAGAGAGAGGGGGAAATCAGCCAGGGGTCCTGCTCCTGGTCACTGCCCAGTGATCCCTGGGTTAGAGAGAGGGGAAATCAGCCTGGGTTCCTGCTCCTGATCACTGCCCAGTAAACCCTGGGTTAGAGAGAGGGGAAATCAGCCAGGGTTCCTGCCCTGATCACTGCCTAGTGACCCCTGGTTTCGAGAGAGAGGAAATCAGCCAGGGTTCCTGCTATTGATCACTGTCCCGTGACCGATGCGTTAGAGAGAGAGGGGAAATCAGCCAGGGTACCTGCTCCTGATCACTGCCCAGTGAACCCTGGGTTAGAGAGGGGAAAATCAGCTAGGGTTCCTGCTCCTGATGACTGCCCAGTGACCCCTGGGTTAGAGAAGGTAAATCAGCCAGGGTTCATGCTCCTGATCACTGTCCAGTGACCCCTGGGATAGAGAGAGAGAGGGTAAATCAGCCAGGATTCCTGCCCCTGACCACTGCCCAGTGACCCCTGGGTTAGAGAGAGAGAGCGGAAAACAGCCAGGGTTCCTGCTCCTGATCACTGTACAGTGACCCCTGGTTTAGAGAGATGGGGAAATCAGCCACGGTTCATGCCCATGATCAATGCCCAGTGACCCCTGGGTTCGAGAGGGTGAATCAGCCAGGATTGCGACTCCTGATCACTGCCCAGTGACACCGGGGTTAGAGAGAGGGTGAAATCAGCCAGGGTTCCTGCTCCTGATCACTGTCCATGGACCCCTGGGTTAGTGAGAGAGGTGAAATCAGCAGGATTCCTGCTCCTGATCACTGTCCAGTGACCCCTGGGTTAGAGAGAGGGGGAAATCAGCCAGGATTCCTGCTCCTGATCACTGCACAGTGACCCCTGGGTTAGAGAGGGGAAATCAGCCGGGGTTCCTGCTCCTGATCACTGCCCAGTAACCCCTGTGTTAGAGACGGGAAAATCAGCCAGGGTTCCTGCTCCTGATCACTGCCCAGTGACCCCTGGGTTAGACAGGGTAAATCAGCCAGGGTTCCTGCTCCTGATCACTGCCGAGTGACCCCGGAGTTAGAGAGAGGGGTAAATCAGCCAGTGTTCCTGCTCCTGATCACTGTCCATGGACCCCTGGGTTAGAGAGAGAGGGGAAGTCAGCCAGGGTTCCTGCACCTGATCACTGCCCAGTAATCCCTGGGTTAGAGAGAGGGGGAAATCAGCCAGGGTTCCTGCTCCTAATCACTGCCCAGTAACCCCTGGGTTAGAGAGAGGGGGAAATCAGCCTGGGTTCCTGCCTCTGATCACTGCCCAGTGACCCCGGAGTTAGAGAGAGGCGGAAATCAGCCAGGCGTCCTGCTCCTGATCACTGCCCACTGACCCCGGGTTTAGAGAGAGAGGAGAAATCAGCCAGGGGTCCTGCTCCTGATCACTGCCCAGTGACCACTGGGATAGAGAGGGGAAATCAGCCAGGGTTCCTGCTCCTGATCACCGCCCAGTGACCCCGGGGTGAGAGAGAGGGAGAAATCAGCCAGGTTTCCTGCCCCTGATCACTGCCCAGTGACCCCAGGGTTAGAGAGAGGGGGAAATCAGCCAGGGGTCCTGCTCCTGGTCACTGCCCAGTGATCCCTGGGTTAGAGAGAGGGGAAATCAGCCTGGGTTCCTGCTCCTGATCACTGCCCAGTAAACCCTGGGTTAGAGAGAGGGGAAATCAGCCAGGGTTCCTGCCCTGATCACTGCCTAGTGACCCCTGGTTTCGAGAGAGAGGAAATCAGCCAGGGTTCCTGCTATTGATCACTGTCCCGTGACCGATGCGTTAGAGAGAGAGGGGAAATCAGCCAGGGTACCTGCTCCTGATCACTGCCCAGTGAACCCTGGGTTAGAGAGGGGAAAATCAGCCAGGGTTCATGCTCCTGATCACTGTCCAGTGACCCCTGGGATAGAGAGAGAGAGGGTAAATCAGCCAGGATTCCTGCCCCTGACCACTGCCCAGTGACCCCTGGGTTAGAGAGAGAGAGCGGAAAACAGCCAGGGTTCCTGCTCCTGATCACTGTACAGTGACCCCTGGTTTAGAGAGATGGGGAAATCAGCCACGGTTCATGCCCATGATCAATGCCCAGTGACCCCTGGGTTCGAGAGGGTGAATCAGCCAGGATTGCGACTCCTGATCACTGCCCAGTGACACCGGGGTTAGAGAGAGGGTGAAATCAGCCAGGGTTCCTGCTCCTGATCACTGTCCATGGACCCCTGGGTTAGTGAGAGAGGTGAAATCAGCAGGATTCCTGCTCCTGATCACTGTCCAGTGACCCCTGGGTTAGAGAGAGGGGGAAATCAGCCAGGATTCCTGCTCCTGATCACTGCACAGTGACCCCTGGGTTAGAGAGGGGAAATCAGCCAGGGTTCCTGCTCCTGATCACTGCCCAGTAACTCCTGTGTTAGAGACGGGAAAATCAGCCAGGGTTCCTGCTCCTGATCACTGCCCAGTGACCCCTGGGTTAGACAGGGTAAATCAGCCAGGGTTCCTGCTCCTGATCACTGCCGAGTGACCCCGGAGTTAGAGAGAGGGGGAAATCAGCCAGTGTTCCTGCTCCTGATCACTGTCCATGGACCCCTGGTTTAGAGAGATGGGGAAATCAGCCACGGTTCATGCCCATGATCAATGCCCAGTGACCCCTGGGTTCGAGAGGGTGAATCAGCCAGGATTGCGACTCCTGATCACTGCCCAGTGACACCGGGGTTAGAGAGAGGGTGAAATCAGCCAGGGTTCCTGCTCCTGATCACTGCCCAGTGATCCCTGGGTTATAGAGAGATGAAATCAGCCAGGCTTCCTGCTCCTGATAACTGTCCAGTGACCGATGCGTCAGAGAAAGGGGAAATCAGCCAGGGGTCCTGCTCCTGATCACTGCCCAGTGACCCCTGGGTTAGAGAGGGGAAAATCAGCCAGGGTTCCTGCTCCTGATAACTGCCCAGTGACCCCTGGGTTAGAGAGGGTAAATCAGCCAGGGTACCTGCTCCTGATCACTGCCCAGTGACCCCGGGTTTAGAGAGAGAGGAGAAATCAGCCAGGGTTCCTGCTCCTGATCACTGTCCATGGACCCATGGTTTAGAGAGAGAGAGCAGAAAACAGGCAGGGTTCCTGCCCCTGATCACTGCCCAGCGACCCCGGGTTTAGAGAGAGGGGGAAATCAGCCAGGATTCCTGCTCCTGATCACTGCACAGTGACCCCTGGGTTAGACAGGGGAAATCAGCCGGGGTTCCTGCTCCTGATCACTGCCCAGTAACCCCTGGGTTAGAGACGGGAAAATCAGCCAAGGTTCCTGCTCCTGATCACTGCCCAGTGACCCCTGGGTTAGACAGGGTAAATCAGCCAGGGTTCCTGCTCCTGATCACTGCCCAGTGACCCCGGAGTTAGAGAGAGGGGGAAATCAGCCAGTGTTCCTGCTCCTGATCACTGTCCATGGACCCCTGGGTTAGAGAGAGAGGGGAAGTCAGCCAGGGTTCCTGCACCTGATCACTGCCCAGTGATCCCTGGGTTAGAGAGAGGGGGAAATCAGCCAGGGTTCCTGCTCCTAATCACTGCCCAGTAACCCCTGGGTTAGAGAGAGGGGAAATCAGCCTGGGTTCCTGCCTCTGATCACTGCCCAGTGACCCCGGAGTTAGAGAGAGGCGGAAATCAGCCAGGGGTCCTGCTCCTGATCACTGCCCACTGACCACTGGGATAGAGAGGGGAAATCAGCCAGGGTTCCTGCTCCTGATCACCGCCCAGTGACCCCGGGGTGAGAGAGAGGGAGAAATCAGCCAGGTTTCCTGCTCCTGATCACTGTCCATGGACCCCTGTGTTAGAGAGAGAGGGGAAATCAGCAGGATTCCTGCTCCTGATCACTGTCCAGTGACCCCTGGGTTGGAGAGAGGGGGAAATCAGCCAGGATTCCTGCTCCTGATCACTGCACAGTGACCCCTGGGTTAGAGAGGGGAAATCAGCCGGGGTTCCTGCTCCTGATCACTGCCCAGTAACCCCTGTGTTAGAGATGGGAAAATCAGCCAGGGTTCCTGCTCCTGATGACTGCCCAGTGACCCCTGGGATAGAGAGAGAGAGGGTAAATCAGCCAGGATACCTGCCCCTGACCACTGCCCAGTGACCCCTGGGTTAGAGAGAGAGAGCGGAAAACAGCCAGGGTTCCTGCTCCTGATCACTGTACAGTGACCCCTGGTTTAGAGAGATGGGGAAATCAGCCACGGTTCATGCCCATGATCAATGCCCAGTGACCCCTGGGTTCGAGAGGGTGAATCAGCCAGGATTGCGACTCCTGATCACTGCCCAGTGACACCGGGGTTAGAGAGAGGGTGAAATCAGCCAGGGTTCCTGCTCCTGATCACTGTCCATGGACCCCTGGGTTAGTGAGAGAGGTGAAATCAGCAGGATTCCTGCTCCTGATCACTGTCCAGTGACCCCTGGGTTAGAGAGAGGGGGAAATCAGCCAGGATTCCTGCTCCTGATCACTGCACAGTGACCCCTGGGTTAGAGAGGGGAAATCAGCCGGGGTTCCTGCTCCTGATCACTGCCCAGTAACCCCTGTGTTAGAGACGGGAAAATCAGCCAGGGTTCCTGCTCCTGATCACTGCCCAGTGACCCCTGGGTTAGACAGGGTAAATCAGCCAGGGTTCCTGCTCCTGATCACTGCCGAGTGACCCCGGAGTTAGAGAGAGGGGTAAATCAGCCAGTGTTCCTGCTCCTGATCACTGTCCATGGACCCCTGGGTTAGAGAGAGAGGGGAAGTCAGCCAGGGTTCCTGCTCCTGATCACTGCCCAGTGATCCCTGGGTTATAGAGAGATGAAATCAGCCAGGCTTCCTGCTCCTGATAACTGTCCAGTGACCGATGCGTTAGAGAAAGGGGAAATCAGCCAGGGGTCCTGCTCCTGATCACTGCCCAGTGACCCCTGGGTTAGAGAGGGGAAAATCAGCCAGGGTTCCTGCTCCTGATAACTGCCCAGTGACCCCTGGGTTAGAGAGGGTAAATCAGCCAGGGTACCTGCTCCTGATCACTGCCCAGTGACCCCGGGTTTAGAGAGAGAGGAGAAATCAGCCAGGGTTCCTGCTCCTGATCACTGTCCATGGACCCCTGGTTTAGAGAGAGAGAGCAGAAAACAGGCAGGGTTCCTGCCGCTGATCACTGCCCAGCGACCCCGGGTTTAGGGAGAGGGGGAAATCAGCCAGGATTCCTGCTCCTGATCACTGCACAGTGACCCCTGGGTTAGACAGGGGAAATCAGCCGGGGTTCCTGCTCCTGATCACTGCCCAGTAACCCCTGGGTTAGAGACGGGAAAATCAGCCAAGGTTCCTGCTCCTGATCACTGCCCAGTGACCCCTGGGTTAGACAGGGTAAATCAGCCAGGGTTCCTGCTCCTGATCACTGCCCAGTGACCCCGGAGTTAGAGAGAGGGGGAAATCAGCCAGTGTTCCTGCTCCTGATCACTGTCCATGGACCCCTGGGTTAGAGAGAGAGGGGAAGTCAGCCAGGGTTCCTGCACCTGATCACTGCCCAGTGATCCCTGGGTTAGAGAGAGGGGGAAATCAGCCAGGGTTCCTGCTCCTAATCACTGCCCAGTAACCCCTGGGTTAGAGAGAGGGGAAATCAGCCTGGGTTCCTGCCTCTGATCACTGCCCAGTGACCCCGGAGTTAGAGAGAGGCGGAAATCAGCCAGGCGTCCTGCTCCTGATCACTGCCCACTGACCCCGGGTTTAGAGAGAGAGGAGAAATCAGCCAGCGGTCCTGCTCCTGATCACTGCCCAGTGACCACTGGGATAGAGAGGGGAAATCAGCCAGGGTTCCTGCTCCTGATCACCGCCCAGTGACCCCGGGGTGAGAGAGAGGGAGAAATCAGCCAGGTTTCCTGCTCCTGATCACTGTCCATGGACCCCTGTGTTAGAGAGAGAGGGGAAATCAGCCAGGGTTCCTGCTCCTGATCACTGTACAGTCACCCCTGGGTCAGAGAGAGAGAGGGGAATTCAGCCAGGGTTCATGCCCCTGATCACTGCCCAGTGACCCCTGGGTTAGAGAGAGGGGGAAATCAGCCAGGGGTCCTGCTCCTGGTCACTGCCCAGTGATCCCTGGGTTAGAGAGAGGGGAAATCAGCCTGGGTTCCTGCTCCTGATCACTGCCCAGTAAACCCTGGGTTAGAGAGAGGGGAAATCAGCCAGGGTTCCTGCCCTGATCACTGCCTAGTGACCCCTGGTTTCGAGAGAGAGGAAATCAGCCAGGGTTCCTGCTATTGATCACTGTCCCGTGACCGATGCGTTAGAGAGAGAGGGGAAATCAGCCAGGGTACCTGCTCCTGATCACTGCCCAGTGAACCCTGGGTTAGAGAGGGGAAAATCAGCTAGGGTTCCTGCTCCTGATGACTGCCCAGTGACCCCTGGGTTAGAGAAGGTAAATCAGCCAGGGTTCATGCTCCTGATCACTGTCCAGTGACCCCTGGGATAGAGAGAGAGAGGGTAAATCAGCCAGGATTCCTGCCCCTGACCACTGCCCAGTGACCCCTGGGTTAGAGAGAGAGAGCGGAAAACAGCCAGGGTTCCTGCTCCTGATCACTGTACAGTGACCCCTGGTTTAGAGAGATGGGGAAATCAGCCACGGTTCATGCCCATGATCAATGCCCAGTGACCCCTGGGTTCGAGAGGGTGAATCAGCCAGGATTGCGACTCCTGATCACTGCCCAGTGACACCGGGGTTAGAGAGAGGGTGAAATCAGCCAGGGTTCCTGCTCCTGATCACTGTCCATGGACCCCTGGGTTAGTGAGAGAGGTGAAATCAGCAGGATTCCTGCTCCTGATCACTGTCCAGTGACCCCTGGGTTAGAGAGAGGGGGAAATCAGCCAGGATTCATGCTCCTGATCACTGCACAGTGACCCCTGGGTTAGAGAGGGGAAATCAGCCGGGGTTCCTGCTCCTGATCACTGCCCAGTAACCCCTGTGTTAGAGACGGGAAAATCAGCCAGGGTTCCTGCTCCTGATGACTGCTCAGTGACCCCTGGGTTAGAGAAGGTAAATCAGCCAGGGTTCATGCTCCTGATCACTGTCCAGTGACCCCTGGGATAGAGAGAGAGAGGGTAAATCAGCCAGGATACCTGCCCCTGACCACTGCCCAGTGACCCCTGGGTTAGAGAGAGAGAGCGGAAAACAGCCAGGGTTCCTGCTCCTGATCACTGTACAGTGACCCCTGGTTTAGAGAGATGGGGAAATCAGCCACGGTTCATGCCCATGATCAATGCCCAGTGACCCCTGGGTTCGAGAGGGTGAATCAGCCAGGATTGCGACTCCTGATCACTGCCCAGTGACACCGGGGTTAGAGAGAGGGTGAAATCAGCCAGGGTTCCTGCTCCTGATCACTGTCCATGGACCCCTGGGTTAGTGAGAGAGGTGAAATCAGCAGGATTCCTGCTCCTGATCACTGTCCAGTGACCCCTGGGTTAGAGAGAGGGGGAAATCAGCCAGCATTCCTGCTCCTGATCACTGCACAGTGACCCCTGGGTTAGAGAGGGGAAATCAGCCGGGGTTCCTGCTCCTGATCACTGCCCAGTAACCCCTGTGTTAGAGACGGGAAAATCAGCCAGGGTTCCTGCTCCTGATCACTGCCCAGTGACCCCTGGGTTAGACAGGGTAAATCAGCCAGGGTTACTGCTCCTGATCACTGCCGAGTGACCCCGGAGTTAGAGAGAGGGGGAAATCAGCCAGTGTTCCTGCTCCTGATCACTGTCCATGGACCCCTGGGTTAGAGAGAGAGGGGAAGTCAGCCAGGGTTCCTGCACCTGATCACTGCCCAGTGATCCCTGGGTTATAGAGAGATGAAATCAGCCAGGCTTCCTGCTCCTGATAACTGTCCAGTGACCGATGCGTTAGAGAAAGGGGAAATCAGCCAGGGGTCCTGCTCCTGATCACTGCCCAGTGACCCCTGGGTTAGAGAGGGGAAAATCAGCCAGGGTTCCTGCTCCTGATAACTGCCCAGTGACCCCTGGGTTAGAGAGGGTAAATCAGCCAGGGTACCTGCTCCTGATCACTGCCCAGTGACCCCGGGTTTAGAGAGAGAGGAGAAATCAGCCAGGGTTCCTGCTCCTGATCACTGTCCATGGACCCCTGGTTTAGAGAGAGAGAGCAGAAAACAGGCAGGGTTCCTGCCGCTGATCACTGCCCAGCGACCCCGGGTTTAGAGAGAGGGGGAAATCAGCCAGGATTCCAGCTCCTGATCACTGCACAGTGACCCCTGGGTTAGACAGGGGAAATCAGCCGGGGTTCCTGCTCCTGATCACTGCCCAGTAACCCCTGGGTTAGAGACGGGAAAATCAGCCAAGGTTCCTGCTCCTGATCACTGCCCAGTGACCCCTGGGTTAGACAGGGTAAATCAGCCAGGGTTCCTGCTCCTGATCACTGCCCAGTGACCCCGGAGTTAGAGAGAGGGGGAAATCAGCCAGTGTTCCTGCTCCTGATCACTGTCCATGGACCCCTGGGTTAGAGAGAGAGGGGAAGTCAGCCAGGGTTCCTGCACCTGATCACTGCCCAGTGATCCCTGGGTTAGAGAGAGGGGGAAATCAGCCAGGGTTCCTGCTCCTAATCACTGCCCAGTAACCCCTGGGTTAGAGAGAGGGGAAATCAGCCTGGGTTCCTGCCTCTGATCACTGCCCAGTGACCCCGGAGTTAGAGAGAGGCGGAAATCAGCCAGGCGTCCTGCTCCTGATCACTGCCCACTGACCCCGGGTTTAGAGAGAGAGGAGAAATCAGCCAGCGGTCCTGCTCCTGATCACTGCCCAGTGACCACTGGGATAGAGAGGGGAAATCAGCCAGGGTTCCTGCTCCTGATCACCGCCCAGTGACCCCGGGGTGAGAGAGAGGGAGAAATCAGCCAGGTTTCCTGCTCCTGATCACTGTCCATGGACCCCTGTGTTAGAGAGAGAGGGGAAATCAGCCAGGGTTCCTGCTCCTGATCACTGTACAGTCACCCCTGGGTCAGAGAGAGAGAGGGGAATTCAGCCAGGGTTCATGCCCCTGATCACTGCCCAGTGACCCCTGGGTTAGAGAGAGGGGGAAATCAGCCAGGGGTCCTGCTCCTGGTCACTGCCCAGTGATCCCTGGGTTAGAGAGAGGGGAAATCAGCCTGGGTTCCTGCTCCTGATCACTGCCCAGTAAACCCTGGGTTAGAGAGAGGGGAAATCAGCCAGGGTTCCTGCCCTGATCACTGCCTAGTGACCCCTGGTTTCGAGAGAGAGGAAATCAGCCAGGGTTCCTGCTATTGATCACTGTCCCGTGACCGATGCGTTAGAGAGAGAGGGGAAATCAGCCAGGGTACCTGCTCCTGATCACTGCCCAGTGAACCCTGGGTTAGAGAGGGGAAAATCAGCTAGGGTTCCTGCTCCTGATGACTGCCCAGTGACCCCTGGGTTAGAGAAGGTAAATCAGCCAGGGTTCATGCTCCTGATCACTGTCCAGTGTGGAAATGTATTTTTATCTAAGCTGATACCATACGGTATTTGTGTGCCTTTTGATTAAAATGGAGTCCTGGCCCTTCCAGAACTTTCTGCATTTTAGCAGCCAGCTTATTATGAACAGCTAAACCTGCTGTTAGATGGCTGATGGTTATCAGACAGCTAGGAGACAAGTCATGCTGAGACAAGTAACCCCCCATGGTGCTCTCCTATTGTCTACACTACAGGAGTTCCATGTCACCCCACCCTTATCTTCTAGCCATTATCTCTTTCCTTTACCTCATCCATTTGAAGCAAACGGGTAAACTGACCAGGAAATTGGATAATCCTGATACAATACAAGACAGGTGATAGCCCATTACCTATGACTCATGGAGTAATGGCCGTTTGGCTTTCTGATAACCCTGACAAAAGAAAATATCTTGACACCATTTCAGGACCAGGATATAGTAATTAACTCTTTATCTGTATTCACTGACTGTGAGACAGAGCAATACACAGGGAGAGGCCAGAACTTGGGTTTTACTGTATAAATATCTTGTGAAGCTGTACCATTGCGGAGGTTTCATTTAGCCCTTGACTGAGTGAAACCTACCCCTTGCGAGCAAGTAAATTAAAAGGGAAACTTCCATCGGAGCTGTAAGTGTCGGAGTCATTCTTTTCTGAGGTCGAGATTTCGACAGTTATTGGAGGTTCCACCGAGATGCATACTCTCTGTTCTGTGAGTAAAACGGATACAGGCATAGTGCCTCTCCAGTGAAAGGCTTCGGTGGCCAAACAAGGTGAGCCTTTGCTCACAAGAGGTTTCTTCACTGTTGAATCGCAGATGTAATCTGTTGTCCACAGCTGAGGTACTGCATCTACAAGACTCGGCATTTAAAAGTTAAAGGTATTTTTTTTATAACCATTTCTTTCTCAGCTCGCCAGCAGAAGAGAACAGGTTCTGGGAAAAATCTCGAGACAGCCCGGGGAAGGTTTCAGTAGGTAAGGAAGCGCTAGTCGATCGAAAAGGGTTCCAGGTTCTTATGTGATAAGATTTTTATTGTTTTTAATTCGGAAGGGGTTCTTATGTGATAAGACTATTAAAAGAAAAGAAAAAAAAAGAAAGCGCTAATAATCGATCGAAGGTTCTTATGTGATAAGATTTTTATTGTTTTTAATTCGGAAGGGGTTCTTATGTGATAAGACTATTAAAAAAAAAGAGCGCAATCGATCAAAGAGTTTGGGTACGGAACCTTAAGTTTTATCAGCTGTTATTAGGATAAGTTAAGGACTCGGTCTGTAGTGGCGTACAACGCAGACTGAGAATTTGTTTAGAGGTTATGATTTGTGTACTCACGGGAATATTGTTTGTTGTCCTTGTATTACTGTTGTGTGCAATACCTTTGTGAGTCATTGCCATTAGAGAAACGGGAAGAGTCACTAGGGAAAATTGTGATTCGAAAAAAAAAACACAAGGATTGATTAAGAAAAGAAACAGTAACTGATTGATCAACTACGATTGGTTCGTGCCAACATATCTCACACACCCAGACTGAGCCCGAATTAAGAGCCTTTTCAGGCCACGTAACGGCCAGGAGAAGTGGGCGTAGAGAACTCGGTTGGCCGAAAGGATTGTGAGATCAGAAACTGTGGTAAAATCTTAAATCATCCAGAATGGGGGCTGGAGCAAGTAAACCACCACCAAAAGGGACCCCAGCCCATTTTATGCTCCAGAATTGTGGTCAGTCTTCAATTGACCACCTAAGAGAATGGGTAAAATGGACTAAGGGTGAAAACAGGCCATTTCCACCCGATGATTCATTCAATTTAGAGAGAATAACCTGTCTAGAAGAATGCCTTATAGACAGAGACCCAGGTAGAAGAGGAAAAAAAAAAGTGAATTGGTCAGCGTTTGGAGATTGGAAAAGGGAAGCTGAGGAACGACACGAGAAGAGCCTAAGAGTTAGCAAGCAGTGTACTAGAGGGAGAAAGCAGGGGGATGAACGGGTAGAGCAGGTGAATCGCCCTCGACATAACAAACACCCATCCGTTATGGTTGCTAAAGAGACAAAGGCACACTCACCTAGGGCTCCGGAGGGTTGGGATAAGGATGAGGATGAGGACTGGGATGAGGATTGGACTCCCTACAGCCATCGACCACCGCCGTATGTTCCATCCCCGGGGGGTGCTCCAGGCCAAGGAGGAGACGATCCTCGGGCCGGAGTACAGGGAAACGGGGTAACACCCGCTCCCAACAATACAGGTGAGGCTGCAGGAAATATAAGTCAGTCACAAGGGAATCAATACCGTGACGGCCCTGCAGGGGGCACACGAAGTCATACCCGTGGACCAGAGCCCAGTGCCCTGGAGCCATCATCATCAGTATACCCAGTAAGACTTTTTCCCAGTCCACTCTCGGGGGGGGGCTCCGGTCCCTATTTATCGACCATGGTCACCAAGTGAATTAAGAATAATTGTGGAAGGATTGGCAGACCCCAAAACCAATATTGAAAAGGCCATAGACCAGTTAAAAGTAATCATCTTGTGCCACGAACCCAGTATATTAGATGGTCAAATCTTACTGAAAGCATGGTTAAAGGACACAAAATTTGCCGAACTTGAGATAAAATTCAAAGATTTTAAAACCCATCGAGAGGCTCCGGATGCAGATCCCAGCATGAAGCCAGGAGAGGGGTTCTGGGGAAGATGTTGGGAAGCCTTACATTCGGTGTTCCCGAGGAAAACGAATTGGTCCAAAATTATGGAAACTACACAAAGAAAGGAGGAGGATGTTGAGGATTATGTAGAAAGAGTGCGAGAGATCATGAACCAATGTTCAGGCATGAAAATGGAGGAGGTAGAGGCTCCTATGATCAGCGCCGTGGTAAACGGGCTACGGCCCGAACTCAGAGATCCCTTTAAACTAGTTTGTCTCGGATGGCGACAGGAATCGCTATCCAAGGTTGTATCTATGTTAAAGGACATACAAGAGCGAAATAGAGAATCTAAAAGCAAGGTCACAATGTTTGTAGGACAAGCAGCTCCAATGACACCCACCCCGGTGACACCGTCCTACGCCCCACCCCAGGGTAGAGGAAGAGGGCGAGCCAGAGGAGGATATTACAGGGGAAGAGGGAGAGGAGGTGCAGGGCAGGAACAATATTATACCTGTCACAATTGTGGACAGATTGGACACTGGGCTAGAACTTGCCGGGCAAAACAGCAACAACCAAATCATGATTGGACTCAACAGGCAGGTAATAGAGCACACCCTCCCCCTTCAGAACCCAACCAGTATGCGACCCAAGTCCAGGTACATGCTAGACCTCAGACTAATTTCTCTGTGCAAGATCCATTTGGATCACAGAATCAAAAGCAATTCGGCCAACCACCAAATTGCCCGTATAATGATCAATGACGCCCAATCCCAGACCCGAGTGCTGCGAACAAACAGCTTCCTGTCGTTTCGTTAAATGCCATAGGAGAACCTGAAGTAAAAATACGAATACAAGGAAAGGATGTCCCATTCCTAGTGGATACTGGTGCCACCTATTCGGTCCTTTCAAGGGAGGATACGAGGGGAATTCCCACTTCCACTAATCAAACCTCAGTGATTGGACTATCTGGACACGCACAGCAAATGTTTTTCTCCAACCCTATCAATGTACAAATAGAGGATTACGAAGATAGTCATTCATTCCTACTGTCTAAAGAGGTTCCAGTGAATCTGTGTGGACGTGACCTGTTATGTAAAATGAATGCCACGATCCTCTGTTCCCCAGCTGGTCTGGAGGTTCGAGTCCCCATAGATAAATGTGGCGCATATCCACTACTTCAACCCACAACTCCCATATTGTATGCCTGGGAAAATTTGGACCCCACACTAAGCAAAACCCTATCCTATTTGGTTGGTTCATATTGGTGTGTAACAAGGTTAATCACAGACTACCTCAAATCTCAAACCTTGGGCAAGTGGTACGAAACATTACACTGCACAGCATATTGTGACAAAACGGGATCAGACGCTACAGCACAAATCTTTTATCAACCATTCCTGCACCAGAAACATCAATTGATGATCGGAAAAATCTTTATCGGACCCGAAGGGATAGCGGCAGGGGTTGAATTATCCTCCCACAGTCAGAGCTTGTTTAGGGTTAAAGGGAGCGTTCCACACTGCACCCTTGCGGTTGCAGGCACACATAAACCCCAGGATTTAGGACAGATGGTTAAAAGAATGAAAGGATCCCCAGTACAAGAGGAATGGCACACACGTAATGGAACTTTGGGGCAACATGAAAAGGGGGGAGGCTATTCTGTCAAGTTGAATGGGAAAGTATACTTCGATGCTGTCTTAGAAGAAAGGATGCTCTCAGCCACTAGCTTCCCAGTACGACAAAGCACAGCAGAGCTTCTTGCTAAAGTTCCAGAACAACTATGGTCTACACACGCTAATGAAGTAGGGAGGATGCTTACCGCACAACCCTATAAGGTAGCAATCAATTCAACCGCCCCGCTCCCCAAGAAGCCCCAATACCCCTTGTCCCCAGCCGCAGAACAAGGTATTGAGCCAGTCATTAAGTCCCTGCTGGCCCAGGGAGTAATCGTTCCAACTAGAAGTCCATGTAACACACCGATCTTTCCGGTGCAGAAGCCCAATAGTGACAAATGGAGATTTGTCCAAGACCTACGAGCCGTGAATCATTCGGTATTCCCAACTTATCCAGTGGTACCCAACCCGGCAATTATACTTGCCAGTATTCCGGCATCATCAACGTATTACACAGTAGTTGATCTGTGTTCAGCATTTTTCTCAATACCTATTCACCCAGAGTCTCAATTCCTGTTTGCCTTCACGTATAAAGGACGCCAATATACGTGGACAAGACTCCCGCAGGGATTTACCGAGAGCCCTACCATATTCTCACAGTGCCTAAAGAGGGATCTGGAAGATGTAATTTTACCAGCAGGTTCTACACTTGTGCAGTATGTTGACGACTTATTGCTCGCCTCACCCTCCAAATTGGCCTGCGAAACGGACTCCCTTGTGTTATTAAAAGCTCTGGCCTCGAAAGGACACAAGGTGTCAAAGGCAAAGTTACAATTTGTCTCAGAAAAGGTTCAGTATCTAGGGCACGAATTGGTCAGGGATACGAGACAATTGACACAAGACCGAGTAAAAGCAATCTGCTCTGCCCCACTACCAGTAACCAAGAGAGAAATGAAACACCTCCTCGGCATGACAGGATACTGCCGGCAATGGGTTACGAGTTATTCCGAGATTGTTAGACCACTGTTAGACATGTCCATGCCCGCACTACCAGAGAAGTTGATTTGGAATGAGGTATCCCGGAATGCTTTTCAGAACCTTAAACAGTCCCTCACTTCAGCACCCGCCTTGGGATTACCAGATTACACTAAGCTATTCAACTTATTTGTGCATCACAAGTCGGGTTTTGCACAATCTGTTTTGACTCAGTTACATGGGGACAGGCAGCGACCGGTAGCGTATTTCAGTACCCAACTAGACCCAGTGGCACGCGGACTACCAGGATGTCTTCCTTCGTTGGCAGCAACTTATTATGCTATGCAACAGGCTCAGACAATAACTCTAAATCATCAGACCATTTTGTATATCCCACACTCTGTCGAGATTTTACTTACTAAATGTGCCACCCAACACCTAACCTCCGCAAGAACCACTAAATACGAGGTCGAACTGTTATCAAATCCGAACCTTGTCATCAAAAGATGTACTACCTTAAATCCAGCCACTCTACTCCCCACGGAAGACGACGGCGAACCCCATTCATGTGAAATGGTAACCGAATTAGTGACTAAACCACGTATCAATCTAACAGATGTACCAATGTGTAACCCTGAGCTAGTGTACTATGTTGACGGATCAGCCTTACGAAATGATAGGGGCCAACCTAGAGCGGCTTATGCAATTGTAACTCAGTTTAATGTTGTCGAAACAGCCTCTCTTCCAGACTCCTTTTCAGCCCAACAAGCCGAATTGTTTGCGTTAACTCGAGCCTGTATTCTGGCTGAAGGACACACAGTTAATATCTACACTGACTCCAGGTATGCTTTTGGGGTATCACATGACTATGGACAAATTTGGAAGATTCGCGGGTACCTGACTTCTTCAGGAACCCCTATCAAAAATGCAGAACAAGTGGAAAATCTCCTGCGAGCCATTCAATGCCAAGCACATACAGGCCAGTCGAATGAGGTGGCACTTGGGAATGCCAGAGCTGATAATGCAGCTAAGCCAGCAGCTCTGTCGAAAGGGGGGATGCAGGTGTCATTGTTCCCACTAAGGAAAAATAATTGCTCAGACCCGCCACCCACTATTAATGACGTGCTGGCCTTTCAGACACAGGCCAGTACGGAGGAGGTGGTGACCTGGACGAAGGATCAATGTTATAAAAATCCAGAAGGAATATGGGTTCACCATGACGGCCGCGTGGTGGCCCCTAGATCCTTACTTCCATGGATTGCCCGATGTGTTCATACATTCACACATGCAGGCAAAGGGGGATTGGCAGATTATATTTTGGCAACTTGGTATGCACCAGGTATTTCGGCAATTGCAAAACAAATCTGTGAAAATTGTGTTACCTGTCAGACAATGAATCCGGGTAAGACGGAAAAAGTAGAATCTGCCTCCCACCCAAATCCAGTCGGGCCTTTTGTACATTTACAAATGGATTTTATTGAATTACCTATGTGTATGGGATCCAAGTATGTATTAGTTATTGTAGATGTGTTCTCTAGATGGATTGAAGCCTTTCCATGTAAAAAGGCCGATGCCACTACGGTTGCTAAATGTTTGTTAAAAGAAATTGTACCGCGCTTCGGAATTCCTGCTAAGCTTTCTAGTGATAACGGGTCACATTTCACGGGAACTGTTATAAGAGAAATGTGTAAAGCTTTACAGATTAATCAACGTTTTCATTGCAGTTATCATCCACAATCAGCTGGACTTGTTGAAAGATATAATGGAATGCTTAAAAATAAGCTGGCAAAACTATGCAATGACACTGGACTAAAATGGACAGAACTGCTGCCCTTAGCTTTGATGGTACTGCGATCTGCAACCAACAGAACAACAGGCTTGTCACCACATGAGATAGTTATGGGACGTCCCCAACGACTACCTTTTACAGCACCATTTACTGCAAAACAGATGGACATCCACAAAATGGAGGAAAATATGTTGAATTATTGTATTGCACTAACCAAATGTATTTCCAGCTTTCATTCACAGGTAAAGGAAGCCCAAGTCAAGCCAGCGGAAGGGAAGTGTCATAACCTGGAGCCAGGGGAATTCGTTTACATCAAGATTTTTAAAAGGAAAAGCAGTCTACAGCCAAGATTCGAAGGACCATACCAGGTCCTGCTGGCGACCAATACTGCAATCAAGGTAAAGGAAAGACCAACATGGATCCACGCATCCCATTGCAAACGGGCACCCGACCAGGAGGAAGGGACGAAGGAATCAGAGGAACAGAAAAAGGAAGACTGAATAAAGAACTGTATGGACTATGGGGACTGATGGTGCTGGGCTTGACAGGGTTTTACTTCACATTATTGATTACACCAGGGGTACAGACCCACCACCGAAGGGAATTGCACGTAAACGTATTTATGGCACTGAGTCATAGGTATGCTCAAGAAAGAAACTTGTCGAGTTGCTGGATATGTTCCCATGTACCTGTCCACTCCAGGGGGGGTATTCCCCTGAGATCTGTCCCCTTTAACGAATCAGAAATGGTAGAATGGTTGACAGTGCAAAACAGGACAAAACTAACTAAGGGGCCAGAAACAAAGGAGCAAACAGAATGGAGGTCGGCAGGGTATAAACTTACAGCCTTCCAGGGATGGTACCAGCCCAATTATGATAATAACCATCAGCCTCCCTTCCTAAGCATTACTCCCAGAATAGGAAATCCTGAGGGTATAATATGCCTAGTGAGTAATGAAACTAAAAGAAATGGAAATGGAGAGACTGTACAAGATCAGAATGGATTGAGTTGTCCTTGTGAAGGACAAAATGGGGGAATGTGGAAATGTATTTTTATCTAAGCTGATACCATACGGTATTTGTGTGCCTTTTGATTAAAATGGAGTCCTGGCCCTTCCAGAACTTTCTGCATTTTAGCAGCCAGCTTATTATGAACAGCTAAACCTGCTGTTAGATGGCTGATGGTTATCAGACAGCTAGGAGACAAGTCATGCTGAGACAAGTAACCCCCCATGGTGCTCTCCTATTGTCTACACTACAGGAGTTCCATGTCACCCCACCCTTATCTTCTAGCCATTATCTCTTTCCTTTACCTCATCCATTTGAAGCAAACAGGTAAACTGACCAGGAAATTGGATAATCCTGATACAATACAAGACAGGTGATAGCCCATTACCTATGACTCATGGAGTAATGGCCGTTTGGCTTTCTGATAACCCTGACAAAAAAAAATATCTTGACACCATTTCAGGACCAGGATATAGTAATTAACTCTTTATCTGTATTCACTGACTGTGAGACAGAGCAATACACAGGGAGAGGCCAGAACTTGGGTTTTACTGTATAAATATCTTGTGAAGTTGTACCATTGCGGAGGTTTCATTTAGCCCTTGACTGAGTGAAACCTACCCCTTGCGAGCAAGTAAATTAAAAGGGAAACTTCCATCGGAGCTGTAAGTGTCGGAGTCATTCTTTTCTGAGGTCGAGATTTCGACACCAGTGACCCCTGGGTTAGAGAGAGAGAGGGTAAATCAGCCAGGATTCCTGCCCCTGATCACTGCCCAGTGACCCCTGGGTTAGAGAGAGAGAGCGGAAAACAGCCAGGGTTCCTGCTCCTGATCACTGTACAGTGTCCCCTGGTTTAGAGAGACGGGGAAATCAGCCACGGTTCATGCCCATGATCAATGCCCAGTGACCCCTGGGTTCGAGAGGGTGAATCAGCCAGGATTGCGACTCCTGATCACTGCCCAGTGACACCGGGGTTAGAGAGAGGGTGAAATCAGCCAGGGTTCCTGCTCCTGATCACTGTCGATGGACCCCTGGGTAAGTGAGAGAGGTGAAATCAGCAGGATTCCTGCTCCTGATCACTGTCCAGTGACCCCTGGGTTAGAGAGAGGGGGAAATCAGCCAGGATTCCTGCTCCTGATCACTGCCCAGTGACCCCTGGGTTAGAGAGGGGAAATCAGCCGGGGTTTCTGCTCCTGATCACTGCCCAGTAACCCCTGTGTTAGAGACGGGAAAATCAGCCAGGGTACCTGCTCCTGATCACTGCCCAGTGACCCCTGGGTTAGACAGGGTAAATCAGCCAGGGTTCCTGCTCCTGATCACTGCCCAGTGATCCCTGGGTTATAGAGAGATGAAATCAGCCAGGCTTCCTGCTCCTGATAACTGTCCAGTGACCGATGCGTTAGAGAAAGGGGAAATCAGCCAGGGTCCTGCTCCTGATCACTGCCCAGTGACCCCTGGGTTAGAGAGGGGAAAATCAGCCAGGGTTCCTGCTCCTGATCACTGCCCAGTGACCCCTGGGTTAGAGAGGGTAAATCAGCCAGGGTTCCTGCTCCTGATCACTGCCCAGTGACCCCGGGTTTAGAGAGAGAGGAGAAATCAGCCAGGGTTCCTGCTCCTGATCACTGTCCATGGACACCTGGTTTAGAGAGAGAGGGCGGAAAACAGGCAGGGTTCCTGCCCCTGATCACTGCCCAGTGACTAATAGGTTAGAGAGAGGGAGAAATCAGCCAGGGGTCCTGCTCCTGATCACTGTCCAGTGACCCCTGGGTTCGAGAGGGGAAATCAGCCAGGGTTCCTGCTCCTGATCACTGCCCAGTGATATCGGGGTTAGAGAGAGAGGGAAATCAGCCAGGGTTCCTGCGCCTGATCACTGCCCAGTGATCCCGGGGTTAGAGAGAGAGGGAAATCTGCCAAGGTTCCTGCTCCTGATCACCGTCCATGGATCCCTGGGTTAGAGAGAGAGGGGAAATCAGAAAGGGTTCCTGCTCCTGATCACTGCCCAGTGACCCCTGGGTTAGAGAGCGTAAATCAGCCAGTGTTCCTGCTCCGGATCACTGCCCAGTGACCCCGGGGTTAGAAGGAGGGTGAAATCAGCCAGCGTTCCTGCTCCTGATCACTGTCCATGGACCCCTGGGTTAGAGAGAGAGGGGAAATCAGCCAGGGTTTCTGCTCCTGATCACTGTCCAGTGACCCCTGTGTTAGAGAGGGTAAATCAGCCAGGACTCCTGCTCCTGATCACTGCCCAGTGACCTTGGGGTTAGAGAGAGAGGAGAAATCAGCCAGGGGTCCTGCTCCTGATCACTGCCCAGTGACCTTGGGGTTAGAGAGAGGGGGAAATCAGCCAGGGGTCCTGCTCCTGATCACTGCCCAGTGACCCCTGGGATAGAGAGTGGAAATCAGCCAGGGTTCCTGCTCCTGATCACCGCCCAGTGACCCCGGGGTGAGAGAGAGGGAGAAATCAGCCAGGTTTCCTGCTCCTGATCACTGTCCATGGACCCCTGTGTTAGAGAGAGAGGGGAAATCAGCCAGGGTTCCTGCACCTGATCACTGCCTAGTGACCCCTGGGTTAGAGAGAGAGGAAATCAGCCAGGGTTCCTGCTATTGATCACTGTCCCGTGACCGATGCGGTAGAGAGAGAGGGGAAATCAGCCAGGGTACCTGCTCCTGATCACTGCCCAGTGACCCCTGGGTTAGAGAGGGGAAAATCAGCCAGGGTTCCTGCTCCTGATCACTGCCCAGTGACCCCTGGGTTAGAGAAGGTAAATCAGCCAGGGTTCATGCTCCTGATCACTGTCCAGTGACCCCTGGGTTAGAGAGAGAGAGGGTAAATTGGCCAGGATTCCTGCCCCTGATCACTGCCCAGTGACCCCTGGATTAGAGAGAGAGAGCGGAAAACAGCCAGGGTTCCTGCTCCTGATCACTGTACAGTGACCCCTGGTTTAGAGAGACGGGGAAATCAGCCACGGTTCATGCCCATGATCAATGCCCAGTGACCCCTGGGTTCGAGAGGGTGAATCAGCCAGGATTGCGACTCCTGATCACTGCCCAGTGACACCAGGGTTAGAGAGAGGGTGAAATCAGCCAGGGTTCCTGCTCCTGATCACTGTCCATGGACCCCTGGGTTAGTGAGAGAGGTGAAATCAGCAGGATTCCTGCTCCTGATCACTGTCCAGTGACCCCTGGGTTAGAGAGAGGGGGAAATCAGCCAGCATTCCTGCTCCTGATCACTGCACAGTGACCCCTGGGTTAGAGAGGGGAAATCAGCCGGGGTTCCTGCTCCTGATCACTGCCCAGTAACCCCTGTGTTAGAGACGGGAAAATCAGCCAGGGTTCCTGCTCCTGATCACTGCCCAGTGACCCCTGGGTTAGACAGGGTAAATCAGCCAGGGTTCCTGCTCCTGATCACTGCCCAGTGACCCCGGAGTTAGAGAGAGGGGGAAATCAGCCAGTGTTCCTGCTCCTGATCACTGTCCATGGACCCCTGGGTTAGAGAGAGAGGGGAAGTCAGCCAGGGTTCCTGCACCTGATCACTGCCCAGTGATCCCTGGGTTATAGAGAGATGAAATCAGCCAGGCAACCTGCTCCTGATAACTGTCCAGTGACCGATGCGTTAGAGAAAGGGGAAATCAGCCAGGGGTCCTGCTCCTGATCACTGCCCAGTGACCCCTGGGTTAGAGAGGGGAAAATCAGCCAGGGTTCCTGCTCCTGATCACTGCCCAGTGACCCCTGGGTTAGAGAGGGTAAATCAGCCAGGGTTCCTGCTCCTGATCACTGCCCAGTGACCCCGGGTTTAGAGAGAGAGGAGAAATCAGCCAGGGTTCCTGCTCCTGATCACTGTCCATGGACCCCTGGTTTAGAGAGAGAGAGCAGTAAACAGGCAGGGTTCCTGCCCCTGATCACTGCCCAGCGACCCCGGGTTTAGAGACAGGGGGAAATCAGCCAGGATTCCTGCTCCTGATCACTGCACAGTGACCCCTGGGTTAGACAGGGGAAATCAACCGGGGTTCCTGCTCCTGATCACTGCCCAGTAACCCCTGGGTTAGAGACGGGAAAATCAGCCAAGGTTCCTGCACCTGATCACTGCCCAGTGACCCCTGGGTTAGACAGGGTAAATCAGCCAGGGTTCCTGCTCCTGATCACTGCCCAGTGACCCCGGAGTTAGAGAGAGGGGGAAATCAGCCAGTGTTCCTGCTCCTGATCACTGTCCATGGACCCCTGTATTAGAGAGAGAGGGGAAGTCAGCCAGCGTTCCTGCACCTGATCACTGCCCAGTGACCCCGGAGTTAGAGAGAGGCGGAAATCAGCCAGGGGTCCTGCTCCTGATCACTGCCCACTGACCCCGGGTTCAGAGAGAGAGGAGAAATCAGCCAGTGTTCCTGCTCCTGATCACTGTCCATGGACCCCTGGTTTGGAGAGAGAGAGCGGAAAACAGGCAGGGTTCCTGCCCCTGATCACTGCCCAGTGATCCCTGGGTTATAGAGAGATGAAATCAGCCAGGCTTCCTGCTCCTGATAACTGTCCAGTGACCGATGCATTAGAGAAAGGGGAAATCAGCCAGGGGTCCTGCTCCTGATCACTGCCCAGTGACCCCTGGGTTAGAGAGGGGAAAATCAGCCAGGGTTCCTGCTCCTGATCACTGCCCAGTGACCCCTGGGTTAGAGAGGGTAAATCAGCCAGGGTTCCTGCTCCTGATCACTGCCCAGTGACCCCGGGTTTCGAGAGAGAGGAGAAATCAGCCAGGGTTCCTGCTCCTGATCACTGTCCATGGACCCCTGGTTTAGAGAGAGAGAGCAGTAAACAGGCAGGGTTCCTGCCCCTGATCACTGCCCAGCGACCCCGGGTTTAGAGACAGGGGGAAATCAGCCAGGATTCCTGCTCCTGATCACTGCACAGTGACCCCTGGGTTAGAGAGGGGAAATCAGCCAGGGTTCCTGCTCCTGATCACTGCCCAGTAACCCCTGGGTTAGAGACGGGAAAATCAGCCAGGGTTCCTGCTCCTGATCACTGCCCAGTGACCCCTGGGTTAGACAGGGTAAATCAGCCAGGGTTCCTGCTCCTGATCACTGCCCAGTGACCCCGGAGTTAGAGAGAGGGGGAAATCAGCCAGTGTTCCTGCTCCTGATCACTGTCCATGGACCCCTGGGTTAAAGAGAGAGGCGAAGTCAGCCAGGGTTCCTGCACCTGATCACTGCCCAGTGATCCCTGGGTTAGAGAGAGGGGGAAATCAGCCAGGGTTCCTGCTCCTAATCACTGCCCAGTGACCCCTGGGTTAGAGAGAGGGGAAATCAGCCTGGGTTCCTGCTTCTGATCACTGCCCAGTGACCCCGGAGTTAGAGAGAGGGGGAAATGAGCCAGGGGTCCTGCTCCTGATCACTGCCCAGTGACCCCGGGTTTAGAGAGAGAGGAGAAATCAGCCAGGGTTCCTGCTCCTGATCACTGTCCATGGACCCCTGGTTTAGAAAGAGAGAGCGGAAAACAGGCAGGGTTCCTGCCCCTGATCACTGCCCAGTGACCCCGGGTTTAGAGAGAGAGGAGAAATCAGCCAGGGTTCCTGCTCCTGATCACTGCCCAGTGACCCCTGGGTTAGAGAGGGGAAAATCAGCCAGGGTTCCTGCTCTTGATCACTGCCCAGTGACCCCTGGGTTAGAGAGGGTAAATCAGCCAAGGTTCCTGCTCCTGATCACTGCCCAGTGACCCCGGGTTTAGAGAGAGAGGAGAAATCAGCCAGGGTTCCTGCTCCTGATCACTGTCCATGGACCCCTGGTTAAGAGAGAGAGAGCAGTAAACAGGCAGGGTTCCTGCCCCTGATCACTGCCCAGCGACCCCGGGTTTAGAGACAGGGGGAAATCAGCCAGGATTCCTGCTCCTGATCACTGCACAGTGACCCCTGGGTTAGACAGGGGAAATCAACCGGGGTTCCTGCTCCTGATCACTGCCCAGTAACCCCTGGGTTAGAGACGGGAAAATCAGCCAAGGTTCCTGCACCTGATCACTGCCCAGTGACCCCTGGGTTAGACAGGGTAAATCAGCCAGGGTTCCTGCTCCTGATCACTGCCCAGTGACCCCGGAGTTAGAGAGAGGGGGAAATCAGCCAGTGTTCCTGCTCCTGATCACTGTCCATGGACCCCTGGGTTAGAGAGAGAGGGGAAGTCAGCCAGCGTTCCTGCACCTGATCACTGCCCAGTGACCCCGGAGTTAGAGAGAGGCGGAAATCAGCCAGGGGTCCTGCTCCTGATCACTGCCCACTGACCCCGGGTTTAGAGAGAGAGGAGAAATCAGCCAGTGTTCCTGCTCCTGATCACTGTCCATGGACCCCTGGTTTGGAGAGAGAGAGCGGAAAACAGGCAGGGTTCCTGCCCCTGATCACTGCCCAGTGATCCCTGGGTTATAGAGAGATGAAATCAGCCAGGCTTCCTGCTCCTGATAACTGTCCAGTGACCGATGCATTAGAGAAAGGGGAAATCAGCCAGGGGTCCTGCTCCTGATCAATGCCCAGTGACCCCTGGGTTAGAGAGGGGAAAATCAGCCAGGGTTCCTGCTCCTGATCACTGCCCAGTGACCCCTGGGTTAGAGAGGGTAAATCAGCCAGGGTTCCTGCTCCTGATCACTGCCCAGTGACCCCGGGTTTAGAGAGAGAGGAGAAATCAGCCAGGGTTCCTGCTCCTGATCACTGCCCAGTGACACCTGGGTTAGAGAGAGGGTGAAATCAGCCAGAGTTCCTGCTCCTGATCACTGTCCATGGACACCTGGGTTAGTGAGAGAGGGAAAATCAGCAGGATTCCTGCTCCTAATCACTGTCCAGTGACCCCTGGGTTAGAGAGAGGGGGAAATCAGCCAGGGTTCCTGCTCCTAATCACTGCCCAGTGACCCCTGGGTTAGAGAGAGTGGAAATCAGCCTGGGTTCCTGCTTCTGATCACTACCCAGTGACCCCGGAGTTAGAGAGAGGGGGAAATCAGCCAGGGGTCCTGCTCCTGATCACTGCCCAGTGAAACCCGGGTTAGAGAGAGAGGATATTAGCCAGTGTTCTTGCTGCTGATCACCGTCCATGGACCCCTGGGTTAGAGAGAGGAGATATCAGCCAGGGTTCCTGCTCCTGATCACTATCCAGTGACCCCTGGGTTAGAGAGAGGAGAAAATCAGCCAGGATTCCTGCTCCGGATCACTGCCCAGTGACCCTGGGGTTAGAAGGTGGGTGAAATCAGCCAGCGTTCCTGCTCCTGATCACTGTCCATGGACCCCTGGGTTAGAGAGAGAGGGGAAATCAGCCAGGGTTTCTGCCCTTGATCACTGCCCAGTGAGCCCTGGGTTAGAGAGGGTAAATCAGCCAGGATTCCTGCCCCTGATCACTGCCCAGTGAATCTTGGGTTAGAGAGAGGGGCAATCAGCCAGGGTTCCTGCTCCTGATCGCTGTCTAGTGACCGATGCGTGAGAGAGAGAGGGGAAATCAGCCAGAATTCCTGCTCCTGATCACTGCCCAGTGACCCCTGGGTTAGAGAGGGGAATTCAGCCAGGGTTTCTGCCCCTGATCACTGCCCAGTGACCCATGGGTTAGGGAGAGGGTGAAATAAGCCAGGTGCCCTGCTCCTGATCACTGCCCAGTGACCCCTGGGTTAGAGAGAGAGAGGGGAAAACAGCCAGGGTTCCTGCTCCTGATCACTGTCCAGTGACCCCTGGGTTAGAAAGATGGGGAAATCAGCCAGGGTTCATGCCCCAGATCACTGCCCAGTGAACCCTGGGTTAGAGTGGATAAATCAACCAGGGTTCCTGCTCCTGATCACCGTCCAGTGACCCCGGGGGGAGAGAGAGGGGGAAAACAGCCGGGGTTCCTGCTCCTGATCACTGTCCATGGACCCTGTGTTAGAGAGAGAGGTGAAATCAGCCAGGGTTCCTGCTCCTGATCACTGTCCATGGACCCCTGTGTTAGAGAGAGAGGGGAATTCAGCCAGGGTTCCAGCCCCTGATCACTGCCCAGTGACCCCTGGGTTAGAGAGAGGGGGAAATCAGCCAGGGGTCCTGCTCCTGATCACTGCCCAGTGACCCCTGGGATAGAGAGGGGAAATCAGCCAGGGTTCCTATTCCTGATCACCGCCCAGTGACCCCGGGGTGAGAGAGAGGGAGAAATCAGCCAGGTTTCCTGCTCCTGATCACTGTCCATGGACCCCTGTGTTAGAGAGAGAGGGGAAATCAGCCAGGGTTCCTGCTCCTGATCGCTGTCTAGTGACCGATGCGTGAGAGAGAGAGGGGAAATCAGCCAGAATTCCTGCTCCTGATCACTGCCCAGTGACCCCTGGGTTAGAGAGGGGAATTCAGCCAGGGTTTCTGCCCCTGATCACTGCCCAGTGACCCATGGGTTAGGGAGAGGGTGAAATAAGCCAGGTGCCCTGCTCCTGATCACTGCCCAGTGACCCCTGGGTTAGAGAGAGAGAGGGGAAAACAGCCAGGGTTCCTGCTCCTGATCACTGTCCAGTGACCCCTGGGTTAGAGAGATGGGGAAATCAGCCAGGGTTCATGCCCCAGATCACTGCCCAGTGAACCCTGGGTTAGAGTGGATAAATCAACCAGGGTTCCTGCTCCTGATCACCGTCCAGTGACCCCGGGGGGAGAGAGAGGGGGAAAACAGCCGGGGTTCCTGCTCCTGATCACTGTCCATGGACCCTGTGTTAGAGAGAGAGGTGAAATCAGCCAGGGTTCCTGCTCCTGATCACTGTCCATGGACCCCTGTGTTAGAGAGAGAGGGGAATTCAGCCAGGGTTCCAGCCCCTGATCACTGCCCAGTGACCCCTGGGTTAGAGAGAGGGGGAAATCAGCCAGGGGTCCTGCTCCTGATAACTGCCCAGTGACCCCTGGGATAGAGAGGGGAAATCAGCCAGGGTTCCTATTCCTGATCACCGCCCAGTGACCCCGGGGTGAGAGAGAGGGAGAAATCAGCCAGGTTTCCTGCTCCTGATCACTGTCCATGGACCCCTGTGTTAGAGAGAGAGGGGAAATCAGCCAGGGTTCCTGCTCCTGATCGCTGTCTAGTGACCGATGCGTGAGAGAGGGGAATTCAGCCAGGGTTTCTGCCCCTGATCACTGCCCAGTGACCCATGGGTTAGGGAGAGGGTGAAATAAGCCAGGTGCCCTGCTCCTGATCACTGCCCAGTGACCCCTGGGTTAGAGAGAGAGAGGGGAAAACAGCCAGGGTTCCTGCTCCTGATCACTGTCCAGTGACCCCTGGGTTAGAGAGATGGGGAAATCAGCCAGGGTTCATGCCCCAGATCACTGCCCAGTGAACCCTGGGTTAGAGTGGATAAATCAACCAGGGTTCCTGCTCCTGATCACCGTCCAGTGACCCCGGGGTGAGAGAGAGGGGGAAATCAGCCGGGGTTCCTGCTCCTGATCACTGTCCATGGACCCTGTGTTAGAGAGAGAGGGGAAATCAGCCAGGGTTCCTGCTCCTGATCACTGTCCATGGACCCCTGTGTTAGAGAGAGAGGGGAATTCAGCCAGGGTTCCAGCCCCTGATCACTGCCCAGTGACCCCTGGGTTAGAGAGAGGGGGAAATCAGCCAGGGGTCCTGCTCCTGATCACTGCCCAGTGACCCCTGGGATAGAGAGGGGAAATCAGCCAGGGTTCCTATTCCTGATCACCGCCCAGTGACCCCGGGGTGAGAGAGAGGGAGAAATCAGCCAGGTTTCCTGCTCCTGATCACTGTCCATGGACCCCTGTGTTAGAGAGAGAGGGGAAATCAGCCAGGGTTCCTGCTGCTGATCACTGTCCAGTCAGCCCTGGGTCAGAGAGAGAGGGGGGAATTCAGCCAGGGTTCATGCCCCTGATCACTGCCCAGTGATCCCTGGGTTAGAGAGAGGGGGAAATCAGCCAGGGCTCCTGCTCCTGATCACTGCCCAGTGACCCCTGGGTTAGAGAGAGGGGAAATGAGCCTGGGTTCCTGCCCTGATCACTGCCTAGTGACCCCTGGGTTAGAGAGAGAGGAAATCAGCCAGGGTTCCTGCTATTGATCACTGTCCCGTGACCGATGCGTTAGAGAGAGAGGGGAAATCAGCCAGGGTACCTGCTCCTGATCACTGCCCAGTGACCCCTGGGTTAGAGAGGGGAAAATCAGCTAGGGTTCCTGCTCCTGATGACTGCCCAGTGACCCCTGGGTTAGAGAAGGTAAATCAGCCAGGGTTCATGCTCCTGATCACTGTCCAGTGACCCCTGGGTTAGAGAGAGAGAGGGTAAATCAGCCAGGATTCCTGCCCCTGATCACTGCCCAGTGACCCCTGGGTTAGAGAGAGAGAGCGGAAAACAGCCAGGGTTCCTGCTCCTGATCACTGTACAGTGACCCCTGGGTTCGAGAGGGTGAATCAGCCAGGATTGCGACTCCTGATCACTGCCCAGTCAGACCGGGGTTAGAGAGAGGGTGAAATCAGCCAGGGTTCCTGCTCCTGATCACTGTCCATGGACCCCTGGGTTAGTGAGAGAGGTGAAATCAGCAGGATTCCTGCTCCTGATCACTGTCCAGTGACCCCTGGGTTAGAGAGAGGGGGAAATCAGCCAGGATTCCTGCTCCTGATCACTGCACAGTGATCCCTGGGTTATAGAGAGATGAAATCAGCCAGGCTTCCTGCTCCTGATAACTGTCCAGTGACCCCGGAGTTAGAGAGAGGGGGAAATCAGCCAGTGTTCCTGCTCCTGATCACTGTCCATGGACCCCTGGGTTAGAGAGAGAGGGGAAGTCAGCCAGGGTTCCTGCACCTGATCACTGCCCAGTGATCCCTGGGTTATAGAGAGATGAAATCAGCCAGGCTTCCTGCTCCTGATAACTGTCCAGTGACCGATGCGTTAGAGAAAGGGGAAATCAGCCAGGGGTCCTGCTCCTGATCACTGCCCAGTGACCCCTGGGTTAGAGAGGGGAAAATCAGCCAGGGTTCCTGTTCCTGATCACTGCCCAGTGACCCCTGGGTTAGAGAGGGTAAATCAGCCAGGGTTCCTGTTCCTGATCACTGTCCAGTGACCCCGGGTTTAGAGAGAGAGGAGAAATCTGCCAGGGTTCCTGCTCCTGATCACTGTCCATGGACCCCTGGTTTAGAGAGAGAGAGCAGTGAACAGGCAGGGTTCCTGCCCCTGATCACTGCCCAGCGACCCCGGGTTTAGAGAGAGGGGGAAATCAGCCAGGATTCCTGCTCCTGATCACTGCACAGTGACCCCTGGGTTAGAGAGGGGAAATCAGCCGGGGTTCCTGCTCCTGATCACTGCCCAGTAACCCCTGTGTTAGAGACGGGAAAATCAGCCAGGGTTCCTGCCCCTGATCACTGCCCAGTGACCCATGGGTTAGGGAGAGGGTGAAATAAGCCAGGTGCCCTGCTCCTGATCACTGCCCAGTGACCCCTGGGTGAGAGAGAGAGAGGGGAAAACAGCCAGGGTTCCTGCTCCTGATCACTGCCCAGTGACCCCTGCGATAGAGAGGGGAAATCAGCCAGGGTTCCTATTCCTGATCACCGCCCAGTGACCCCGGGATGAGAGAGAGGGAGAAATCAGCCAGGTTTCCTGCTCCTGATCACTGTCCATGGACCCCTGTGTTAGAGAGAGAGGGGAAATCAGCCAGGGTTCCTGCTGCTGATCACTGTCCAGTCAGCCCTGGGTCAGAGAGAGAGGGGAGAATTCAGCCAGGGTTCATGCCCCTGATCACTGCCCAGTGATCCCTGGGTTAGAGAGAGGGGGAAATCAGCCAGGGCTCCTGCTCCTGATCACTGCCCAGTGATCCCTGGGTTAGAGAGAGGGGAAATCAGCCTGGGTTCCTGCTCCTGATCACTGCCCAGTAAACCCTGGGTTAGAGAGAGGGGAAATCAGCCAGGGTTCCTGCCCTGATCACTGCCTAGTGACCCCTGGGTTAGAGAGAGAGGAAATCAGCCAGGGTTCCTGCTATTGATCACTGTCCCGTGACCGATGCGTTAGAGAGAGAGGGGAAATCAGCCAGGGTACCTGCTCCTGATCACTGCCCAGTGACCCCTGGGTTAGAGAGGGGAAAATCAGCTAGGGTTCCTGCTCCTGATGACTGCCCAGTGACCCCTGGGTTAGAGAAGGTAAATCAGCCAGGGTTCATGCTCCTGATCACTGTCCAGTGACCCCTGGGTTAGAGAGAGAGAGGGTAAATCAGCCAGGATTCCTGCCCCTGATCACTGCCCAGTGACCCCTGGGTTAGAGAGAGAGAGCGGAAAACAGCCAGGGTTCCTGCTCCTGAATACTGTACAGTGACCCCTGGGTTCGAGAGGGTGAATCAGCCAGGATTGCGACTCCTGATCACTGCCCAGTCAGACCGGGGTTAGAGAGAGGGTGAAATCAGCCAGGGTTCCTGCTCCTGATCACTGTCCATGGACCCCTGGGTTAGTGAGAGAGGTGAAATCAGCAGGATTCCTGCTCCTGATCACTGTCCAGTGACCCCTGGGTTAGAGAGAGGGGGAAATCAGCCAGGATTCCTGCTCCTGATCACTGCACAGTGATCCCTGGGTTATAGAGAGATGAAATCAGCCAGGCTTCCTGCTCCTGATAACTGTCCAGTGACCCCGGAGTTAGAGAGAGGGGGAAATCAGCCAGTGTTCCTGCTCCTGATCACTGTCCATGGACCCCTGGGTTAGAGAGAGAGGGGAAGTCAGCCAGGGTTCCTGCACCTGATCACTGCCCAGTGATCCCTGGGTTATAGAGAGATGAAATCAGCCAGGCTTCCTGCTCCTGATAACTGTCCAGTGACCGATGCGTTAGAGAAAGGGGAAATCAGCCAGGGGTCCTGCTCCTGATCACTGCTCAGTGACCCCTGGGTTAGAGAGGGGAAAATCAGCCAGGGTTCCTGTTCCTGATCACTGCCCAGTGACCCCTGGGTTAGAGAGGGTAAATCAGCCAGGGTTCCTGTTCCTGATCACTGTCCAGTGACCCCGGGTTTAGAGAGAGAGGAGAAATCTGCCAGGGTTCCTGCTCCTGATCACTGTCCATGGACCCCTGGTTTAGAGAGAGAGAGCAGTAAACAGGCAGGGTTCCTGCCCCTGATCACTGCCCAGCGACCCCGGGTTTAGAGAGAGGGGGAAATCAGCCAGGATTCCTGCTCCTGATCACTGCACAGTGACCCCTGGGTTAGAGAGGGGAAATCAGCTGGGGTTCCTGCTCCTGATCACGGACCAGTGACCCCGGAGTTAGAGAGAGGGGGAAATCAGCCAGTGTTCCTGCTCCTGATCACTGTCCATGGACCCCTGGGTTAGAGAGAGAGGGGAAGTCAGCCAGGGTTCCTGCACCTGATCACTGCCCAGTGATCCCTGGGTTAGAGAGAGGGGGAAATCAGCCAGGGTTCCTGCTCCTAATCACTGCCCAGTGACCCCTGGGTTAGAGAGAGGGGAAATCAGCCTGGGTTCCTGCTTCTGATCACTGCCCAGTGACCCCGGAGTTAGAGAGAGGGGGAAATCAGCCAGGATTCATGCTCCTGATCACTGTCCAGTGACCCCTGGGTTAGAGAGAGAGAGGGTAAATCAGCCAGGATTCCTGCCCCTGATCACTGCCCAGTGACCCCTGGGTTAGAGAGAGAGAGCGGAAAACATCCAGGGTTCCTGCTCCTGATCACTGTACAGTGACCCCTGGTTTAGAGAGACGGGGAAATCAGCCACGGTTCATGCCCATGATCAATTAACAGTGACCCCTGGGTTCGAGAGGGTGAATCAGCCAGGATTGCGACTCCTGATCACTGCCCAGTGACACCGGGGTTAGAGAGAGGGTGAAATCAGCCAGGGTTCCTGCTCCTGATCACTGTCCATGGACCCCTGGGTTAGTGAGAGAGGTGAAATCAGCAGGATTCCTGCTCCTGATCACTGTCCAGTGACCCCTGGGTTAGAGAGAGGGGGAAATCAGCCAGCATTCCTGCTCCTGATCACTGCACAGTGACCCCTGGGTTAGAGAGGGGAAATCAGCCGGGGTTCCTGCTCCTGATCACTGCCCAGTAACCCCTGTGTTAGAGACGGGAAAATCAGCCAGGGTTCCTGCTCCTGATCACTGCCCAGTGACCCCTGGGTTAGACAGGGTAAATCAGCCAGGGTTCCTGCTCCTGATCACTGCCCAGTGACCCCGGAGTTAGATAGAGGGGGAAATCAGCCAGTGTTCCTGCTCCTGATCACTGTCCATGGACCCCTGGGTTAGAGAGAGAGGGGAAGTCAGCCAAGGTTCCTGCACCTGATCACTGCCCAGTGATCCCTGGGTTATAGAGAGATGAAATCAGCCAGGCTTCCTGCTCCTGATAACTGTCCAGTGACCGATGCGTTAGAGAAAGGGGAAATCAGCCAGGGGTCCTGCTCCTGATCACTGCCCAGTGACCCCTGGGTTAGAGAGGGGAAAATCAGCCAGGGTTCCTGCTCCTGATCACTGCCCAGTGACCCCTGGGTTAGAGAGGGTAAATCAGCCAGGGTTCCTGCTCCTGATCACTGCCCAGTGACCCCGGGTTTAGAGAGAGAGGAGAAATCAGCCAGGGTTCCTGCTCCTGATCACTGTCCATGGACCCCTGGTTTAGAGAGAGAGAGCAGTAAACAGGCAGGGTTCCTGCTCCTGATCACTGCCCAGCGACCCCGGGTTTAGAGAGATGGGGAAATCAGCCAGGATTCCTGCTCCTGATCACTGCACAGTGACCCCTGGGTTAGAGAGGGGAAATCAGCCGGGGTTCCTGCTCCTGATCACTGCCCAGTAACCCCTGGGTTAGAGACGGGAAAATCAGCCAGGGTTCCTGCTCCTGATCACTGCCCAGTGACCCCTGGGTTAGACAGGGTAAATCAGCCAGGGTTCCTGCTCCTGATCACTGCCCAGTGACCCCGGAGTTAGAGAGAGGGGGAAATCAGCCAGTGTTCCTGCTCCTGATCACTGTCCATGGACCCCTGGGTTAGAGAGAGAGGGGAAGTCAGCCAGGGTTCATGCACATGATCACTGCCCAGTGATCCCTGGGTTATAGAGAGATGAAATCAGCCAGGCAACCTGCTCCTGATAACTGTCCAGTGACCGATGCGTTAGAGAAAGGGGAAATCAGCCAGGGGTCCTGCTCCTGATCACTGCCCAGTGACCCCTGGGTTAGAGAGGGGAAAATCAGCCAGGGTTCCTGCTCCTGATCACTGCCCAGTGACCCCTGGGTTAGAGAGGGTAAATCAGCCAGGGTTCCTGCTCCTGATCACTGCCCAGTGACCCCGGGTTTAGAGAGAGAGGAGAAATCAGCCAGGGTTCCTGCTCCTGATCACTGTCCATGGACCCCTGGTTTAGAGAGAGAGAGCAGTAAACAGGCAGGGTTCCTGCCCCTGATCACTGCCCAGCGACCCCGGGTTTAGAGACAGGGGGAAATCAGCCAGGATTCCTGCTCCTGATCACTGCACAGTGACCCCTGGGTTAGACAGGGGAAATCAACCGGGGTTCCTGCTCCTGATCACTGCCCAATAAACCCTGGGTTAGAGAGAGGGGAAATCAGCCTGGGTCCCTGCTCCTGATCACTGCCCAGTAAACCCTGGGTTAGAGAGAGGGGAAATCAGCCAGGGTTCCTGCCCTGATCACTGCCTAGTGACCCCTGGGTTAGAGAGAGAGGAAATCAGCCAGGGTTCCTGCTATTGATCACTGTCCCGTGACCGATGCGGTAGAGAGAGAGGGGAAATCAGCCAGGGTACCTGCTCCTGATCACTGCCCAGTGACCCCTGGGTTAGAGAGGGGAAAATCAGCCAGGGTTCCTGCTCCTGATCACTGCCCAGTGAGCCCTGGGTTAGAGAAGGTAAATCAGCCAGGGTTCATGCTCCTGATCACTGTCCAGTGACCCCTGGGTTAGAGAGAGAGAGGGTAAATTGGCCAGGATTCCTGCCCCTGATCACTGCCCAGTGACCCCTGGATTAGAGAGAGAGAGCGGAAAACAGCCAGGGTTCCTGCTCCTGATCACTGTACAGTGACCCCTGGTTTAGAGAGACGGGGAAATCAGCCACGGTTCATGCCCATGATCAATGCCCAGTGACCCCTGGGTTCGAGAGGGTGAATCAGCCAGGATTGCGACTCCTGATCACTGCCCAGTGACACCAGGGTTAGAGAGAGGGTGAAATCAGCCAGGGTTCCTGCTCCTGATCACTGTCCATGGACCCCTGGGTTAGTGAGAGAGGTGAAATCAGCAGGATTCCTGCTCCTGATCACTGTCCAGTGACCCCTGGGTTAGAGAGAGGGGGAAATCAGCCAGCATTCCTGCTCCTGATCACTGCACAGTGACCCCTGGGTTAGAGAGGGGAAATCAGCCGGGGTTCCTGCTCCTGATCACTGCCCAGTAACCCCTGTGTTAGAGACGGGAAAATCAGCCAGGGTTCCTGCTCCTGATCACTGCCCAGTGACCCCTGGGTTAGACAGGGTAAATCAGCCAGGGTTCCTGCTCCTGATCACTGCCCAGTGACCCCGGAGTTAGAGAGAGGGGGAAATCAGCCAGTGTTCCTGCTCCTGATCACTGTCCATGGACCCCTGGGTTAGAGAGAGAGGGGAAGTCAGCCAGGGTTCCTGCACCTGATCACTGCCCAGTGATCCCTGGGTTATAGAGAGATGAAATCAGCCAGGCAACCTGCTCCTGATAACTGTCCAGTGACCGATGCGTTAGAGAAAGGGGAAATCAGCCAGGGGTCCTGCTCCTGATCACTGCCCAGTGACCCCTGGGTTAGAGAGGGGAAAATCAGCCAGGGTTCCTGCTCCTGATCACTGCCCAGTGACCCCTGGGTTAGAGAGGGTAAATCAGCCAGGGTTCCTGCTCCTGATCACTGCCCAGTGACCCCGGGTTTAGAGAGAGAGGAGAAATCAGCCAGGGTTCCTGCTCCTGATCACTGTCCATGGACCCCTGGTTTAGAGAGAGAGAGCAGTAAACAGGCAGGGTTCCTGCCCCTGATCACTGCCCAGCGACCCCGGGTTTAGAGACAGGGGGAAATCAGCCAGGATTCCTGCTCCTGATCACTGCACAGTGACCCCTGGGTTAGACAGGGGAAATCAACCGGGGTTCCTGCTCCTGATCACTGCCCAGTAACCCCTGGGTTAGAGACGGGAAAATCAGCCAAGGTTCCTGCACCTGATCACTGCCCAGTGACCCCTGGGTTAGACAGGGTAAATCAGCCAGGGTTCCTGCTCCTGATCACTGCCCAGTGACCCCGGAGTTAGAGAGAGGGGGAAATCAGCCAGTGTTCCTGCTCCTGATCACTGTCCATGGACCCCTGGATTAGAGAGAGAGGGGAAGTCAGCCAGCGTTCCTGCACCTGATCACTGCCCAGTGACCCCGGAGTTAGAGAGAGGCGGAAATCAGCCAGGGGTCCTGCTCCTGATCACTGCCCACTGACCCCGGGTTCAGAGAGAGAGGAGAAATCAGCCAGTGTTCCTGCTCCTGATCACTGTCCATGGACCCCTGGTTTGGAGAGAGAGAGCGGAAAACAGGCAGGGTTCCTGCCCCTGATCACTGCCCAGTGATCCCTGGGTTATAGAGAGATGAAATCAGCCAGGCTTCCTGCTCCTGATAACTGTCCAGTGACCGATGCATTAGAGAAAGGGGAAATCAGCCAGGGGTCCTGCTCCTGATCACTGCCCAGTGACCCCTGGGTTAGAGAGGGGAAAATCAGCCAGGGTTCCTGCTCCTGATCACTGCCCAGTGACCCCTGGGTTAGAGAGGGTAAATCAGCCAGGGTTCCTGCTCCTGATCACTGCACAGTGACCCCTGGGTTAGACAGGGGAAATCAACCGGGGTTCCTGCTCCTGATCACTGCCCAATAAACCCTGGGTTAGAGAGAGGGGAAATCAGCCTGGGTCCCTGCTCCTGATCACTGCCCAGTAAACCCTGGGTTAGAGAGAGGGGAAATCAGCCAGGGTTCCTGCCCTGATCACTGCCTAGTGACCCCTGGGTTAGAGAGAGAGGAAATCAGCCAGGGTTCCTGCTATTGATCACTGTCCCGTGACCGATGCGGTAGAGAGAGAGGGGAAATCAGCCAGGGTACCTGCTCCTGATCACTGCCCAGTGACCCCTGGGTTAGAGAGGGGAAAATCAGCTAGGGTTCCTGCTCCTGATGACTGCCCAGTGACCCCTGGGTTAGAGAAGGTAAATCAGCCAGGGTTCATGCTCCTGATCACTGTCCAGTGACCCCTGGGTTAGAGAGAGAGAGGGTAAATCAGCCAGGATTCCTGCCCCTGATCACTGCCCAGTGACCCCTGGGTTAGAGAGAGAGAGCGGAAAACAGCCAGGGTTCCTGCTCCTGAATACTGTACAGTGACCCCTGGGTTCGAGAGGGTGAATCAGCCAGGATTGCGACTCCTGATCACTGCCCAGTCAGACCGGGGTTAGAGAGAGGGTGAAATCAGCCAGGGTTCCTGCTCCTGATCACTGTCCATGGACCCCTGGGTTAGTGAGAGAGGTGAAATCAGCAGGATTCCTGCTCCTGATCACTGTCCAGTGACCCCTGGGTTAGAGAGAGGGGGAAATCAGCCAGGATTCCTGCTCCTGATCACTGCACAGTGATCCCTGGGTTATAGAGAGATGAAATCAGCCAGGCTTCCTGCTCCTGATAACTGTCCAGTGACCCCGGAGTTAGAGAGAGGGGGAAATCAGCCAGTGTTCCTGCTCCTGATCACTGTCCATGGACCCCTGGGTTAGAGAGAGAGGGGAAGTCAGCCAGGGTTCCTGCACCTGATCACTGCCCAGTGATCCCTGGGTTATAGAGAGATGAAATCAGCCAGGCTTCCTGCTCCTGATAACTGTCCAGTGACCGATGCGTTAGAGAAAGGGGAAATCAGCCAGGGGTCCTGCTCCTGATCACTGCTCAGTGACCCCTGGGTTAGAGAGGGGAAAATCAGCCAGGGTTCCTGTTCCTGATCACTGCCCAGTGACCCCTGGGTTAGAGAGGGTAAATCAGCCAGGGTTCCTGTTCCTGATCACTGTCCAGTGACCCCGGGTTTAGAGAGAGAGGAGAAATCTGCCAGGGTTCCTGCTCCTGATCACTGTCCATGGACCCCTGGTTTAGAGAGAGAGAGCAGTAAACAGGCAGGGTTCCTGCCCCTGATCACTGCCCAGCGACCCCGGGTTTAGAGAGAGATGGAAATCAGCCAGGATTCCTGCTCCTGATCACTGCACAGTGACCCCTGGGTTAGAGAGGGGAAATCAGCCGGGGTTCCTGCTCCTGATCACGGACCAGTGACCCCGGAGTTAGAGAGAGGGGGAAATCAGCCAGTGTTCCTGCTCCTGATCACTGTCCATGGACCCCTGGGTTAGAGAGAGAGGGGAAGTCAGCCAGGGTTCCTGCACCTGATCACTGCCCAGTGATCCCTGGGTTAGAGAGAGGGGGAAATCAGCCAGGGTTCCTGCTCCTAATCACTGCCCAGTGACCCCTGGGTTAGAGAGAGGGGAAATCAGCCTGGGTTCCTGCTTCTGATCACTGCCCAGTGACCCCGGAGTTAGAGAGAGGGGGAAATCAGCCAGGATTCATGCTCCTGATCACTGTCCAGTGACCCCTGGGTTAGAGAGAGAGAGGGTAAATCAGCCAGGATTCCTGCCCCTGATCACTGCCCAGTGACCCCTGGGTTAGAGAGAGAGAGCGGAAAACATCCAGGGTTCCTGCTCCTGATCACTGTACAGTGACCCCTGGTTTAGAGAGACGGGGAAATCAGCCACGGTTCATGCCCATGATCAATTAACAGTGACCCCTGGGTTCGAGAGGGTGAATCAGCCAGGATTGCGACTCCTGATCACTGCCCAGTGACACCGGGGTTAGAGAGAGGGTGAAATCAGCCAGGGTTCCTGCTCCTGATCACTGTCCATGGACCCCTGGGTTAGTGAGAGAGGTGAAATCAGCAGGATTCCTGCTCCTGATCACTGTCCAGTGACCCCTGGGTTAGAGAGAGGGGGAAATCAGCCAGCATTCCTGCTCCTGATCACTGCACAGTGACCCCTGGGTTAGAGAGGGGAAATCAGCCGGGGTTCCTGCTCCTGATCACTGCCCAGTAACCCCTGTGTTAGAGACGGGAAAATCAGCCAGGGTTCCTGCTCCTGATCACTGCCCAGTGACCCCTGGGTTAGACAGGGTAAATCAGCCAGGGTTCCTGCTCCTGATCACTGCCCAGTGACCCCGGAGTTAGATAGAGGGGGAAATCAGCCAGTGTTCCTGCTCCTGATCACTGTCCATGGACCCCTGGGTTAGAGAGAGAGGGGAAGTCAGCCAAGGTTCCTGCACCTGATCACTGCCCAGTGATCCCTGGGTTATAGAGAGATGAAATCAGCCAGGCTTCCTGCTCCTGATAACTGTCCAGTGACCGATGCGTTAGAGAAAGGGGAAATCAGCCAGGGGTCCTGCTCCTGATCACTGCCCAGTGACCCCTGGGTTAGAGAGGGGAAAATCAGCCAGGGTTCCTGCTCCTGATCACTGCCCAGTGACCCCTGGGTTAGAGAGGGTAAATCAGCCAGGGTTCCTGCTCCTGATCACTGCCCAGTGACCCCGGGTTTAGAGAGAGAGGAGAAATCAGCCAGGGTTCCTGCTCCTGATCACTGTCCATGGACCCCTGGTTTAGAGAGAGAGAGCAGTAAACAGGCAGGGTTCCTGCTCCTGATCACTGCCCAGCGACCCCGGGTTTAGAGAGATGGGGAAATCAGCCAGGATTCCTGCTCCTGATCACTGCACAGTGACCCCTGGGTTAGAGAGGGGAAATCAGCCGGGGTTCCTGCTCCTGATCACTGCCCAGTAACCCCTGGGTTAGAGACGGGAAAATCAGCCAGGGTTCCTGCTCCTGATCACTGCCCAGTGACCCCTGGGTTAGACAGGGTAAATCAGCCAGGGTTCCTGCTCCTGATCACTGCCCAGTGACCCCGGAGTTAGAGAGAGGGGGAAATCAGCCAGTGTTCCTGCTCCTGATCACTGTCCATGGACCCCTGGGTTAGAGAGAGAGGGGAAGTCAGCCAGGGTTCCTGCACATGATCACTGCCCAGTGATCCCTGGGTTATAGAGAGATGAAATCAGCCAGGCAACCTGCTCCTGATAACTGTCCAGTGACCGATGCGTTAGAGAAAGGGGAAATCAGCCAGGGGTCCTGCTCCTGATCACTGCCCAGTGACCCCTGGGTTAGAGAGGGGAAAATCAGCCAGGGTTCCTGCTCCTGATCACTGCCCAGTGACCCCTGGGTTAGAGAGGGTAAATCAGCCAGGGTTCCTGCTCCTGATCACTGCCCAGTGACCCCGGGTTTAGAGAGAGAGGAGAAATCAGCCAGGGTTCCTGCTCCTGATCACTGTCCATGGACCCCTGGTTTAGAGAGAGAGAGCAGTAAACAGGCAGGGTTCCTGCCCCTGATCACTGCCCAGCGACCCCGGGTTTAGAGACAGGGGGAAATCAGCCAGGATTCCTGCTCCTGATCACTGCACAGTGACCCCTGGGTTAGACAGGGGAAATCAACCGGGGTTCCTGCTCCTGATCACTGCCCAATAAACCCTGGGTTAGAGAGAGGGGAAATCAGCCTGGGTCCCTGCTCCTGATCACTGCCCAGTAAACCCTGGGTTAGAGAGAGGGGAAATCAGCCAGGGTTCCTGCCCTGATCACTGCCTAGTGACCCCTGGGTTAGAGAGAGAGGAAATCAGCCAGGGTTCCTGCTATTGATCACTGTCCCGTGACCGATGCGGTAGAGAGAGAGGGGAAATCAGCCAGGGTACCTGCTCCTGATCACTGCCCAGTGACCCCTGGGTTAGAGAGGGGAAAATCAGCCAGGGTTCCTGCTCCTGATCACTGCCCAGTGAGCCCTGGGTTAGAGAAGGTAAATCAGCCAGGGTTCATGCTCCTGATCACTGTCCAGTGACCCCTGGGTTAGAGAGAGAGAGGGTAAATTGGCCAGGATTCCTGCCCCTGATCACTGCCCAGTGACCCCTGGATTAGAGAGAGAGAGCGGAAAACAGCCAGGGTTCCTGCTCCTGATCACTGTACAGTGACCCCTGGTTTAGAGAGACGGGGAAATCAGCCACGGTTCATGCCCATGATCAATGCCCAGTGACCCCTGGGTTCGAGAGGGTGAATCAGCCAGGATTGCGACTCCTGATCACTGCCCAGTGACACCAGGGTTAGAGAGAGGGTGAAATCAGCCAGGGTTCCTGCTCCTGATCACTGTCCATGGACCCCTGGGTTAGTGAGAGAGGTGAAATCAGCAGGATTCCTGCTCCTGATCACTGTCCAGTGACCCCTGGGTTAGAGAGAGGGGGAAATCAGCCAGCATTCCTGCTCCTGATCACTGCACAGTGACCCCTGGGTTAGAGAGGGGAAATCAGCCGGGGTTCCTGCTCCTGATCACTGCCCAGTAACCCCTGTGTTAGAGACGGGAAAATCAGCCAGGGTTCCTGCTCCTGATCACTGCCCAGTGACCCCTGGGTTAGACAGGGTAAATCAGCCAGGGTTCCTGCTCCTGATCACTGCCCAGTGACCCCGGAGTTAGAGAGAGGGGGAAATCAGCCAGTGTTCCTGCTCCTGATCACTGTCCATGGACCCCTGGGTTAGAGAGAGAGGGGAAGTCAGCCAGGGTTCCTGCACCTGATCACTGCCCAGTGATCCCTGGGTTATAGAGAGATGAAATCAGCCAGGCAACCTGCTCCTGATAACTGTCCAGTGACCGATGCGTTAGAGAAAGGGGAAATCAGCCAGGGGTCCTGCTCCTGATCACTGCCCAGTGACCCCTGGGTTAGAGAGGGGAAAATCAGCCAGGGTTCCTGCTCCTGATCACTGCCCAGTGACCCCTGGGTTAGAGAGGGTAAATCAGCCAGGGTTCCTGCTCCTGATCACTGCCCAGTGACCCCGGGTTTAGAGAGAGAGGAGAAATCAGCCAGGGTTCCTGCTCCTGATCACTGTCCATGGACCCCTGGTTTAGAGAGAGAGAGCAGTAAACAGGCAGGGTTCCTGCCCCTGATCACTGCCCAGCGACCCCGGGTTTAGAGACAGGGGGAAATCAGCCAGGATTCCTGCTCCTGATCACTGCACAGTGACCCCTGGGTTAGACAGGGGAAATCAACCGGGGTTCCTGCTCCTGATCACTGCCCAGTAACCCCTGGGTTAGAGACGGGAAAATCAGCCAAGGTTCCTGCACCTGATCACTGCCCAGTGACCCCTGGGTTAGACAGGGTAAATCAGCCAGGGTTCCTGCTCCTGATCACTGCCCAGTGACCCCGGAGTTAGAGAGAGGGGGAAATCAGCCAGTGTTCCTGCTCCTGATCACTGTCCATGGACCCCTGGATTAGAGAGAGAGGGGAAGTCAGCCAGCGTTCCTGCACCTGATCACTGCCCAGTGACCCCGGAGTTAGAGAGAGGCGGAAATCAGCCAGGGGTCCTGCTCCTGATCACTGCCCACTGACCCCGGGTTCAGAGAGAGAGGAGAAATCAGCCAGTGTTCCTGCTCCTGATCACTGTCCATGGACCCCTGGTTTGGAGAGAGAGAGCGGAAAACAGGCAGGGTTCCTGCCCCTGATCACTGCCCAGTGATCCCTGGGTTATAGAGAGATGAAATCAGCCAGGCTTCCTGCTCCTGATAACTGTCCAGTGACCGATGCATTAGAGAAAGGGGAAATCAGCCAGGGGTCCTGCTCCTGATCACTGCCCAGTGACCCCTGGGTTAGAGAGGGGAAAATCAGCCAGGGTTCCTGCTCCTGATCACTGCCCAGTGACCCCTGGGTTAGAGAGGGTAAATCAGCCAGGGTTCCTGCTCCTGATCACTGCCCAGTGACCCCGGGTTTCGAGAGAGAGGAGAAATCAGCCAGGGTTCCTGCTCCTGATCACTGTCCATGGACCCCTGGTTTAGAGAGAGAGAGCAGTAAACAGGCAGGGTTCCTGCCCCTGATCACTGCCCAGCGACCCCGGGTTTAGAGACAGGGGGAAATCAGCCAGGATTCCTGCTCCTTATCACTGCACAGTGACCCCTGGGTTAGAGAGGGGAAATCAGCCAGGGTTCCTGCTCCTGATCACTGCCCAGTAACCCCTGGGTTAGAGACGGGAAAATCAGCCAGGGTTCCTGCTCCTGATCACTGCCCAGTGACCCCTGGGTTAGACAGGGTAAATCAGCCAGGGTTCCTGCTCCTGATCACTGCCCAGTGACCCCGGAGTTAGAGAGAGGGGGAAATCAGCCAGTGTTCCTGCTCCTGATCACTGTCCATGGACCCCTGGGTTAAAGAGAGAGGCGAAGTCAGCCAGGGTTCCTGCACCTGATCACTGCCCAGTGATCCCTGGGTTAGAGAGAGGGGGAAATCAGCCAGGGTTCCTGCTCCTAATCACTGCCCAGTGACCCCTGGGTTAGAGAGAGGGGAAATCAGCCTGGGTTCCTGCTTCTGATCACTGCCCAGTGACCCCGGAGTTAGAGAGAGGGGGAAATGAGCCAGGGGTCCTGCTCCTGATCACTGCCCAGTGACCCCGGGTTTAGAGAGAGAGGAGAAATCAGCCAGGGTTCCTGCTCCTGATCACTGTCCATGGACCCCTGGTTTAGAAAGAGAGAGCGGAAAACAGGCAGGGTTCCTGCCCCTGATCACTGCCCAGTGACCCCGGGTTTAGAGAGAGAGGAGAAATCAGCCAGGGTTCCTGCTCCTGATCACTGCCCAGTGACCCCTGGGTTAGAGAGGGGAAAATCAGCCAGGGTTCCTGCTCTTATTCACTGCCCAGTGACCCCTGGGTTAGAGAGGGTAAATCAGCCAAGGTTCCTGCGCCTGATCACTGCCCAGTGACCCCGGGTTTAGAGAGAGAGGAGAAATCAGCCAGGGTTCCTGCTCCTGATCACTGTCCATGGACCCCTGGTTAAGAGAGAGAGAGCAGTAAACAGGCAGGGTTCCTGCCCCTGATCACTGCCCAGCGACCCCGGGTTTAGAGACAGGGGGAAATCAGCCAGGATTCCTGCTCCTGATCACTGCACAGTGACCCCTGGGTTAGACAGGGGAAATCAACCGGGGTTCCTGCTCCTGATCACTGCCCAGTAACCCCTGGGTTAGAGACGGGAAAATCAGCCAAGGTTCCTGCACCTGATCACTGCCCAGTGACCCCTGGGTTAGACAGGGTAAATCAGCCAGCGTTCCTGCACCTGATCACTGCCCAGTGACCCCGGAGTTAGAGAGAGGCGGAAATCAGCCAGGGGTCCTGCTCCTGATCACTGCCCACTGACCCCGGGTTTAGAGAGAGAGGAGAAATCAGCCAGTGTTCCTGCTCCTGATCACTGTCCATGGACCCCTGGTTTGGAGAGAGAGAGCGGAAAACAGGCAGGGTTCCTGCCCCTGATCACTGCCCAGTGATCCCTGGGTTATAGAGAGATGAAATCAGCCAGGCTTCCTGCTCCTGATAACTGTCCAGTGACCGATGCATTAGAGAAAGGGGAAATCAGCCAGGGGTCCTGCTCCTGATCAATGCCCAGTGACCCCTGGGTTAGAGAGGGGAAAATCAGCCAGGGTTCCTGCTCCTGATCACTGCCCAGTGACCCCTGGGTTAGAGAGGGTAAATCAGCCAGGGTTCCTGCTCCTGATCACTGCCCAGTGACCCCGGGTTTAGAGAGAGAGGAGAAATCTACCAGGGTTCCTGCTCCTGATCACTGCCCAGTGACACCTGGGTTAGAGAGAGGGTGAAATCAGCCAGAGTTCCTGCTCCTGATCACTGTCCATGGACACCTGGGTTAGTGAGAGAGGGAAAATCAGCAGGATTCCTGCTCCTAATCACTGTCCAGTGACCCCTGGGTTAGAGAGAGGGGGAAATCAGCCAGGGTTCCTGCTCCTAATCACTGCCCAGTGACCCCTGGGTTAGAGAGAGGGGAAATCAGCCTGGGTTCCTGCTTCTGATCACTACCCAGTGACCCCGGAGTTAGAGAGAGGGGGAAATCAGCCAGGGGTCCTGCTCCTGATCACTGCCCAGTGAAACCCGGGTTAGAGAGAGAGGATATTAGCCAGGGTTCTTGCTGCTGATCACCGTCCATGGATCCCTGGGTTAGAGAGAGGAGATATCAGCCAGGGTTCCTGCTCCTGATCACTATCCAGTGACCCTGGGTTAGAGAGAGGAGAAAATCAGCCAGGATTCCTGCTCCGGATCACTGCCCAGTGACCCTGGGGTTAGAAGGTGGGTGAAATCAGCCAGCGTTCCTGCTCCTGATCACTGTCCATGGACCCCTGGGTTAGAGAGAGAGGGGAAATCAGCCAGGGTTTCTGCCCTTGATCACTGCCCAGTGAGCCCTGGGTTAGAGAGGGTAAATCAGCCAGGATTCCTGCCCCTGATCACTGCCCAGTGAATCTTGGGTTAGAGAGAGGGGCAATCAGCCAGGGTTCCTGCTCCTGATCGCTGTCTAGTGACCGATGCGTGAGAGAGAGAGGGGAAATCAGCCAGAATTCCTGCTCCTGATCACTGCCCAGTGACCCCTGGGTTAGAGAGGGGAATTCAGCCAGGGTTTCTGCCCCTGATCACTGCCCAGTGACCCATGGGTTAGGGAGAGGGTGAAATAAGCCAGGTGCCCTGCTCCTGATCACTGCCCAGTGACCCCTGGGTTAGAGAGAGAGAGGGGAAAACAGCCAGGGTTCCTGCTCCTGATCACTGTCCAGTGACCCCTGGGTTAGAGAGATGGGGAAATCAGCCAGGGTTCATGCCCCAGATCACTGCCCAGTGAACCCTGGGTTAGAGTGGATAAATTAACCAGGGTTCCTGCTCCTGATCACCGTCCAGTGACCCCGGGGGGAGAGAGAGGGGGAAAACAGCCGGGGTTCCTGCTCCTGATCACTGTCCATGGACCCTGTGTTAGAGAGAGAGGTGAAATCAGCCAGGGTTCCTGCTCCTGATCACTGTCCATGGACCCCTGTGTTAGAGAGAGAGGGGAATTCAGCCAGGGTTCCAGCCCCTGATCACTGCCCAGTGACCCCTGGGTTAGAGAGAGGGGGAAATCAGCCAGGGGTCCTGCTCCTGATCACTGCCCAGTGACCCCTGGGATAGAGAGGGGAAATCAGCCAGGGTTCCTATTCCTGATCACCGCCCAGTGACCCCGGGGTGAGAGAGAGGGAGAAATCAGCCAGGTTTCCTGCTCCTGATCACTGTCCATGGACCCCTGTGTTAGAGAGAGAGGGGAAATCAGCCAGGGTTCCTGCTCCTGATCGCTGTCTAGTGACCGATGCGTGAGAGAGAGAGGGGAAATCAGCCAGAATTCCTGCTCCTGATCACTGCCCAGTGACCCCTGGGTTAGAGAGGGGAATTCAGCCAGGGTTTCTGCCCCTGATCACTGCCCAGTGACCCATGGGTTAGGGAGAGGGTGAAATAAGCCAGGTGCCCTGCTCCTGATCACTGCCCAGTGACCCCTGGGTTAGAGAGAGAGAGGGGAAAACAGCCAGGGTTCCTGCTCCTGATCACTGTCCAGTGACCCCTGGGTTAGAGAGATGGGGAAATCAGCCAGGGTTCATGCCCCAGATCACTGCCCAGTGAACCCTGGGTTAGAGTGGATAAATCAACCAGGGTTCCTGCTCCTGATCACCGTCCAGTGACCCCGGGGGGAGAGAGAGGGGGAAAACAGCCGGGGTTCCTGCTCCTGATCACTGTCCATGGACCCTGTGTTAGAGAGAGAGGTGAAATCAGCCAGGGTTCCTGCTCCTGATCACTGTCCATGGACCCCTGTGTTAGAGAGAGAGGGGAATTCAGCCAGGGTTCCAGCCCCTGATCACTGCCCAGTGACCCCTGGGTTAGAGAGAGGGGGAAATCAGCCAGGGGTCCTGCTCCTGATAACTGCCCAGTGACCCCTGGGATAGAGAGGGGAAATCAGCCAGGGTTCCTATTCCTGATCACCGCCCAGTGACCCCGGGGTGAGAGAGAGGGAGAAATCAGCCAGGTTTCCTGCTCCTGATCACTGTCCATGGACCCCTGTGTTAGAGAGAGAGGGGAAATCAGCCAGGGTTCCTGCTCCTGATCGCTGTCTAGTGACCGATGCGTGAGAGAGGGGAATTCAGCCAGGGTTTCTGCCCCTGATCACTGCCCAGTGACCCATGGGTTAGGGAGAGGGTGAAATAAGCCAGGTGCCCTGCTCCTGATCACTGCCCAGTGACCCCTGGGTTAGAGAGAGAGAGGGGAAAACAGCCAGGGTTCCTGCTCCTGATCACTGTCCAGTGACCCCTGGGTTAGAGAGATGGGGAAATCAGCCAGGGTTCATGCCCCAGATCACTGCCCAGTGAACCCTGGGTTAGAGTGGATAAATCAACCAGGGTTCCTGCTCCTGATCACCGTCCAGTGACCCCGGGGTGAGAGAGAGGGGGAAATCAGCCGGGGTTCCTGCTCCTGATCACTGTCCATGGACCCTGTGTTAGAGAGAGAGGGGAAATCAGCCAGGGTTCCTGCTCCTGATCACTGTCCATGGACCCCTGTGTTAGAGAGAGAGGGGAATTCAGCCAGGGTTCCAGCCCCTGATCACTGCCCAGTGACCCCTGGGTTAGAGAGAGGGGGAAATCAGCCAGGGGTCCTGCTCCTGATCACTGCCCAGTGACCCCTGGGATAGAGAGGGGAAATCAGCCAGGGTTCCTATTCCTGATCACCGCCCAGTGACCCCGGGGTGAGAGAGAGGGAGAAATCAGCCAGGTTTCCTGCTCCTGATCACTGTCCATGGACCCCTGTGTTAGAGAGAGAGGGGAAATCAGCCAGGGTTCCTGCTGCTGATCACTGTCCAGTCAGCCCTGGGTCAGAGAGAGAGGGGGGAATTCAGCCAGGGTTCATGCCCCTGATCACTGCCCAGTGATCCCTGGGTTAGAGAGAGGGGGAAATCAGCCAGGGCTCCTGCTCCTGATCACTGCCCAGTGATCCCTGGGTTAGAGAGAGGGGAAATGAGCCTGGGTTCCTGCCCTGATCACTGCCTAGTGACCCCTGGGTTAGAGAGAGAGGAAATCAGCCAGGCTTCCTGCTATTGATCACTGTCCCGTGACCGATGCGTTAGAGAGAGAGGGGAAATCAGCCAGGGTACCTGCTCCTGATCACTGCCCAGTGACCCCTGGGTTAGAGAGGGGAAAATCAGCTAGGGTTCCTGCTCCTGATGACTGCCCAGTGACCCATGGGTTAGAGAAGGTAAATCAGCCAGGGTTCATGCTCCTGATCACTGTCCAGTGACCCCTGGGTTAGAGAGAGAGAGGGTAAATCAGCCAGGATTCCTGCCCCTGATCACTGCCCAGTGACCCCTGGGTTAGAGAGAGAGAGCGGAAAACAGCCAGGGTTCCTGCTCCTGATCACTGTACAGTGACCCCTGGGTTCGAGAGGGTGAATCAGCCAGGATTGCGACTCCTGATCACTGCCCAGTCAGACCGGGGTTAGAGAGAGGGTGAAATCAGCCAGGGTTCCTGCTCCTGATCACTGTCCATGGACCCCTGGGTTAGTGAGAGAGGTGAAATCAGCAGGATTCCTGCTCCTGATCACTGTCCAGTGACCCCTGGGTTAGAGAGAGGGGGAAATCAGCCAGGATTCCTGCTCCTGATCACTGCACAGTGATCCCTGGGTTATAGAGAGATGAAATCAGCCAGGCTTCCTGCTCCTGATAACTGTCCAGTGACCCCGGAGTTAGAGAGAGGGGGAAATCAGCCAGTGTTCCTGCTCCTGATCACTGTCCATGGACCCCTGGGTTAGAGAGAGAGGGGAAGTCAGCCAGGGTTCCTGCACCTGATCACTGCCCAGTGATCCCTGGGTTATAGAGAGATGAAATCAGCCAGGCTTCCTGCTCCTGATAACTGTCCAGTGACCGATGCGTTAGAGAAAGGGGAAATCAGCCAGGGGTCCTGCTCCTGATCACTGCCCAGTGACCCCTGGGTTAGAGAGGGGAAAATCAGCCAGGGTTCCTGTTCCTGATCACTGCCCAGTGACCCCTGGGTTAGAGAGGGTAAATCAGCCAGGGTTCCTGTTCCTGATCACTGTCCAGTGACCCCGGGTTTGGAGAGAGAGGAGAAATCTGCCAGGGTTCCTGCTCCTGATCACTGTCCATGGACCCCTGGTTTAGAGAGAGAGAGCAGTGAACAGGCAGGGTTCCTGCCCCTGATCACTGCCCAGCGACCCCGGGTTTAGAGAGAGGGGGAAATCAGCCAGGATTCCTGCTCCTGATCACTGCACAGTGACCCCTGGGTTAGAGAGGGGAAATCAGCCGGGGTTCCTGCTCCTGATCACTGCCCAGTAACCCCTGTGTTAGAGACGGGAAAATCAGCCAGGGTTCCTGCCCCTGATCACTGCCCAGTGACCCCTGGGTTAGACAGGGTAAATCAGCCAGGGTTCCTGCTCCTGATCACGGCCCAGTGACCCCGGAGTTAGAGAGAGGGGGAAATCAGCCAGTGTTCCTGCTCCTGATCACTGTCCATGGACCCCTGGGTTAGAGAGAGAGGGGAAGTCAGCCAGGGTTCCTGCACCTGATCACTGCCCAGTGATCCCTGGGTTAGAGAGAGGGGGAAATCAGCCAGGGTTCCTGCTCCTAATCACTGCCCAGTGACCCCTGGGTTAGAGAGAGGGGAAATCAGCCTGGGTTCCTGCTTCTGATCACTGCCCAGTGACCCCGGAGTTAGAGAGAGGGGGAAATCAGCCAGGATTCATGCTCCTGATCACTGTCCAGTGACCCCTGGGTTAGAGAGAGAGAGGGTAAATCAGCCAGGATTCCTGCCCCTGATCACTGCCCAGTGACCCCTGGGTTAGAGAGAGAGAGCGGAAAATATCCAGGGTTCCTGCTCCTGATCACTGTACAGTGACCCCTGGTTTAGAGAAACGGGGAAATCAGCCACGGTTCATGCCCATGATCAATTAACAGTGACCCCTGGGTTCGAGAGGGTGAATCAGCCAGGATTGCGACTCCTGATCACTGCCCAGTGACACCGGGGTTAGAGAGAGGGTGAAATCAGCCAGGGTTCCTGCTCCTGATCACTGTCCATGGACCCCTGGGTTAGTGAGAGAGGTGAAATCAGCAGGATTCCTGCTCCTGATCACTGTCCAGTGACCCCTGGGTTAGAGAGAGGGGGAAATCAGCCAGCATTCCTGCTCCTGATCACTGCACAGTGACCCCTGGGTTAGAGAGGGGAAATCAGCCGGGGTTCCTGCTCCTGATCACTGCCCAGTAACCCCTGTGTTAGAGACGGGAAAATCAGCCAGGGTTCCTGCTCCTGATCACTGCCCAGTGACCCCTGGGTTAGACAGGGTAAATCAGCCAGGGTTCCTGCTCCTGATCACTGCCCAGTGACCCCGGAGTTAGAGAGAGGGGGAAATCAGCCAGTGTTCCTGCTCCTGATCACTGTCCATGGACCCCTGGGTTAGAGAGAGAGGGGAAGTCAGCCAAGGTTCCTGCACCTGATCACTGCCCAGTGATCCCTGGGTTATAGAGAGATGAAATCAGCCAGGCTTCCTGCTCCTGATAACTGTCCAGTGACCGATGCGTTAGAGAAAGGGGAAATCAGCCAGGGGTCCTGCTCCTGATCACTGCCCAGTGACCCCTGGGTTAGAGAGGGGAAAATCAGCCAGGGTTCCTGCTCCTGATCACTGCCCAGTGACCCCTGGGTTAGAGAGGGTAAATCAGCCAGGGTTCCTGCTCCTGATCACTGCCCAGTGACCCCGGGTTTAGAGAGAGAGGAGAAATCAGCCAGGGTTCCTGCTCCTGATCACTGTCCATGGACCCCTGGTTTAGAGAGAGAGAGCAGTAAACAGGCAGGGTTCCTGCTCCTGATCACTGCCCAGCGACCCCGGGTTTAGAGAGATGGGGAAATCAGCCAGGATTCCTGCTCCTGATCACTGCACAGTGACCCCTGGGTTAGAGAGGGGAAATCAGCCGGGGTTCCTGCTCCTGATCACTGCCCAGTAACCCCTGGGTTAGAGACGGGAAAATCAGCCAGGGTTCCTGCTCCTGATCACTGCCCAGTGACCCCTGGGTTAGACAGGGTAAATCAGCCAGGGTTCCTGCTCCTGATCACTGCCCAGTGACCCCGGAGTTAGAGAGAGGGGGAAATCAGCCAGTGTTCCTGCTCCTGATCACTGTCCATGGACCCCTGGGTTAGAGAGAGAGGGGAAGTCAGCCAGGGTTCCTGCACCTGATCACTGCCCAGTGATCCCTGGGTTATAGAGAGATGAAATCAGCCAGGCAACCTGCTCCTGATAACTGTCCAGTGACCGATGCGTTAGAGAAAGGGGAAATCAGCCAGGGGTCCTGCTCCTGATCACTGCCCAGTGACCCCTGGGTTAGAGAGGGGAAAATCAGCCAGGGTTCCTGCTCCTGATCACTGCCCAGTGACCCCTGGGTTAGAGAGGGTAAATCAGCCAGGGTTCCTGCTCCTGATCACTGCCCAGTGACCCCGGGTTTAGAGAGAGAGGAGAAATCAGCCAGGGTTCCTGCTCCTGATCACTGTCCATGGACCCCTGGTTTAGAGAGAGAGAGCAGTAAACAGGCAGGGTTCCTGCTCCTGATCACTGCCCAGCGACCCCGGGTTTAGAGAGATGGGGAAATCAGCCAGGATTCCTGCTCCTGATCACTGCCCAGTAACCCCTGGGTTAGAGACGGGAAAATCAGCCAGGGTTCCTGCTCCTGATCACTGCCCAGTGACCCCTGGGTTAGACAGGGTAAATCAGCCAGTGTTCCTTCTCCTGATCACTGTCCATGGACCCCTTGGTTAGAGAGAGAGGGGAAGTCAGCCAGGGTTCCTGCACCTGATCACTGCCCAGTGATCCCTGGGTTAGAGAGAGGGGGAAATCAGCCAGGGTTCCTGCTCCTAATCACTGCCCAGTGACCCCTGGGTTAGCGAGAGGGGGAAATCAGCCAGGGGTCCTGCTCCTGATCACTGCCCAGTGACCCCGGGTTTAGAGAGAGAGGAGAAATCAGCCACGGTTCTTGCTCCTGATCACTGTCCAGTGACCCCTGAGTTAGAGAGAGAGAGGGGAAATCAGCCAGGATTCCTGCCCCTGATCACTACCCAGTGACCATTGGCTTAGAGAGAGAGAGCGGAAAACAGGCAGGGTTCCTGCTCATGATCACTGTCCAGTGACACCTGGGTTAGACAGAAGGGGAAATCAGCCAGGGATCCTGCCCCTGATCAGTGCCCAGTGACCCCTGGGTAGAGAGAGAGAGCGGAAAACAGGCAGGGTTCCTGCTCCTGATCACTGCCCAGTGACACCTGGGTTAGAGAGAGGGTGAAATCAGCCAGAGTTCCTGCTCCTGGTCACTGTCCATGGACACCTGGGTTAGTGAGAGAGGGGAAATCAGCAGGATTCCTGCTCCTAATCACTGTCCAGTGACCCCTGGGTTAGAGAGAGGGGGAAATCAGCCAGGGTTCCTACTCCTAATCACTGCCCAGTGACCCCTGGGTTAGAGAGAGGGGAAATCAGCCTGGGTTCCTGCTTCTGATCACTACCCAGTGACCCCGGAGTTAGAGAGAGGGGGAAATCAGCCAGGGGTCCTGCTCCCGATCACTGCCCAGTGAAACCCGGGTTAGAGAGAGAGGATATTAGCCAGGGTTCTTGCTGCTGATCACCGTCCATGGACCCCTGGGTTAGAGAGAGGAGATATCAGCCAGGGTTCCTGCTCCTGATCACTATCCAGTGACCCCTGGGTTAGAGAGAGGAGAAAATCAGCCAGGGATCCTGCTCCGGATCACTGCCCAGTGACCCCGGGGTTAGAAGGTGGGTGAAATCAGCCAGCGTTCCTGCTCCTGATCACTGTCCATGGACCACTGGGTTAGAGAGAGAGGGGAAATCAGCCAGGGTTTCTGCCCTTGATCACTGCCCAGTGAGCCCTGGGTTAGAGAGGGTAAATCAGCCAGGATTCCTGCCCCTGATCATTGCCCAGTGAATCTTGGGTTAGAGAGAGGGGCAATCAGCCTGGGTTCCTGCTTCTGATCACTGCCCAGTGACCCCGGAGTTAGAGAGAGGGGGAAATCAGCCAGGATTCATGCTCCTGATCACTGTCCAGTGACCCCTGGGTTAGAGAGAGAGAGGGTAAATCAGCCAGGATTCCTGCCCCTGATCACTGCCCAGTGACCCCTGGGTTAGAGAGAGAGAGCGGAAAACATCCAGGGTTCCTGCTCCTGATCACTGTACAGTGACCCCTGGTTTAGAGAGACGGGGAAATCAGCCACGGTTCATGCCCATGATCAATTAACAGTGACCCCTGGGTTCGAGAGGGTGAATCAGCCAGGATTGCGACTCCTGATCACTGCCCAGTGACACCGGGGTTAGAGAGAGGGTGAAATCAGCCAGGGTTCCTGCTCCTGATCACTGTCCATGGACCCCTGGGTTAGTGAGAGAGGTGAAATCAGCAGGATTCCTGCTCCTGATCACTGTCCAGTGACCCCTGGGTTAGAGAGAGGGGGAAATCAGCCAGCATTCCTGCTCCTGATCACTGCACAGTGACCCCTGGGTTAGAGAGGGGAAATCAGCCGGGGTTCCTGCTCCTGATCACTGCCCAGTAACCCCTGTGTTAGAGACGGGAAAATCAGCCAGGGTTCCTGCTCCTGATCACTGCCCAGTGACCCCTGGGTTAGACAGGGTAAATCAGCCAGGGTTCCTGCTCCTGATCACTGCCCAGTGACCCCGGAGTTAGATAGAGGGGGAAATCAGCCAGTGTTCCTGCTCCTGATCACTGTCCATGGACCCCTGGGTTAGAGAGAGAGGGGAAGTCAGCCAAGGTTCCTGCACCTGATCACTGCCCAGTGATCCCTGGGTTATAGAGAGATGAAATCAGCCAGGCTTCCTGCTCCTGATAACTGTCCAGTGACCGATGCGTTAGAGAAAGGGGAAATCAGCCAGGGGTCCTGCTCCTGATCACTGCCCAGTGACCCCTGGGTTAGAGAGGGGAAAATCAGCCAGGGTTCCTGCTCCTGATCACTGCCCAGTGACCCCTGGGTTAGAGAGGGTAAATCAGCCAGGGTTCCTGCTCCTGATCACTGCCCAGTGACCCCGGGTTTAGAGAGAGAGGAGAAATCAGCCAGGGTTCCTGCTCCTGATCACTGTCCATGGACCCCTGGTTTAGAGAGAGAGAGCAGTAAACAGGCAGGGTTCCTGCTCCTGATCACTGCCCAGCGACCCCGGGTTTAGAGAGATGGGGAAATCAGCCAGGATTCCTGCTCCTGATCACTGCACAGTGACCCCTGGGTTAGAGAGGGGAAATCAGCCGGGGTTCCTGCTCCTGATCACTGCCCAGTAACCCCTGGGTTAGAGACGGGAAAATCAGCCAGGGTTCCTGCTCCTGATCACTGCCCAGTGACCCCTGGGTTAGACAGGGTAAATCAGCCAGTGTTCCTTCTCCTGATCACTGTCCATGGACCCCTGGGTTAGAGAGAGAGGGGAAGTCAGCCAGGGTTCCTGCACCTGATCACTGCCCAGTGATCCCTGGGTTAGAGAGAGGCGGAAATCAGCCAGGGTTCCTGCTCCTAATCACTGCCCAGTGACCCCTGGGTTAGCGAGAGGGGGAAATCAGCCAGGGGTCCTGCTCCTGATCACTGCCCAGTGACCCCGGGTTTAGAGAGAGAGGAGAAATCAGCCACGGTTCTTGCTCCTGATCACTGTCCAGTGACCCCTGAGTTAGAGAGAGAGAGGGGAAATCAGCCAGGATTCCTGCCCCTGATCACTACCCAGTGACCATTGGCTTAGAGAGAGAGAGCGGAAAACAGGCAGGGTTCCTGCTCATGATCACTGTCCAGTGACACCTGGGTTAGACAGAAGGGGAAATCAGCCAGGGTTCCTGCCCCTGATCAATGCCCAGTGACCCCTGGGTAGAGAGAGAGAGCGGAAAACAGGCAGGGTTCCTGCTCCTGATCACTGCCCAGTGACACCTGGGTTAGAGAGAGGGTGAAATCAGCCAGAGTTCCTGCTCCTGGTCACTGTCCATGGACACCTGGGTTAGTGAGAGAGGGGAAATCAGCAGGATTCCTGCTCCTAATCACTGTCCAGTGACCCCTGGGTTAGAGAGAGGGGGAAATCAGCCAGGGTTCCTACTTCTAATCACTGCCCAGTGACCCCTGGGTTAGAGAGAGGGGAAATCAGCCTGGGTTCCTGCTTCTGATCACTACCCAGTGACCCCGGAGTTAGAGAGAGGGGGAAATCAGCCAGGGGTCCTGCTCCTGATCACTGCCCAGTGAAACCCGGGTTAGAGAGAGAGGATATTAGCCAAGGTTCTTGCTGCTGATCACCGTCCATGGACCCCTGGGTTAGAGAGAGGAGATATCAGCCAGGGTTCCTGCTCCTGATCACTATCCAGTGACCCCTGGGTTAGAGAGAGGAGAAAATCAGCCAGGGTTCCTGCTCCGGATCACTGCCCAGTGACCCCGGGGTTAGAAGGTGGGTGAAATAAGCCAGCGTTCCTGCTCCTGATCACTGTCCATGGACCCCTGGGTTAGAGAGAGAGGGGAAATCAGCCAGGGTTTCTGACCTTGATCACTGCCCAGTGAGCCCTGGGTTAGAGAGGGTAAATCAGCCAGGATTCCTGCCCCTGATCACTGCCCAGTGAATCTTGGGTTAGAGAGAGGGGCAATCAGCCAGGGTTCCTGCTCCTGATCGCTGTCTAGTGACCGATGCGTGAGAGAGAGAGGGGAAATCAGCCAGAATTTCTGCTCCTGATCACTGCCCAGTGACCCCTGGGTTAGAGAGGGGAATTCAGCCAGGGTTCCTGCCCCTGATCACTGCCCAGTGACCCATGGGTTAGGGAGAGGGTGAAATAAGCCAGGTGCCCTGCTCCTGATCACTGCCCAGTGACCCCTGGGTTAGAGAGAGAGAGGGGAAAACAGCCAGGGTTCCTGCTCCTGATCACTGTCCAGTGACCCCTGGGTGAGAGAGATGGGGAAATCAGCCAGGGTTCATGCCCCAGATCACTGCCCAGTGAACGCTGGGTTAGAGTGGATAAATCAACCAGGGTTCCTGCTCCTGATCACCGTCCAGTGACCCCGGGGTGAGAGAGAGGGGTAAATCAGCCGGGGTTCCTGCTCCTGATCACTGTCCATGGACCCCTGTGTTAGAGAGAGAGGGGAATTCAGCCAGGGTTCCAGCCCCTGATCACTGCCCAGTGACCACTGGGTTAGAGAGAGGGGGAAATCAGCCAGGGTTCCTATTCCTGATCACCGCCCAGTGACCCCGGGGTGAGAGAGAGGGAGAAATCAGCCAGGTTTCCTGCTCCTGATCACTGTCCATGGACCACTGTGTTAGAGAGAGAGGGGAAATCAGCCAGGGTTCCTGCTGCTGATCACTGTCCAGTCACCCCTGGGTCAGAGAGAGAGAGGGGAATTCAGCCAGGGTTCATGCCCCTGATCACTGCCCAGTGACCCCTGGGTTAGAAAGAGGGGGAAATCAGCCAGGGGTACTGCTCCTGATCACTGCCCAGTGATCCCTGGTTTAGAGAGAGGGGAAATCAGCCAGGGTTCCTGCTCCTAATCACTGCCCAGTGACCCGTGGGTTAGAGAGAGGGGGAAATCAGCCAGGGGTCCTGCTCCTGATCACTGCCCAGTGACCCCGGGTTTAGAGAGAGAGGAGAAATCAGCCAGGGTTCCTGCTCCTGATCACTGTCCAGTGACCCCTGAGTTAGAGAGAGAGAGGGGAAATCAGCCAGGATTCCTGCCCCTGATCACTGCCCAGTGACCATTGGGTTAGAGAGAGAGAGCGGAAAACAGGCAGGGTTCCTGCTCATGATCACTGCCCAGTGATCCCTGGTTTAGAGAGAGGGGAAATCAGCCAGGGTTCCTGCTCCTAATCACTGCCCAGTGACCCCTGGGTTAGAGAGAGGGGGAAATCAGCCAGGGGTCCTGCTCCTGATCACTGCCCAGTGACCCCGGGTTTAGAGAGAGAGGAGAAATCAGCCAGGGTTCCTGCTCCTGATCACTGTCCAGTGACCCCTGAGTTAGAGAGAGAGAGGGGAAATCAGCCAGGATTCCTGCCCCTGATCACTACCCAATGACCATTGGGTTAGAGAGAGAGAGCGGAAAACAGCCAGGGTTCCTGCTCCTGATCGCTGTCTAGTGACCGATGCGTGAGAGAGAGAGGGGAAATCAGCCAGAATTCCTGCTCCTGATCACTGCCCAGTGACCCCTGGGTTAGAGAGGGGAATTCAGCCAGGGTTTCTGCCCCTGATCACTGCCCAGTGACCCATGGGTTAGGGAGAGGGTGAAATAAGCCAGGTGCCCTGCTCCTGATCACTGCCCAGTGACCCCTGGGTGAGAGAGAGAGAGGGGAAAACAGCCAGGGTTCCTGCTCCTGATCACTGCCCAGTGACCCCTGCGATAGAGAGGGGAAATCAGCCAGGGTTCCTATTCCTGATCACCGCCCAGTGACCCCGGGGTGAGAGAGAGGGAGAAATCAGCCAGGGGTCCTGCTCCTGATCACTGCCCAGTGACCCCTGCGATAGAGAGGGGAAATCAGCCAGGGTTCCTATTCCTGATCACCGCCCAGTGACCCCGGGGTGAGAGAGAGGGAGAAATCAGCCAGGTTTCCTGCTCCTGATCACTGTCCATGGACCCCTGTGTTCGAGAGAGAGGGGAAATCAGCCAGGGTTCCTGCTGCTGATCACTGTCCAGTCACCCCTGGGTCAGAGAGAGAGGGGGGAATTCAGCCAGGGTTCATGCCCCTGATCACTGCCCAGTGACCCCTGGGTTAGAGAGAGGGGGAAATCAGCCAGGGGTCCTGCTCCTGATCACTGCCCAGTGATCCCTGGGTTAGAGAGAGGGGAAATCAGCCTGGGTTCCTGCTCCTGATCACTGCCCAGTAAACCCTGGGTTAGAGAGAGGGGAAATCAGCCAGGGTTCCTGCCCTGATCACTGCCTAGTGACACCTGGGTTAGAGAGAGAGGAAATCAGCCAGGGTTCCTGCCCTGATCACTGCCTAGTGACCAATGCGTTAGAGAGAGAGGATAAATCAGCCAGGGTACCTGCTCCTGATCACTGCCCAGTGACCCCTGGATTAGAGAGTGGAAAATCAGCCAGGGTTCCTGCTCCTGATGACTGCCCAGTGACCCCTGGGTTAGAGAAGATAAATCAGCCAGGGTTCATGCTCCTGATCACTGTCCAGTGACCCCTGGGTTAGAGAGAGAGAGGGTAAATCAGCCAGGATTCCTGCCCCTGATCACTGCCGAGTGACCCGTGGGTTAGAGAGAGAGAGCAGAAAACAGCAAGGGTTCCTGCTCCTGATCAATGTCCAGTGACCCCTGGTTTAGAGAGATGGGGAAATCAGCCACGGTTCATGCCCATGATCAATGTCCAGTGACCCCTGGGTTCGAGAGGGTGAATCAGCCAGGATTGCGACTCCTGATCACTGTCCAGTGACCCCTGGGTTAGAGAGAGGGGGAAATCAGCCAGGATTCCTGCTCCTGTTCACTGCACAGTGACCCCTGGGTTAGAGAGGGGAAATCAGCCGGGGTTCCTGCTCCTGATCACTGCCCAGTAACCCTTGGGTTAGAGACGGGAAAATCAGCCAGGGTTCCTGCTCCTGATCACTGCCCAGTGACCCCTGGGTTAGACAGGGTAAATCAGCCAGGGTTCCTGCTCCTGATCACTGCCCAGTGACCCCGGAGTTAGAGAGAGGGGGATATCAGCCAGTGTTCCTGCTCCTCATCACTGCCCAGTGATCCCTGGGTTATAGAGAGATAAAATCAGCCAGGCTTCCTGCTCCTGATAACTGTCCAGTGACCGATGCATTAGAGAAAGGGGAAATCAGCAAGGGGTCCTGCTCCTGATCACTGCCCAGTGACCCCTGGGTTAGAGAGGGGAAAATCAGCCAGGGTTCCTGCTCCTGATCACTGCCCAGTGACCCCTGGGTTCGAGAGGGTAAATCAGCCAGGGTTACTGCTCCTGATCACTGCCCAGTGACCCCGGGTTTAGAGAGAGAGGAGAAATCAGCCAGGGATCCTGCTCCTGATCACTGTCCATGGACCCCTGGTTTAGAGAGAGAGAGCAGAAAACAGGCAGGGTTCCTGCTCCTGATCACTGCCCAGCGACCCCGGGTTTAGAGAGAGGGGGAAATCAGCCAGGATTCCTGCTCCTGATCACTGCACAGTGACCCCTGGGTTAGAGAGGGGAAATCAGCCGGGGTTCATGCTCCTGATCACTGCCCAGTAACCCCTGGGTTAGACAGGGTAAATCAGCCAGGGTTCCTGCTCCTGATCAGTGCCCAGTGACCCCTGGGTTAGAGAGAGGGGGAAATCAGCCAGGGTTCCTGCTCCTAATCACTGCCCAGTGACCCCTGGGTTAGAGAGAGGGGAAATCAACCTGGGTTCCTGCTTCTGATCACTGCCCAGTGACCCCGGAGTTAGAGAGAGGGGGAAATCAGCCAGGGGTCCGGCTCCTGATCAATGCCCAGTGACCCCGGGTTTAGAGAGAGAGGAGAAATCAGCCACGGTTCCTGCTCCTGATCACTGTCCATGGACCCCTGGTTTAGAGAGAGAGAGCGGAAAACAGGCAGGGTTCCTGCCCCTGATCACTGCCCAGTGACCCCGGGTTTAGAGAGAGAGTGGAAAACAGGCAGGGTTCCTGCTCATGATCACTGTCCAGTGACCCCTGGGTTAGAGAGAAGGGGAAATCAGCCAGGGTTCCTGCCCCTGAGCAATGCCCAGTGACCCCTGGGTTAGAGAAGGGAAATCAGGCAGGGTTCCTGCTCCTGATCACTGCCCAGTGACACCTGGGTTAGAGAGAGGGTGAAATCAGCCAGAGTTCCTGCTCCTGATCACTGCCCAGTGACCCCTGGGTTAGAGAGAGGGGAAATCAGCCTGGGTTCCTGCTCCTGATCACTATCCAGTGACCCCGAGGTTAGAAGGAGGGTGAAATCAGCCAGCGTTCCTGCTCCTGATCACTGTCCATGGACCCCTGGGTTAGAGAGAGAGCGGAAATCAGCCAGGGTTTCTGCCCCTGATCACTGCCCAGTGAGCCCTGGGTTAGAGAGGGTAAATCAGCCAGGATTCTTGCCCCTGATCACTGCCCAGTGAACCTTGGGTTAGAGAGAGGGGCAATCAGCCAGGGTTCCTGCTCCTGATCGCTGTCTAGTGACCGATGCGAGAGAGAGAGGGGGGAAATCAGCCAGAATTCCTGCTCCTGATCACTGCCAGTGACCCCTGGGTTAGAGAGGGGAATTCAGCCAGGGTTCCTGCCCCTGATCACTGCCCAGTGACCCATGGGTAAGGGAGAGGGTGAAATAAGCCAGGTGCCCTGCTCCTGATCACTGCCCAGTGACCCCTGGGTTAGCGAGAGAGAGGGGACAACAGCCAGGGTTCCTGCTCCTGATCACTGTCCAGTGACCCCTGGGTTAGAGAGATGGGGAAATCAGCCAGGGTTCATGCCCCTGATCACTGCCCAGTGAACCCTGGGTTAGAGTGGATAAATCAACCAGGGTTCCTGCTCCTGATCACCGTCCAGTGACCCCGGGGTGAGAGAGAGGGGGAAATCAGCCGGGGTTTCTGCTCCTGATCACTGTCCATGGACCCTGTGTTAGATAGAGAGGGGAAATCAGCCAGGGTTCCTGCTCCTGATCACTGTCCATGGACCCCTGTGTTAGAGAGAGAGGGGAATTCAGCCAGGTTTCCAGCCCCTGATCACTGCCCAGTGACCCCTGGGTTAGAGAGAGGGGGAAATCAGCCAGGGGTCCTGCTCCTGATCACTGCCCAGTGACCCCTGTGTTAGAGAGAGAGGGGAATTCAGCCAGGTTTCCAGCCCCTGATCACTGCCCAGTGACCCCTGGGTTAGAGAGGGGAAATCAGCCGGGGTTCCTGCTCCTGATCACTGCCCAGTAACCCTTGGGTTAGAGACGGGAAAATCAGCCAGGGTTCCTGCTCCTGATCACTGCCCAGTGACCCCTGGGTTAGACAGGGTAAATCAGCCAGGGTTCCTGCTCCTGATCACTGCCCAGTGACCCCGGAGTTAGAGAGAGGGGGATATCAGCCAGTGTTCCTGCTCCTCATCACTGCCCAGTGATCCCTGGGTTATAGAGAGATGAAATCAGCCAGGCTTCCTGCTCCTGATAACTGTCCAGTGACCGATGCATTAGAGAAAGGGGAAATCAGCCAGGGGTCCTGCTCCTGATCACTGCCCAGTGACCCCTGGGTTAGAGAGGGGAAAATCAGCCAGGGTTCCTGCTCCTGATCACTGCCCAGTGACCCCTGGGTTCGAGAGGGTAAATCAGCCAGGGTTCCTGCTCCTGATCACTGCCCAGTGACCCCGGGTTTAGAGAGAGAGGAGAAATCAGCCAGGGTTCCTGCTCCTGATCACTGTCCATGGACCCCTGGTTTAGAGAGAGAGAGCAGAAAACAGGCAGGGTTCCTGCTCCTGATCACTGCCCAGCGACCCCGGGTTTAGAGAGAGGGGGAAATCAGCCAGGATTCCTGCTCCTGATCACTGCACAGTGACCCCTGGGTTAGAGAGGGGAAATCAGCCAGGGTTCGTGCTCCTGATCACTGCCCAGTAACCCCTGGGTTAGACAGGGTAAATCAGCCAGGGTTCCTGCTCCTGATCAGTGCCCAGTGACCCCGGAGTTAGAGAGAGGGGGAAATCAGCCAGTGTTCCTGCTCCTGATCACTGTCCATGGACCCCTGGGTTAGAGAGAGGGGGAAATCAGCCAGGGTTCCTGCTCCTAATCACTGCCCAGTGACCCCTGGGTTAGAGAGAGGGGAAATCAACCTGGGTTCCTGCTTCTGATCACTGCCCAGTGACCCCGGAGTTAGAGAGAGGGGGAAATCAGCCAGGGGTCCGGCTCCTGATCAATGCCCAGTGACCCTGGGTTTAGAGAGAGAGGAGAAATCAGCCAGGGTTCCTGCTCATGATCACTGTCCAGTGACCCCTGGGTTAGAGAGAAGGGGAAATCAGCCAGGGTTCCTGCCCCTGAGCAATGCCCAGTGACCCCTGGGTTAGAGAAGGGAAATCAGGCAGGGTTCCTGCTCCTGATCACTGCCCAGTGACACCTGGGTTAGAGAGAGGGTGAAATCAGCCAGAGTTCCTGCTCCTGATCACTGCCCAGTGACCCCTGGGTTAGAGAGAGGGGAAATCAGCCTGGGTTCCTGCTCCTGATCACTATCCAGTGACCCCGGGGTTAGAAGGAGGGTGAAATCAGCCAGCGTTCCTGCTCCTGATCACTGTCCATGGACCCCTGGGTTAGAGAGAGAGCGGAAATCAGCCAGGGTTTCTGCCCCTGATCACTGCCCAGTGAGCCCTGGGTTAGAGAGGGTAAATCAGCCAGGATTCTTGCCCCTGATCACTGCCCAGTGAACCTTGGGTTAGAGAGAGGGGCAATCAGCCAGGGTTCCTGCTCCTGATCGCTGTCTAGTGACCGATGCGAGAGAGAGAGGGGGGAAATCAGCCAGAATTCCTGCTCCTGATCACTGCCCAGTGACCCCTGGGTTAGAGAGGGGAATTCAGCCAGGGTTCCTGCCCCTGATCACTGCCCAGTGACCCATGGGTAAGGGAGAGGGTGAAATAAGCCAGGTGCCCTGCTCCTGATCACTGCCCAGTGACCCCTGGGTTAGCGAGAGAGAGGGGACAACAGCCAGGGTTCCTGCTCCTGATCACTGTCCAGTGACCCCTGGGTTAGAGAGATGGGGAAATCAGCCAGGGTTCATGCCCCTGATCACTGCCCAGTGAATCCTGGGTTAGAGTGGATAAATCAACCAGGGTTCCTGCTCCTGATCACCGTCCAGTGACCCCGGGGTGAGAGAGAGGGGGAAATCAGCCGGGGTTCCTGCTCCTGATCACTGTCCATGGACCCTGTGTTAGAGAGAGAGGGGAAATCAGCCAGGGTTCCTGCTCCTGATCACTGTCCATGGACCCCTGTGTTAGAGAGAGAGGGGAATTCAGCCAGGTTTCCAGCCCCTGATCACTGCCCAGTGACCCCTGGGTTAGAGAGAGGGGGAAATCAGCCAGGGGTCCTGCTCCTGATCACTGCCCAGTGACCCCTGTGTTAGATAGAGAGGGGAAATCAGCCAGGGGTCCTGCTCCTGATCACTGCCCAGTGACCCCTGGGTTAGCGAGAGAGGAAATCAGCCAGGGTTCCTGCGCCTGATCACTGCCCAGTGATCCCGGGGTTAGAGAGAGAGGGAAATCAGCCAGGGTTCCTGCTCCTGATCACCGTCCATGGACCCCTGGGTTAGAGAGAGAGAGGGGAAATCAGCCAAGTTTCCTGCCCCTGATCACTGCGGAGTAAGCGATGCATTAGAGAGAGAGGGGAAATCAGCCAGGGGTCCTGTCCCTGATCACTGCCCAGTGACTAATAGGTTAGAGAGAGGGAGAAATCAGCCAGAGTTCCTGCTCCTGATCACTGTCCATGGACACCTGGGTTAGTGAGAGAGGGGAAATCCGCAGGATTCCTGCTCCTAATCACTGTCCATGGACCCCTGTGTTAGAGAGAGAGGGGAATTCAGCCAGGGTTCATGCCCCTGATCACTGCCCAGTGACCCCTGGGTTAGAGAGAGGTGGAAATCAGCCAGGGGTCCTGCTCCTGATCACTGCCCAGTGATCCCTGGGTTAGAGAGAGGGGAAATCAGACTGGGTTCCTGCTCCTGATCACTGCCCAGTAAACCCTGGGTTAGAGAGAGGGGAAATCAGCCAGGGTTCCTGCCCTGGTCACTGCCTAGTGACCCCTGGGTTAGAGAGAGAGGAAATCAGCCAGGGTTCCTGCTATTGATCACTGTCCAGTGACCGATGCGTTAGAGAGAGAGGGTAAATCAGCCAGGGTACCTGCTCCTGATCAGTGCCCAGTGACCCCTGGGTTAGAGAAGGTAAATCAGCCAGGGTTCATGCTCCTGATCACTGCTCAGTGACCCCTGGGTTAGAGAGAGAAGAAAACAGCCAGGGTTCCTGCCCCTGTGGAAAGTATTTTTATCTAAGCTGATACCATACGGTATTTGTGTGCCTTTTGATTAAAATGGAGTCCTGGCCCTTCGAGAACTTTCTGCATTTTAGAAGTCAGCTTGCATAAACAGCTAAACCTGCTGTTAGATGGCTGATGGCCATCAGACAGCTAGGAGAACAAGTCATGCTGAGACAAGTAACCCCCCATGGTGCTCTCCTATTGTCTACACTACAGGAGTTCCATGTCACCCCACCCTTATCTTCTAGCCATTATCTCTTCCCGAGACCTCATCCATTTGATGCAAACAGATAAACTGACCAGGAAATTGAAACAATCCTGACACAATACAAGACAGGTGATAGCCCATTACCTATGACTTATGGAGTAATGGCCGTTTGGCTTTCTGATAACCCTGACAAAAATAAATATTTGGATACCATGTCAGGACCAGGATATAGTAATTAACTCTTTATCTGTATTCACTGACTGTGAGACAGAGCAATACACAGGGAGAGGCCATAATTTTGGTTTTACTGTATAAATATCTTGTTAAACTGAACCATTTCAGAGGTGTTCACTTAGCCCTTGACTGAGTGTGACCTACCCCTTGCAAGCAAGTAAATTAAAAAGGAAACTTCTACCGGAGCTGTAAGTGTCGGAGTCATTCTTTTCGGAGGTCGAGATTTCGACAGTTATTGGAGGTTCCACCGAGATGCATACTCTCTGTTCTGTGAGTAAAACGGATACAGGCATAGTGCCTCTCCAGTGAAAGGCTTCGGTGGCCAAACAAGGTGAGCCTTTGCTCACAAGAGGTTTCTTCACTGTTGAATCGCAGATGTAATCTGTTGTCCACAGCTGAGGTACTGCATCTACAAGACTCGGCATTTAAAAGTTGAAGGTATTTTTTTTATAACCATTTCTTTCTCAGCTCGCCAGCAGAAGAGAACAGGTTCTGGAAAAAATCTCGACAGCCCGGGGAAGGTTTCAGTAGGTAAGGGAGCGCTAGTCGATCGAAAAGGGTTCCAGGTTCTTATGTGATAAGATTTTTATTGTTTTTAATTCGGAAGGGGTTCTTATGTGATAAGACTATTAAAAAAAAAGAAAAAAGAAAGCGCTAATCGATCGAAGGTTCTTATGTGATAAGATTTTTATTGTTTTTAATTCGGAAGGGGTTCTTATGTGATAAGACTATTAAAAAGAAAAAGAGCGCAATCGATCAAAGAGTTTGGGTACGGAACCTTAAGTTTTATCAGTTTTTATTAGGATAAGTTAAGGACTCGGTCTGTAGTGGCGTACAACGCAGACTGAGAATTTGTTTAGAGGTTATGATTTGTGTACTCACGGGAATATTGTTTGTTGTCCTTGTATTACTGTTGGGTGCAATACCTTTGTGAGTCATTGCCATTAGAGAAACGGGAAGAGTCACTAGGGAAAATTGTGATTCGAAAAAAAAAAACACAAGGATTGATTAAGAAAAGAAACAGTAACTGATTGATCAACTATGGTTGGTTCGTGCCAACATATCTCACACACCCAGACTGAGCCCAAATTAAGAGCCTTTTCAGGCCACGTAACGGCCAGGAGAAGTGGGCGTAGAGAACTCGGTTGGCCGAAAGGATTGTGAGATCAGAAACTGTGGGAAAATCTTAATCATCCAGAATGGGTGCTGGAGCAAGTAAACCACCACCAAAAGGCACACCAGCCTATGTCATGCTCCAGAATTGTGGTCAGTCTTCAATTGACCAAAGAAACAAAAACCGGTAAAGTGGACTAAGGGTGAAAACAGGCCATTTCCACCCGATGGTTCATTTAATTTAGAGAGAACAAAATGTCTAGAGGAGTGTCTTATAAACAGAGATCCAGGTAGGGAAAAAAAAAAGGAAAGTAATAGAAAAGGCCTGGGTTCCGATTCTTCAAGTCCATTAAAATTAACAGAGGAAGTAAATCAAATGTAAAAAAAAAAGAGAACCTGATAGTGACTTATGGATTAAAAAAAAAATGAGCTAGCAAAAGAAAAAGCTTTATTGAATGGAGAGAGACTTGTTAATGTCTTGTCTTTGAATGAGAGTGCGTGAATGTCTTGTCTTTGAATGAGAGTGCTTCTGTCTTTTTTCCTTGTGTCTGGAAACCTGTTTGGAAAGGTTGTGGAGCTGCCTGTTTATTTTAGCTCCACCCACTTTTTCAAACAAAGTGAAGTTTTTTAACCCTTCATAGTGTTGTCCTGTATGTGGGAAGTTTAAGACATTTTAAGTTAGAAGCGCAGGTGTGAATTTATTCGGATGAGAGGTTACGGAGCTCGGAAATGCACAAAGGATAGGTTTGTTGAGACATGGTGGTTAAAAGTTGTAATGACTTTTTTTTTTAAAAAAGCAGCCTTTGTGGGTCTCTCGAGGTGCAGGCTGGGGGAGTACACTTTCATTGTCCTTGGTGGAAAAATCTTGGTACAAAAGCTTCTAACTCAGTAGGAGGATTTTTTTGGATAAAGAGTGGCAGTACAATAATTGAATTGGGATTTTGAGATATTTCAGGTGATCTCCTTGATCAACATTTTGAGTGCATTGGAAAAATCTTGGGTTTGGAAGCCTTTTAATAAAATTAGAAAACAAGTACTTTACATTCTGTGATCTGTGAATCACTATAAGCATAAATGAGAAGTCCGTGTAACACACAGATTTGTCCAGTTCAGAAGCCCACACAAATGGAGGTGTGTCCAAGACCTACGAGCTGTGAATGAATGTACTATATTCTCACAATGCTTAAAGAAGGATGTGGAATGAAGTATCCCAGAATGCTTTCCAGAGTCTTAAGCAGTCCCTCACTTCAGCACCAGCCTTGGGATTACCAGATTAAACTAAGCTATTCAACTTATTTGTGCATCACAAGTCGGGTTTTGCACAATCTGTTTTGACTCAGTTACATGGGGACAGGCAGCGACCGGTAGCATATTTCAGTACCCACCTAGACCCAGTGGCACGCGGACTACCAGGATGTCTTCCTTCGTTGCCAGCAGCTTATTATGCTATGCAACAGGCTCAGACAATAACTCTAAATCATCAGACCATTTTGTATATCCCACACTCTGTCGAGATTTTACTTACTAAATGTGCCACCCAACACCTAACCTCCGCAAGAACCACTAAATACGAGGTCGAACTGTTATCAAATCCGAACCTTATCATCAAAAGATGTACTACCTTAAATCCAGCCATTCTACTCCCCACGGAAGACGACGGCGAACCCCATTCATGTGAAATGGTAACCGAATTAGTGACTAAACCACGTATCAATCTAACAGATGTACCAATGTGTAACCCTGATCTAGTGTTCTATGTTGACGGATCAGCCTTACGAAATGATAGGGGCCAACTGAGAGCAGCTTATGCAATTGTAACTCAGTTTAATGTTGTCGAAACAGCCTCTCTTCCAGACTCCTTTTCAGCCCAACAAGCCGAATTGTTTGCGTTAACTCGAGCCTGTATTCTGGCTGAAGGACACACAGTTAATATCTACACTGACTCCAGGTATGCTTTTGGGGTATCACATGACAATGGACAAATTTGGAAGATTCGCGGGTACCTGACTTCTTCAGGAACCCCTATCAAAAATGCAGAACAAGTGGAAAATCTCCTGCGAGCCATTCAATGCCCTTTGAAACTTGCCATTATCAAATGCCAAGCACATACAGGTCAGTCGAATGAGGTGGCACTTGGGAATGCCAGAGCTGATAATGCAGCTAAGTCAGCAGCTCTGTCAAAAGGGGGGATGCAGGTGTCATTGTTCCCACTAAGGAAAAATAATTGCTCAGACCCGCCACCCACTACTAATGACATGCTGGCCTTTCAGACACAGGCCAGTACGGAGGAGGTGGTGACCTGGACGAAGGATCAATGTTATAAAAATCCAGAAGGAATATGGGTTCACCATGACGGCCGCGTGGTGGCCCCTAGATCCTTACTTCCATGGATTGCCCGATGTGTTCATACATTCACACATGCTGGCAAAGGGGGATTGGCAGATTATATTTTGGCAACTTGGTATGCACCAGGTATTTCGGCAATTGCAAAACAAATCTGTGAAAATTGTGTTACCTGTCAGACAATGAATCCGGGTAAGACGGAAAAAGTAGAATCTGCCTCCCACCCAAATCCAGTCGGGCCTTTTGTACATTTACAAATGGATTTTATTGAATTACCTATGTGTATGGGATTCAAGTATGTATTAGTTATTGTAGATGTGTTTTCTAGATGGATTGAAGCCTTTCCATGTAAAAAGGCCGATGCCACTACTGTTGCTAAATGTTTGTTAAAAGAAATCGTACCGCGCTTCGGAATCCCTGCTAAGCTTTCTAGTGATAACGGGTCACATTTCACGGGAACTGTTATAAGAGAAATGTGTAAAGCCTTACAGATTAATCAACGTTTTCATTGCAGTTATCATCCACAATCAGCTGGACTTGTTGAAAGATATAATGGAATGCTTAAAAATAAGCTGGCAAAACTATGCAATGACACTGGACTGAAATGGACAGAACTGCTGCCCTTAGCTTTGATGGTAATGCGATCTGCAACCAACAGAACAACAGGCCTGTCACCGCATGAGATAGTTATGGGACGTCCCCAACGACTACCTTTTACAGCACCATTTACTGCAAAACAGATGGACAGCCACAAAATGGAGGAAAATATGTTGAATTATTGTATTGCACTAACCAAATGTATTTCCAGCTTTCATTCACAGGTAAAGGAAGCTCAAGTCAAGCCAGCGGAAGGGAAGTGTCATAACCTGGAGCCAGGGGAATTCGTTTACATCAAGATTTTTAAAAGGAAAAGCAGTCTACAGCCAAGATTCGAAGGACCATACCAGGTCTTGCTGGCGACCAATACTGCAATCAAGGTAAAGGAAAGACCAACATGGATCCACGCATCCCATTGCAAACGGGCACCCGACCAGGAGGAAGGGACGAAGGAATCAGAGGAACAGAAAAAGGAAGACTGAATAAGGAACTGCATGGACTATGGGGACCGATGGTGCTGGGCTTGACAGGGTTTTACTTCACATTATTGATTACACCAGGGGTACAGACCCGCCACCGAAGGGAATTGCACGTAAACGTATTTATGGCTCTGAGTCATAGGTATGCTCAAGAAAGAAACTTGTCGAGTTGTTGGATATGTTCCCATGTACCTGTCCACTCAAGGGGGGGTATTCCCCTGAGATCTGTCCCCTTTAACGAATCAGAAATGGTAGAATGGTTGACAGTGCAAAACAGGACAAAACTAACTAAGGGGCCAGAAACGAAGGAGCAAACAGAATGGAGGTCGGCAGGGTATAAACTTACAGCCTTCCAGGGATGGTACCAGCCCAATTATGATAATAACCATCAGCCTCCCTTCCTAAGCATTACTCCCAGAATAAGAAATCCTGAAGGTATAATATGCCTAGTGAGTAATGAAACTAAAGGACCAGAAATGGGACGCAGCAAGTGTTCCCAAATGACTAAATGGCAAGCCACAACTAATCCCACTGAGAGAAAGATAGCAACCGGTGGCTGGACAACGGTCCATAACAAAGCCCCGGGTGAAGGGTGGGAAGGTGAGACCACTCGAGTAGGGATAGTGTGAAAGGACCAGGAGCTGATGCCCTATAATTGCACCTACTTTATTTGTGGCCATAAAGCCTACCCATGGTTACCAGCCAACTGGACAAGGTCCTGTTACTTAGGATATGTGGTACCCCTTATCAGATCAGTAAGGACTCTAAGGGAGGCCTATGGAAGCCACAGATTTAAACGGGATTTGACGTGGCTAAACGGAATATTCAAGGTAATGGTGCCACCCTATGGAATAGCATCGACCGAATGGCAGTTACGGGAACTGGCTAACTTAGTCGAATCAGTAGCCAACGCAACTTCCCAAGCCTTTGAAGAGATAAATGACGAAATGGTAGCTATTCGAACAGTGGCTCTCCAAAATCGTATGGCCTTAGATTATCTCCTAGCCAAGGAGGGAGGAACATGCGCATTAATAGGTGAAGAATGCTGTACATATATCCCAGATAAATCAGAAGATATCGGCAGTCTAGCTGAAAACATCAGGATGGTTGGGAGCCCTGGGGAAATCTGTGGGACAGGGTTTGATCATATTCCTGCTGATAGTCTTCGCCCTGTATCTATTATTTGTCGTCATTAAGTGTTGCTGTGCCAGGGTGAGAGAAACTATGTTACCTACCGAGACCACGGCTAGAGTTATGGTAGCAACAACTGTTGAGGGCTCTTGTGTGGAAATGGAAATGGAGAGACTATACAAGATCAGAATGGATTGAGTTGTCCTTGTGAAGGACAAAATGGGGGAATGTGGAAAGTATTTTTATCTAAGCTGATACCATACGGTATTTGTGTGCCTTTTGATTAAAATGGAGTCCTGGCCCTTCCAGAACTTTCTGCATTTTAGCAGTCAGCTTGCATAAACAGCTAAACCTGCTGTTAGATGGCTGATGGCCATCAGACAGCTAGGAGAACAAGTCATGCTGAGACAAGTAACCCCCCATGGTGCTCTCCTATTGTCTACACTACAGGAGTTCCATGTCACCCCACCCTTATCTTCTAGCCATTATCTCTTTCCGAGACCTCATCCATTTGATGCAAACAGATAAACTGACCAGGAAATTGAAACAATCCTGACACAATACAAGACAGGTGATAGCCCATTACCTATGACTCATGGAGTAATGGCCGTTTGGCTTTCTGATAACCCTGACAAAAGGAAATATCTGGATACCATATCAGGACCAGGATATAGTAATTAACTCTTTATCTGTATTCACTGACTGTGAGACAGAGCAATACACAGGGAGAGGCCAGAACTTGGGTTTTACTGTATAAATATCTTGTTAAACTGAACCATTTCGGAGGTGTTCACTTAGCCCTTGACTGAGTGTGACCTACCCCTTGCGAGCAAGTAAATTAAAAAGGAAACTTCTACCGGAGCTGTAAGTGTCGGAGTCATTCTTTTCGGAGGTCGAGATTTCGACAGTTATTGGAGATTCCACCGAGATGCATACTCTCTGTTCTGTGAGTAAAACGGATACAGGCATAGTGCCTCTCCAGTGAAAGGCTTCGGTGGCCAAACAAGGTGAGCCTTTGCTCACAAGAGGTTTCTTCACTGTTGAATCGCAGATGTAATCTGTTGTCCACAGCTGAGGTACTGCATCTACAAGACTCGGCATTTAAAAGTTGAAGGTATTTTTTTTATAACCATTTCTTTCTCAGCTCGCCAGCAGAAGAGAACAGGTTCTGGAAAAAATCTCGACAGCCTGGGGAAGGTTTCAGTAGGTAAGGGAGCGCTAGTCGATCGAAAAGGGTTCCAGGTTCTTATGTGATAAGATTTTTATTGTTTTTAATTCGGAAGGGGTTCTTATGTGATAAGACTATTAAAAAAAAAGAAAAAAGAAAGCGCTAATCGATCGAAGGTTCTTATGTGATAAGATTTTTATTGTTTTTAATTCGGAAGGGGTTCTTATGTGATAAGACTATTAAAAAGAAAAAGAGCGCAATCGATCAAAGAGTTTGGGTACGGAACCTTAAGTTTTATCAGTTTTTATTAGGATAAGTTAAGGACTCGGTCTGTAGTGGCATACAACGCAGACTGAGAATTTGTTTAGAGGTTATGATTTGTGTACTCACGGGAATATTGTTTGTTGTCCTTCTATTACTGTTGGGTGCAATACCTTTGTGAGTCATTGCCATTAGAGAAACGGGAAGAGTCACTAGGGAAAATTGTGATTCGAAAAAAAAAAACACAAGGATTGATTAAGAAAAGAAACAGTAACTGATTGATCAACTACGGTTGGTTCGTGCCAACATATCTCACACACCCAGACTGAGCCCAAATTAAGAGCCTTTTCAGGCCACGTAACGGCCAGGAGAAGTGGGCGTAGAGAACTCGGTTGGCCGAAAGGATTGTGAGATCAGAAACTGTGGGAAAATCTTAATCATCCAGAATGGGTGCTGGAGCAAGTAAACCACCACCAAAAGGCACACCAGCCTATGTCATGCTCCAGAATTGTGGTCAGTCTTCAATTGACCAAAGAAACAAAAACCGGTAAAGTGGACTAAGGGTGAAAACAGGCCATTTCCACCCGATGGTTCATTTAATTTAGAGAGAACAAAATGTCTAGAGGAGTGTCTTATAAACAGAGATCCAGGTAGGGAAAAAAAAAAGGAAAGTAATAGAAAAGGCCTGGGTTCCGATTCTTCAAGTCCATTAAAATTAACAGAGGAAGTAAATCAAATGTAAAAAAAAAAGAGAACCTGATAGTGACTTATGGATTAAAAAAAAAATGAGCTAGCAAAAGAAAAAGCTTTATTGAATGGAGAGAGACTTGTTAATGTCTTGTCTTTGAATGAGAGTGCGTGAATGTCTTGTCTTTGAATGAGAGTGCTTCTGTCTTTTTTCCTTGTGTCTGGAAACCTGTTTGGAAAGGTTGTGGAACTGCCTGTTTATTTTAGCTCCACCCACTTTTTCAAACAAAGTGAAGTTTTTTAACCCTTCATAGTGTTGTCCTGTATGTGGGAAGTTTAAGACATTTTAAGTTAGAAGCGCAGGTGTGAATTTATTCGGATGAGAGGTTACGGAGCTCGGAAATGCACAAAGGATAGGTTTGTTGAGACATGGTGGTTAAAAGTTGTAATGACTTTTTTTTTAAAAAAAGCAGCCTTTGTGGGTCTCTCGAGGTGCAGGCTGGGGGAGTACACTTTCATTGTCCTTGGTGGAAAAATCTTGGTACAAAAGCTTCTAACTCAGTAGGAGGATTTTTTTGGATAAAGAGTGGCAGTACAATAATTGAATTGGGATTTTGAGATATTTCAGGTGATCTCCTTGATCAACATTTTGAGTGCATTGGAAAAATCTTGGGTTTAGAAGCCTTTTAATAAAATTAGAAAACAAGTACTTTACATTCTGTGATCTGTGAATCACTATAAGCATAAATGAGAAGTCCGTGTAACACACAGATTTGTCCAGTTCAGAAGCCCACACAAATGGAGGTGTGTCCAAGACCTACGAGCTGTGAATGAATGTACTATATTCTCACAATGCTTAAAGAAGGATGTGGAATGAAGTATCCCAGAATGCTTTCCAGAGTCTTAAGCAGTCCCTCACTTCAGCACCAGCCTTGGGATTACCAGATTAAACTAAGCTATTCAACTTATTTGTGCATCACAAGTCGGGTTTTGCACAATCTGTTTTGACTCAGTTACATGGGGACAGGCAGCAACCGGTAGCATATTTCAGTACCCACCTAGACCCAGTGGCACGCGGACTACCAGGATGTCTTCCTTCGTTGGCAGCAGCTTATTATGCTATGCAACAGGCTCAGACAATAACTCTAAATCATCAGACCATTTTGTATATCCCACACTCTGTCGAGATTTTACTTACTAAATGTGCCACCCAACACCTAACCTCCGCAAGAACCACTAAATACGAGGTCGAACTGTTATCAAATCCGAACCTTATCATCAAAAGATGTACTACCTTAAATCCAGCCATTCTACTCCCCACGGAAGACGACGGCGAACCCCATTCATGTGAAATGGTAACCGAATTAGTGACTAAACCACGTATCAATCTAACAGATGTACCAATGTGTAACCCTGATCTAGTGTTCTATGTTGACGGATCAGCCTTACGAAATGATAGGGGCCAACTGAGAGCAGCTTATGCAATTGTAACTCAGTTTAATGTTGTCGAAACAGCCTCTCTTCCAGACTCCTTTTCAGCCCAACAAGCCGAATTGTTTGCATTAACTCGAGCCTGTATTCTGGCTGAAGGACACACAGTTAATATCTACACTGACTCCAGGTATGCTTTTGGGGTATCACATGACAATGGACAAATTTGGAAGATTCGCGGGTACCTGACTTCTTCAGGAACCCCTATCAAAAATGCAGAACAAGTGGAAAATCTCCTGCGAGCCATTCAATGCCCTTTGAAACTTGCCATTATCAAATGCCAAGCACATACAGGTCAGTCGAATGAGGTGGCACTTGGGAATGCCAGAGCTGATAATGCAGCTAAGTCAGCAGCTCTGTCAAAAGGGGGGATGCAGGTGTCATTGTTCCCACTAAGGAAAAATAATTGCTCAGACCCGCCACCCACTACTAATGACATGCTGGCCTTTCAGACACAGGCCAGTACGGAGGAGGTGGTGACCTGGACGAAGGATCAATGTTATAAAAATCCAGAAGGAATATGGGTTCACCATGACGGCCGCGTGGTGGCCCCTAGATCCTTACTTCCATGGATTGCCCGATGTGTTCATACATTCACACATGCTGGCAAAGGGGGATTGGCAGATTATATTTTGGCAACTTGGTATGCACCAGGTATTTCGGCAATTGCAAAACAAATCTGTGAAAATTGTGTTACCTGTCAGACAATGAATCCGGGTAAGACGGAAAAAGTAGAATCTGCCTCCCACCCAAATCCAGTCGGGCCTTTTGTACATTTACAAATGGATTTTATTGAATTACCTATGTGTATGGGATTCAAGTATGTATTAGTTATTGTAGATGTGTTCTCTAGATGGATTGAAGCCTTTCCATGTAAAAAGGCCGATGCCACTACTGTTGCTAAATGTTTGTTAAAAGAAATCGTACCGCGCTTCGGAATCCCTGCTAAGCTTTCTAGTGATAACGGGTCACATTTCACGGGAACTGTTATAAGAGAAATGTGTAAAGCCTTACAGATTAATCAACGTTTTCATTGCAGTTATCATCCACAATCAGCTGGACTTGTTGAAAGATATAATGGAATGCTTAAAAATAAGCTGGCAAAACTATGCAATGACACTGGACTGAAATGGACAGAACTGCTGCCCTTAGCTTTGATGGTAATGCGATCTGCAACCAACAGAACAACAGGCCTGTCACCGCATGAGATAGTTATGGGACGTCCCCAACGACTACCTTTTACAGCACCATTTACTGCAAAACAGATGGACAGCCACAAAATGGAGGAAAATATGTTGAATTATTGTATTGCACTAACCAAATGTATTTCCAGCTTTCATTCACAGGTAAAGGAAGCTCAAGTCAAGCCAGCGGAAGGGAAGTGTCATAACCTGGAGCCAGGGGAATTCGTTTACATCAAGATTTTTAAAAGGAAAAGCAGTCTACAGCCAAGATTCGAAGGACCATACCAGGTCTTGCTGGCGACCAATACTGCAATCAAGGTAAAGGAAAGACCAACATGGATCCACGCATCCCATTGCAAACGGGCACCCGACCAGGAGGAAGGGACGAAGGAATCAGAGGAACAGAAAAAGGAAGACTGAATAAGGAACTGCATGGACTATGGGGACCGATGGTGCTGGGCTTGACAGGGTTTTACTTCACATTATTGATTACACCAGGGGTACAGACCCGCCACCGAAGGGAATTGCACGTAAACGTATTTATGGCTCTGAGTCATAGGTATGCTCAAGAAAGAAACTTGTCGAGTTGTTGGATATGTTCCCATGTACCTGTCCACTCCAGGGGGGGTATTCCCCTGAGATCTGTCCCCTTTAACGAATCAGAAATGGTAGAATGGTTGACAGTGCAAAATAGGACAAAACTAACTAAGGGGCCAGAAACGAAGGAGCAAACAGAATGGAGGTCGGCAGGGTATAAACTTACAGCCTTCCAGGGATGGTACCAGCCCAATTATGATAATAACCATCAGCCTCCCTTCCTAAGCATTACTCCCAGAATAAGAAATCCTGAAGGTATAATATGCCTAGTGAGTAATGAAACTAAAGGACCAGAAATGGGACGCAGCAAGTGTTCCCAAATGACTAAATGGCAAGCCACAACTAATCCCACTGAGAGAAAGATAGCAACCGTTGGCTGGACAACGGTCCATAACAAAGCCCCGGGTGAAGGGTGGGAAGGTGAGACCACTCGAGTAGGGATAGTGTGAAAGGACCAGGAGCTGATGCCCTATAATTGCACCTACTTTATTTGTGGCCATAAAGCCTACCCATGGTTACCAGCCAACTGGACAAGGTCCTGTTACTTAGGATATGTGGTACCCCTTATCAGATCAGTAAGGACTCTAAGGGAGGCCTATGGAAGCCACAGATTTAAACGGGATTTGACGTGGCTAAACGGAATATTCAAGGTAATGGTGCCACCCTATGGAATAGCATCGACCGAATGGCAGTTACGGGAACTGGCTAACTTAGTCGAATCAGTAGCCAACGCAACTTCCCAAGCCTTTGAAGGGATAAATGACGAAATGGTAGCTATTCGAACAGTGGCTCTCCAAAATCGTATGGCCTTAGATTATCTCCTAGCCAAGGAGGGAGGAACATGCGCATTAATAGGTGAAGAATGCTGTACGTATATCCCAGATAAATCAGAAGATATCGGCAGTCTAGCTGAAAACATCAGGATGGTTGGGAGCCCTGGGGAAATCTGTGGGACAGGGTTTGATCATATTCCTGCTGATAGTCTTCGCCCTGTATCTATTATTTGTCGTCATTAAGTGTTGCTGTGCCAGGGTGAGAGAAACTATGTTACCTACCGAGACCACGGCTAGAGTTATGGTAGCAACAACTGTTGAGGGCTCTTGTGTGGAAATGGAAATGGAGAGACTATACAAGATCAGAATGGATTGAGTTGTCCTTGTGAAGGACAAAATGGGGGAATGTGGAAAGTATTTTTATCTAAGCTGATACCATACGGTATTTGTGTGCCTTTTGATTAAAATGGAGTCCTGGCCCTTCCAGAACTTTCTGCATTTTAGCAGTCAGCTTGCATAAACAGCTAAACCTGCTGTTAGATGGCTGATGGCCATCAGACAGCTAGGAGAACAAGTCATGCTGAGACAAGTAACCCCCCATGGTGCTCTCCTATTGTCTACACTACAGGAGTTCCATGTCACCCCACCCTTATCTTCTAGCCATTATCTCTTCCCGAGACCTCATCCATTTGATGCAAACAGATAAACTGACCAGGAAATTGAAACAATCCTGACACAATACAAGACAGGTGATAGCCCATTACCTATGACTCATGGAGTAATGGCTGTTTGGCTTTCTGATAACCCTGACAAAAGGAAATATCTGGATACCATATCAGGACCAGGATATAGTAATTAACTCTTTATCTGTATTCACTGACTGTGAGACAGAGCAATACACAGGGAGAGGCCAGAACTTGGGTTTTACTGTATAAATATCTTGTTAAACTGAACCATTTCGGAGGTGTTCACTTAGCCCTTGACTGAGTGTGACCTACCCCTTGCGAGCAAGTAAATTAAAAAGGAAACTTCTACCGGAGCTGTAAGTGTCGGAGTCATTCTTTTCGGAGGTCGAGATTTCGACAGTTATTGGAGATTCCACCGAGATGCATACTCTCTGTTCTGTGAGTAAAACGGATACAGGCATAGTGCCTCTCCAGTGAAAGGCTTCGGTGGCCAAACAAGGTGAGCCTTTGCTCACAAGAGGTTTCTTCACTGTTGAATCGCAGATGTAATCTGTTGTCCACAGCTGAGGTACTGCATCTACAAGACTCGGCATTTAAAAGTTGAAGGTATTTTTTTTATAACCATTTCTTTCTCAGCTCGCCAGCAGAAGAGAACAGGTTCTGGAAAAAATCTCGACAGCCCGGGGAAGGTTTCAGTAGGTAAGGGAGCGCTAGTCGATCGAAAAGGGTTCCAGGTTCTTATGTGATAAGATTTTTATTGTTTTTAATTCGGAAGGGGTTCTTATGTGATAAGACTATTAAAAAAAAAGAAAAAAGAAAGCGCTAATCGATCGAAGGTTCTTATGTGATAAGATTTTTATTGTTTTTAATTCGGAAGGGGTTCTTATGTGATAAGACTATTAAAAAGAAAAAGAGCGCAATCGATCAAAGAGTTTGGGTACGGAACCTTAAGTTTTATCAGTTTTTATTAGGATAAGTTAAGGACTCGGTCTGTAGTGGCATACAACGCAGACTGAGAATTTGTTTAGAGGTTATGATTTGTGTACTCACGGGAATATTGTTTGTTGTCCTTGTATTACTGTTGGGTGCAATACCTTTGTGAGTCATTGCCATTAGAGAAACTGGAAGAGTCACTAGGGAAAATTGTGATTCGAAAAAAAAAAACACAAGGATTGATTAAGAAAAGAAACAGTAACTGATTGATCAACTACGGTTGGTTCGTGCCAACATATCTCACACACCCAGACTGAGCCCAAATTAAGAGCCTTTTCAGGCCACGTAACGGCCAGGAGAAGTGGGCGTAGAGAACTCGGTTGGCCGAAAGGATTGTGAGATCAGAAACTGTGGGAAAATCTTAATCATCCAGAATGGGTGCTGGAGCAAGTAAACCACCACCAAAAGGCACACCAGCCTATGTCATGCTCCAGAATTGTGGTCAGTCTTCAATTGACCAAAGAAACAAAAACCGGTAAAGTGGACTAAGGGTGAAAACAGGCCATTTCCACCTGATGGTTCATTTAATTTAGAGAGAACAAAATGTCTAGAGGAGTGTCTTATAAACAGAGATCCAGGTAGGGAAAAAAAAAAGGAAAGTAATAGAAAAGGCCTGGGTTCCGATTCTTCAAGTCCATTAAAATTAACAGAGGAAGTAAATCAAATGTAAAAAAAAAAGAGAACCTGATAGTGACTTATGGATTAAAAAAAAAATGAGGTAGCAAAAGAAAAAGCTTTATTGAATGGAGAGAGACTTGTTAATGTCTTGTCTTTGAATGAGAGTGCGTGAATGTCTTGTCTTTGAATGAGAGTGCTTCTGTCTTTTTTCCTTGTGTCTGGAAACCTGTTTGGAAAGGTTGTGGAGCTGCCTGTTTATTTTAGCTCCACCCACTTTTTCAAACAAAGTGAAGTTTTTTAACCCTTCATAGTGTTGTCCTGTATGTGGGAAGTTTAAGACATTTTAAGTTAGAAGCGCAGGTGTGAATTTATTCGGATGAGAGGTTACGGAGCTCGGAAATGCACAAAGGATAGGTTTGTTGAGACATGGTGGTTAAAAGTTGTAATGACTTTTTTTTTTAAAAAAGCAGCCTTTGTGGGTCTCTCGAGGTGCAGGCTGGGGGAGTACACTTTCATTGTCCTTGGTGGAAAAATCTTGGTACAAAAGCTTCTAACTCAGTAGGAGGATTTTTTTGGATAAAGAGTGGCAGTACAATAATTGAATTGGGATTTTGAGATATTTCAGGTGATCTCCTTGATCAACATTTTGAGTGCATTGGAAAAATCTTGGGTTTAGAAGCCTTTTAATAAAATTAGAAAACAAGTACTTTACATTCTGTGATCTGTGAATCACTATAAGCATAAATGAGAAGTCCGTGTAACACACAGATTTGTCCAGTTCAGAAGCCCACACAAATGGAGGTGTGTCCAAGACCTACGAGCTGTGAATGAATGTACTATATTCTCACAATGCTTAAAGAAGGATGTGGAATGAAGTATCCCAGAATGCTTTCCAGAGTCTTAAGCAGTCCCTCACTTCAGCACCAGCCTTGGGATTACCAGATTAAACTAAGCTATTCAACTTATTTGTGCATCACAAGTCGGGTTTTGCACAATCTGTTTTGACTCAGTTACATGGGGACAGGCAGCGACCGGTAGCATATTTCAGTACCCACCTAGACCCAGTGGCACGCGGACTACCAGGATGTCTTCCTTCGTTGCCAGCAGCTTATTATGCTATGCAACAGGCTCAGACAATAACTCTAAATCATCAGACCATTTTGTATATCCCACACTCTGTCGAGATTTTACTTACTAAATGTGCCACCCAACACCTAACCTCCGCAAGAACCACTAAATACGAGGTCGAACTGTTATCAAATCCGAACCTTATCATCAAAAGATGTACTACCTTAAATCCAGCCATTCTACTCCCCACGGAAGACGACGGCGAACCCCATTCATGTGAAATGGTAACCGAATTAGTGACTAAACCACGTATCAATCTAACAGATGTACCAATGTGTAACCCTGATCTAGTGTTCTATGTTGACGGATCAGCCTTACGAAATGATAGGGGCCAACTGAGAGCAGCTTATGCAATTGTAACTCAGTTTAATGTTGTCGAAACAGCCTCTCTTCCAGACTCCTTTTCAGCTCAACAAGCCGAATTGTTTGCGTTAACTCGAGCCTGTATTCTGGCTGAAGGACACACAGTTAATATCTACACTGACTCCAGGTATGCTTTTGGGGTATCACATGACAATGGACAAATTTGGAAGATTCGCGGGTACCTGACTTCTTCAGGAACCCCTATCAAAAATGCAGAACAAGTGGAAAATCTCCTGCGAGCCATTCAATGCCCTTTGAAACTTGCCATTATCAAATGCCAAGCACATACAGGTCAGTCGAATGAGGTGGCACTTGGGAATGCCAGAGCTGATAATGCAGCTAAGTCAGCAGCTCTGTCAAAAGGGGGGATGCAGGTGTCATTGTTCCCACTAAGGAAAAATAATTGCTCAGAGCCGCCACCCACTACTAATGACATGCTGGCCTTTCAGACACAGGCCAGTACGGAGGAGGTGGTGACCTGGACGAAGGATCAATGTTATAAAAATCCAGAAGGAATATGGGTTCACCATGACGGCCGCGTGGTGGCCCCTAGATCCTTACTTCCATGGATTGCCCGATGTGTTCATACATTCACACATGCTGGCAAAGGGGGATTGGCAGATTATATTTTGGCAACTTGGTATGCACCAGGTATTTCGGCAATTGCAAAACAAATCTGTGAAAATTGTGTTACCTGTCAGACAATGAATCCGGGTAAGACGGAAAAAGTAGAATCTGCCTCCCACCCAAATCCAGTCGGGCCTTTTGTACATTTACAAATGGATTTTATTGAATTACCTATGTGTATGGGATTCAAGTATGTATTAGTTATTGTAGATGTGTTCTCTAGATGGATTGAAGCCTTTCCATGTAAAAAGGCCGATGCCACTACTGTTGCTAAATGTTTGTTAAAAGAAATCGTACCGCGCTTCGGAATCCCTGCTAAGCTTTCTAGTGATAACGGGTCACATTTCACGGGAACTGTTATAAGAGAAATGTGTAAAGCCTTACAGATTAATCAACGTTTTCATTGCAGTTATCATCCACAATCAGCTGGACTTGTTGAAAGATATAATGGAATGCTTAAAAATAAGCTGGCAAAACTATGCAATGACACTGGACTGAAATGGACAGAACTGCTGCCCTTAGCTTTGATGGTAATGCGATCTGCAACCAACAGAACAACAGGCCTGTCACCGCATGAGATAGTTATGGGACGTCCCCAACGACTACCTTTTACAGCACCATTTACTGCAAAACAGATGGACAGCCACAAAATGGAGGAAAATATGTTGAATTATTGTATTGCACTAACCAAATGTATTTCCAGCTTTCATTCACAGGTAAAGGAAGCTCAAGTCAAGCCAGCGGAAGGGAAGTGTCATAACCTGGAGCCAGGGGAATTCGTTTACATCAAGATTTTTAAAAGGAAAAGCAGTCTACAGCCAAGATTCGAAGGACCATACCAGGTCTTGCTGGCGACCAATACTGCAATCAAGGTAAAGGAAAGACCAACATGGATCCACGCATCCCATTGCAAACGGGCACCCGACCAGGAGGAAGGGACGAAGGAATCAGAGGAACAGAAAAAGGAAGACTGAATAAGGAACTGCATGGACTATGGGGACCGATGGTGCTGGGCTTGACAGGGTTTTACTTCACATTATTGATTACACCAGGGGTACAGACCCGCCACCGAAGGGAATTGCACGTAAACATATTTATGGCTCTGAGTCATAGGTATGCTCAAGAAAGAAACTTGTCGAGTTGTTGGATATGTTCCCATGTACCTGTCCACTCCAGGGGGGGTATTCCCCTGAGATCTGTCCCCTTTAACGAATCAGAAATGGTAGAATGGTTGACAGTGCAAAACAGGACAAAACTAACTAAGGGGCCAGAAACGAAGGAGCAAACAGAATGGAGGTCGGCAGGGTATAAACTTACAGCCTTCCAGGGATGGTACCAGCCCAATTATGATAATAACCATCAGCCTCCCTTCCTAAGCATTACTCCCAGAATAAGAAATCCTGAAGGTATAATATGCCTAGTGAGTAATGAAACTAAAGGACCAGAAATGGGACGCAGCAAGTGTTCCCAAATGACTAAATGGCAAGCCACAACTAATCCCACTGAGAGAAAGATAGCAACCGGTGGCTGGACAACGGTCCATAACAAAGCCCCGGGTGAAGGGTGGGAAGGTGAGACCACTCGAGTAGGGATAGTGTGAAAGGACCAGGAGCTGATGCCCTATAATTGCACCTACTTTATTTGTGGCCATAAAGCCTACCCATGGTTACCAGCCAACTGGACAAGGTCCTGTTACTTAGGATATGTGGTACCCCTTATCAGATCAGTAAGGACTCTAAGGGAGGCCTATGGAAGCCACAGATTTAAACGGGATTTGACGTGGCTAAACGGAATATTCAAGGTAATGGTGCCACCCTATGGAATAGCATCGACCGAATGGCAGTTACGGGAACTGGCTAACTTAGTCGAATCAGTAGCCAACGCAACTTCCCAAGCCTTTGAAGGGATAAATGACGAAATGGTAGCTATTCGAACAGTGGCTCTCCAAAATCATATGGCCTTAGATTATCTCCTAGCCAAGGAGGGAGGAACATGCGCATTAATAGGTGAAGAATGCTGTACGTATATCCCAGATAAATCAGAAGATATCGGCAGTCTAGCTGAAAACATCAGGATGGTTGGGAGCCCTGGGGAAATCTGTGGGACAGGGTTTGATCATATTCCTGCTGATAGTCTTCGCCCTGTATCTATTATTTGTCGTCATTAAGTGTTGCTGTGCCAGGGTGAGAGAAACTATGTTACCTACCGAGACCACGGCTAGAGTTATGGTAGCAACAACTGTTGAGGGCTCTTGTATGGAAATGGAAATGGAGAGACTATACAAGATCAGAATGGATTGAGTTGTCCTTGTGAAGGACAAAATGGGGGAATGTGGAAAGTATTTTTATCTAAGCTGATACCATACGGTATTTGTGTGCCTTTTGATTAAAATGGAGTCCTGGCCCTTCCAGAACTTTCTGCATTTTAGCAGTCAGCTTGCATAAACAGCTAAACCTGCTGTTAGATGGCTGATGGCCATCAGACAGCTAGGAGAACAAGTCATGCTGAGACAAGTAACCCCCCATGGTGCTCTCCTATTGTCTACACTACAGGAGTTCCATGTCACCCCACCCTTATCTTCGAGCCATTATCTCTTTCCGAGACCTCATCCATTTGATGCAACAGATAAACTGACCAGGAAATTGAAACAATCCTGACACAATACAAGACAGGTGATAGCCCATTACCTATGACTCATGGAGTAATGGCCGTTTGGCTTTCTGATAACCCTGACAAAAGGAAATATCTGGATACCATATCAGGACCAGGATATAGTAATTAACTCTTTATCTGTATTCACTGACTGTGAGACAGAGCAATACACAGGGAGAGGCCAGAACTTGGGTTTTACTGTATAAATATCTTGTTAAACTGAACCATTTCGGAGGTGTTCACTTAGCCCTTGACTGAGTGTGACCTACCCCTTGCAAGCAAGTAAATTAAAAAGGAAACTTCTACCGGAGCTGTAAGTGTCGGAGTCATTCTTTTCGGAGGTCGAGATTTCGACACCCCTGATCACTGACCAGTGACCCCTGGGTTAGAGAGAGAGAAAATCAGCCAGGATTTCTGCTCCTGATCACTGTCCAGTATCCGATGCATTAGAGAGAGAGGGGAAATCAGCCAGGGGTCCTGCTCCTGATCACTGCCCAGTGACCGCTGGGTTAGAGAGGATAAATCAGCCAGGGTTCCTTCTCCAAATCACTGCCCAGTGACCCCGGGGTGAGAGAGAGAGGGAAATCAGCCAGGGTTCCTCCTCCTGATCACTGTCCATGGACTCTTGGGTTAGAGAGAGAGGGGAAAGCAGCCAGGGCTCCTGCTACTGATCACTGTCCAGTGACCCCTGGGTTAGAGAGAGAGAGTGGAAATCAGCCAAGTTTCCTGCCCCTGATCACTGCCCAGTGACCGATGCATCAGAGAGAGAGGGGAAATCAGCCAGGATTCCTGCTCCTGATCACTGTCCATGGACCCCTGGGTTAGAGAGAGAGGGAAAATCAGCCAGGGCTCCTGCTCCTGATCACTCTCCAGTGACCGATGCATTAGAGAAAGGAGAAATCAGCCAGGGGTTCTGCTCCTGATCACTGCCCAGTGACCCCTGGGTAAGAGAGGGGACAATCAGCCAGGGTTCCTGCTCCTGATCACTGCCCAGTGACCACTGGGTTAGAGAGGGTAAATCATCCAGGATTCCTGCTCCTGATCACTGCCCAGTGACCCTGGGTTGAGAGAGAGAGGGGAAATCAGTAGGGTTCCTGCGCCTGATCACTGTCCATGGACCTCTGGGTTGGAGAGAGAGGGGAAATCAGCCAAGTTGCCTGCTCCTGATCACTGCCCAGTGATCCCGGGGTTAGAGAGAGAGGGAAATCAGCCAGGGGTCCTGCCCCTGATCACTGCCCAGTGACTAATAGGTTAGAGAGAGGGAAAAATCAGCCAGGGTTCCTGCTCCTGATCACTGCCCAGTGATATCGGGGTTAGAGAGAGAGGGAAATCAGCCAGGGTTCCTGCACCTGATCACTGCCCAGTGATCCCGGGGTTAGAGAGAGAGGGAAATCAGCCAGGGTTCCTGCTCCTGATCACTGCCCAGTGATCCCGGGGTTAGAGAGAGAGGGAAATCTGCCAGGGTTCCTGCTCCTGATCACTGCCCAGTGATCCCGGGGTTAGAGAGAGAGGGAAATCTGCCAGGGTTCCTGCTCCTGATCACCGTCCATGGACCCCTGGGTTAGAGAGAGAGGGGAAATCAGACAGGGTTCCTGCTCCTGATCACTGCCCAGTGACCCCTGGGTTAGAGAGCGTAAATCAGCCAGGGTTCCTGCTCCGGATCACTGCCCAGTGACCCCGGGGTTAGAAGGAGGGTGAAATCAGCCAGCGTTCCTGCTCCTGATCACTGTCCATGGACCCCTGGGTTAGAGAGAGAGGGGAAATCAGCCAGGGTTCCTGCTCCTGATCACTGCCCAGTGACCTTGGGGTTAGATAGAGGGGGAAATCAGCCAGGGGTCCTGTTCCTGATCACTGCCCAGTGACCCCTGGGATAGAGAGGGGAAATCAGCCAGGGTTCCTGCTCCGGATCACTGCCCAGTGACCTCGGGGTTAGAAGGAGGGTGAAATCAGCCAGCGTTCCTGCTCCTGATCACTGTCCATGGACCCCTGGGTTAGAGAGAGAGGGGAAATCAGCCAGGGTTTCTGCTCCTGATCACTGTCCAGTGACCCCTGTGTTAGAGAGAGAGGGGTAATCAGCCAGGGGTCCTGCTCCTGATCACTGTACAGTCACCCCTGGGTCAGAGAGAGAGAGGGGAATTCAGCCAGGGTTCATGCCCCTGATCACTGCCCAGTGACCCCTGGGTTAGAGAGAGGGGGAAATCAGCCAGGGGTCCTGCTCCTGATCACTGCCCAGTAAACCCTGGGTTAGAGAGAGGGGAAATCAGCCAGGGTTCCTGCCCTGATCACTGCCTAGTGACCCCTGGTTTCGAGAGAGAGGAAATCAGCCAGGGTTCCTGCTATTGATCACTGTCCCGTGACCGATGCGTTAGAGAGAGAGGGGAAATCAGCCAGGGTACCTGCTCCTGATCACTGCCCAGTGACCCCTGGGTTAGAGAGGGGAAAATCAGCCAGGGTTCCTGCTCCTGATGACTGCCCAGTGACCCCTGGGTTAGAGAAGGTAAATCAGCCAAGGTTCATGCTCCTGATCACTGTCCAGTGACCCCTGGGTTAGAGAGAGAGAGGGTAAATCAGCCAGGATTCCTGCCCCTGATCACTGCCCAGTGACCCCTGGGTTAGAGAGAGAGAGCGGAAAACAGCCAGGGTTCCTGCTCCTGATCACTGTCCAGTGACCCCTGGTTTAGAGAGACGGGGAAATCAGTCACAGTTCATGCCCATGATCAATGCCCAGTGACCCCTGGGTTCGAGAGGGTGAATCAGCCATGATTGCGACTCCTGATCACTGCCCAATGACACCGGGGTTAGAGAGAGGGTGAAATCAGCCAGGGTTCCTGCTCCTGATCACTGTCCATGGACCCCTGGGTTAGTGAGAGAGGTGAAATCAGCAGGATTCCTGCTCCTGATCACTGTCCAGTGACCCCTGGGTTAGAGAGAGGGGGAAATCAGCCAGGATTCCTGCTCCTGATCACTGCACAGTGACCCCTGGGTTAGAGAGGGGAAATCAGCCGGGGTTCCTGCTCCTGATCACTGCCCAGTAACCCCTGTGTTAGAGACGGGAAAATCAGCCAGGGTTCCTGCTCCTGATCACTGCCCAGTGATATCGGGGTTAGAGAGAGAAGGAAATCAGCCATGGTTCCTGCGCCTGATCACTGCCCAGTGATCCCGGGGTTAGGGAGAGAGGGAAATCAGCCAGGGTTCCTGCTCCTGATCTCCGTCCATGGACCCCTGGGTTAGAGAGAGAGGGGAAATCAGCCAAGTTTCCTGCTCCTGATCACTGCCCAGTGATCCCGGGGTTAGAGAGAGAGGGAAATCAGCCAGGGGTCCTGCCCCTGATCACTGCCCAGTGACTAATAGGTTAGAGAGAGGGAAAAATCAGCCAGGGGTCCTGCTCCTGATCACTGTCCATGGACCCCTGGGTTAGAGAGAGAGGGGAAATCAGCCAGGGTTCCTGCTCCAGATCACTGCCCAGTGACCTTGGGGTTAGAGAGAGAGGGCAAATCAGACAGGGTTCCTGCTCCTGATCACTGCCCAGTGACCCCTGGGTTAGAGAGCGTAAATCAACCAGGGTTCCTGCTCCGGATCACTGCCCAGTGACCCCGGGGTTAGAAGGAGGGTGAAATCAGCCAGCGTTCCTGCTCCTGATCACTGTCCATGGACCCCTGGGTTAGAGAGAGAGGAGAAATCAGCCAGGGTTCCTGCTCCTGATCACTGCCCAGTGACCTTGGGGTTAGAGAGAGGGGGAAATCAGCCAGGGGTCCTGCTCCTGATCACTGCCCAGTGACCCCTGGGATAGAGAAGGGAAATCAGCCAGGGTTCCTGCTCCGGATCACTGCCCAGTGACCCCGGGGTTAGAAGGAGGGTGAAATCAGCCAGCGTTCCTGCTCCTGATTACTGTCCATGGACCCCTGGGTTAGAGAGAGGGGGAAATCAGCCAGGGGTCCTGCTCCTGATCACTGCCCAGTGATCCCTGGGTTAGAGAGAGAGGGAAATCTGCCAGGGTTCCTGCTCCTGACCACCGTCCATGGACCCCTGGGTTAGAGAGAGAGGGGAAATCAGACAGGGTTCTTGCTCCTGATCACTGCCCAGTGACTCCTGGGTTAGAGAGCGTAAATCAGCCAGGTCTCATGCCCCTGATCACTGCCCAGTGACCCCTGGGTTAGAGAGAGGGGGAAATCAGCCAGGGGTCCTGCTCCTGATCACTGCCCAGTGATCCCTGGGTTAGAGAGAGGGGAAATCAGCCTGGGTTCCTGCTCCTGATCACTGCCCAGTAAACCCTGGGTTAGAGAGAGGGGAAATCAGCCAGGTTTCCTGCCCTGATCACTGCCTAGTGACACCTGGTTTAGAGAGAGAGGAAATCAGCCAGGATTCCTGCTATTGATCACTGTCCCGTGACCGATGCGTTAGAGAGAGAGGGGAAATCAGCCAGGGTACCTGCTCCTGATCACTGCCCAGTGACCCCTGGGTTAGAGAGGGGAAAATAAGCCAGGGTTCCTGCTCCTGATGACTGCCCAGTGACCCCTGGGTTAGAGAGGGGAAAATCAGCCAAGGTTCCTGCTCCTGATGACTGCCCAGTGACCCCTGGGTTAGAGAAGGTAAATCAGCCAGGGTTCATGCTCCTGATCACTGTCCAGTGACCCCTGGGTTAGAGAGAGTGAGGGTAAATCAGCCAGGATTCCTGCCCCTGATCACTGCCCAGTGATCCCTGGGTTAGAGAGAGGGGAAATCAGCCTGGGTTCCTGCTCCTGATCACTGCCCAGTAAACCCTGGGTTAGAGAGAGGGGAAATCAGCCAGGGTTCCTGCCCTGACCACTGCCTAGTGACCCCTGGTTTAGAGAGAGAGGAAATCAGCCAGGGTTCCTGCTATTGATCACTGCCCAGTGATCCCGGGGTTAGAGAGAGAGGGAAATCAGCCAGGGTTCCTGCTCCTGATCACTGCCCAGTGATCCCGGGGTTAGAGAGAGAGGGAAATCTGCCAGGGTTCCTGCTCCTGATCATTGCCCAGTGATCCCGGGGTTAGAGAGAGAGGGAAATCTGCCAGGGTTCCTGCTCCTGACCACCGTCCATGGACCCCTGGGTTAGAGAGAGAGGGGAAATCAGACAGGGTTCCTGCTCCTGATCACTGCCCAGTGACTCCTGGGTTAGAGAGCGTAAATCAGCCAGGGTTCCTGCTCCGGATCACTGCCCAGTGACCCCGGGGTTAGAAGGAGGATGAAATCAGCCAGCGTTCCTGCTCCTGATCACTGTCCATGGACCCCTGGGTTAGAGAGAGAGGGGAAATCAGCCAGGGTTCCTGCTCCTGATCACTGCCCAGTGACCTTGGGGTTAAAGAGAGGGGGTAATCAGCCAGGGGTCCTGCTCCTGATCACTGCCCAGTGACCCCTGGGATAGAGAGGGGAAATCAGCCAGGGTTCCTGCTCCGGATCACTGCCCAGTGACCCCGGGGTTAGAAGGAGGGTGAAATCAGCCAGCGTTCCTGCTCCTGATCACTGTCCATGGACCCCTGGGTTAGAGAGAGAGGGGAAATCAGCCAGGGTTTCTGCTCCTGATCACTGTCCAGTGACCCCTGTGTTAGAGAGAGAGGGGAAATCAGCCAGGGTTCCTGCTGCTGATCACTGCCCAGTGACCCCTGGGTTAGAGAAGGTAAATCAGCCAGGGTTCATGCTCCTGATCACTGTCCAGTGACCCCTGGGTTAGAGAGAGAGAGGGTAAATCAGCCAGGATTCCTGCCCCTGATCACTGCCCAGTGATCCCTGGGTTAGAGAGAGGGGAAATCAGCCTGGGTTCCTGCTCCTTATCACTGCCCAGTAAACCCTGTGTTAGAGAGAGGGGAAATCAGCCAGGGTTCCTGCCCTGATCACTGCCGACTGACCCCTGGTTTAGAGAGAGAGGAAATCAGCCAGGGTTCCTGCTATTGATCACTGTCCCGTGACCGATGCGTTAGAGAGAGAGGGGAAATCAGCCAGGGTTCCTGCTCCTGATCACTGCCCAGTGATCCCGGGGTTAGAGAGAGAGGGAAATCAGCCAGGGATCCTGCTCCTGATCACTGCCCAGTGATCACGGGGTTAGAGAGAGAGGGAAATCTGCCAGGGTTCCTGCTCCTGATCACTGCCCAGTGAACCCGGGGTTAGAGAGAGAGGGAAATCTGCCAGGGTTCCTGCTCCTGATCACCGTCCATGGACCCCTGGGTTAGAGAGAGAGGGGAAATCAGACAGGGTTCCTGCTCCTGATCACTGCCCAGTGACCCCTGGGTTAGAGAGCGTAAATCAGCCAGGGTTCCTGCTCCTGATGACTGCCCAGTGACCCCTGGGTTAGAGAAGGTAAATCAGCCAGGGCTCATGCTCCTGATCACTGTCCAGTGACCCCTGGGTTAGAGAGAGAGAGGGTAAATCAGCCAGGATTCCTGCCCCTGATCACTGCCCAGTGACCCCTGGGTTAGAGAGAGAGAGCGGAAAACAGCCAGGGTTCCTGCTCCTGATCACTGTCCAGTGACCCCTGGTTTAGAGAGAAGGGGAAATCAGTCACGGTTCATGCCCATGATCAATGCCCAGTGACCCCTGGGTTCGAGAGGGTGAATCAGCCAGGATTGCGACTCCTGATCACTGCCCAGTGACACCGGGGTTAGAGAGAGGGTGAAATCAGCCAGGGTTCCTGCTCCTGATCACTATCCATGGACCCCTGGGTTAGTGAGAGAGGTGAAATCAGCAGGATTCCTGCTCCTGATCACTGTCCAGTGACCCCTGGGTTAGAGAGAGGGGGAAATCAGCCAGGATTCCTGCTCCTGATCACTGCACAGTGACCCCTGGGTTAGAGAGGGGAAATCAGCCGGGGTTCCTGCTCCTGATCACTGCCCAGTAACCCCTGTGTTAGAGACGGGAAAATCAGCCAGGGTTCCTGCTCCTGATCACTGCCCAGTGACCCCTGGGTTAGACAGGATAAATCAGCCAGGGTTCCTGCTCCTGATCACTGCCCAGTGACCCCGGAGTTAGAGAGAGGGGGAAATCAGCCAGTGTTCCTGCTCCTGATCACTGTCCATGGACCCCTGGTTTAGAGAGAGAGGGGAAGTCAGCCAGGGTTCCTGCACCTGATCACTGCCCAGTGATCCCTGGGTTATAGAGAGATGAAATCAGCCAGGCTTCGTGCTCCTGATAACTGTCCAGTGACCGATGCGTTAGAGAAAGGGGAAATCAGCCAGGGGTCCTGCTCCTGATCACTGCCCAGTGACCCCTGGGTTCGAGAGGGGAAAATCAGCCAGGGTTCCTGCTCCTGATCACTGCCCAGTGACCCCTGGGTTAGAGAGGGTAAATCAGCCAAGGTTCCTGCTCCTGATCACTGCCCAGTGACCCCGGGTTTAGAGAGAGAGGAGAAATCAGCCAGGGTTCCTGCTCCTGATCACTGTCCATGGACCCCTGGTTTAGAGAGAGAGAGCAGAAAACAGGCAGGGTTCCTGCCCCTGATCACTGCCCAGCGACCCCGGGTTTAGAGAGAGGGGGAAATCAGCCGGGGTTCCTGCTCCTGATCATTGCCCAGTAACCCCTGGGTTAGAGACGGGAAAATCAGCCAGGGTTCCTGCTCCTGATCACTGCCCAGTGACCCCTGAGTTAGACAGGGTAAATCAGCCAGGGTTCCTGCTCCTGATCACTGCCCAGTGAAATCAGCCAGTGTTCCTGCTCCTGATCACTGTCCATGGACCCCTGGGTTAGAGGGAGGGGAAATCAGCCTGGGTTCCTGCTCCTAATCACTGCCCAGTGACCCCTGGGTTAGAGAGAGGGGAAATCAGCCTGGGTTCCTGCTTCTGATCACTGCCCAGTGACCCCGGAGTTAGAGAGAGGGGGAAATCAGCCAGGGGTCCTGTTCCTGATCACTGCCCAGTGACCCCGGGTTTAGAGAGAGAGGAGAAGTCAGCCAGGGTTCCTGCACCTGATCACTGCCCAGTGATCCCTGGGTTAGAGAGAGGGGGAAATCAGCCAGGGTTCCTGCTCCTAATCACTGCCCAGTGACCCCTGGGTTAGAGAGAGGGGAAATCAGCCTGGGTTCCTGCTTCTGATCACTGCCCAGTGACCCCGGAGTTAGAGAGAGGGGGAAATCAGCCAGGGGTCCTGCTCCTGATCACTGCCCAGTGACCCCGGTTTTAGAGAGAGAGAGGAGAAATCAGCCAGGGTTCCTGCTCCTGATCACTGTCCAGTGACCCCTGAGTTAGAGAGAGAGAGGGGAAATCAGCCAGGATTCCTGCCCCTGATCACTGTCTAGCGACCCCTGGGTTAGAGAGAGAGAGCGGAAAACAGGCAGGGTTCCTGCTCATGATCACTGTCCAGTGACCCCTGGGTTAGAGAGAAGGGGAAATCAGCCAGGGTTCCTGCCCCTGATCACTGCCCAGTGACCCCTGGGTTAGAGAGGGGAAAATCAGCCAGGGTTCCTGCTCCTGATGACTGCCCAGTGACCCCTGGGTTAGAGAAGGTAAATCAGCCAGGGTTCATGCTCCTGATCACTGTCCAGTGACCCCTGGGTTAGAGAGAGTGAGGGTAAATCAGCCAGGAGTCCTGCCCCTGATCACTGCCCAGTGATCCCTGGGTGAGAGAGAGGGGAAATCAGCCTGGGTTCCTGCTCCTGATCACTGCCCAGTAAACCCTGGGTTAGAGAGAGGGGAAATCAGCCAGGGTTCCTGCCCTGACCACTGCCTAGTGACCCCTGGGTTAGAGAGAGAGGGGAAATCAGCCAGGGTTCCTGCTCCTGATCACTGCCCAGTGATCCCGGGGTTAGAGAGAGAGGGAAATCAGCCAGGGTTCCTGCTCCTGATCACTGCCCAGTGATCCCGGGGTTAGAGAGAGACGGAAATCTGCCAGGGTTCCTGCTCCTGATCACTGCCCAGTGATCCCGGGGTTAGAGAGAGAGGGAAATCTGCCAGGGTTCCTGCTCCTGATCACCGTCCATGGACCCCTGGGTTAGAGAGAGAGGGGAAATCAGACAGGGTTCCTGCTCCTGATCACTGCCCAGTGACTCCTGGGTTAGAGAGCGTAAATCAGGCAGGGTTCCTGCTCCGGATCACTGCCCAGTGACCCCGGGGTTAGAAGTAGGGTGAAATCAGCCAGCGTTCCTGCTCCTGATCACTGTCCATGGACCCCTGGGTTAGAGAGAGAGGGGAAATCAGCCAGGGTTCCTGCTCCTGATCACTGTCCCGTGACCTTGGGGTTAGAGAGAGGGGGAAATCAGCCAGGGGTCCTGCTCCTGATCACTGCCCAGTGACCCCTGGGATAGAGAGGGGAAATCAGCCAGGGTTCCTGCTCCGGATCACTGCCCAGTGACCCCGGGGTTAGAAGGAGGGTGAAATCAGCCAGCGTTCCTGCTCCTGATCACTGTCCATGGACCCCTGGGTTAGAGAGAGAGGGGAAATCAGCCAGGGTTTCTGCTCCTGATCACTGTCCAGTGACCCCTGTGTTAGAGAGAGAGGGGAAATCAGCCAGGGTTCCTGCTCCTGATCACTATCCATGGACCCCTGGGTTAGTGAGAGAGGTGAAATCAGCAGGATTCCTGCTCCTGATCACTGTCCAGTGACCCCTGGGTTAGAGAGGGGAAATCAGCCGGGGTTCCTGCTCCTGATCACTGCCCAGTAACCCTTGTGTTAGAGACGGGAAAATCAGCCAGGGTTCCTGCTCCTGATCACTGCCCAGTGATATCGGGGTTAGAGAGAGAAGGAAATCAGCCAGGGTTCCTGCGCCTGATCACTGCCCAGTGATCCCGGGGTTAGGAAGAGAGGGAAATCAGCCAGGGTTCCTGCTCCTGATCACCGTCCATGGACCCCTGGGTTAGAGAGAGAGGGGAAATCAGCCAAGTTTCCTGCTCCTGATCACTGCCCAGTGATCCCGGGGTTAGAGAGAGAGGGAAATCAGACAGGGGTCCTGCCCCTGATCACTGCCCAGTGACTAATAGGTTAGAGAGAGGGAAAAATCAGCCAGGGGTCCTGCTCCTGATCACTGTCCATGGACCCCTGGGTTAGAGAGATAGGTGAAATCAGCCAGGGTTCCTGCTCCTGATCACTGCCCAGTGACCTTGGGGTTAGAGAGAGAGGGCAAATCAGACAGGGTTCCTGCTCCTGATCACTGCCCAGTGACCCCTGGGTTAGAGAGCGTAAGTCAGTCAGGGTTCCTGCTCCGGATCACTGCCCAGTGACCCCGGGGTTAGAAGGAGGGTGAAATCAGCCAGCGTTCCTGCTCCTGATCACTGTCCATGGACCCCTGGGTTAGAGAGAGAGGGGAAATCAGCCAGGGTTCCTGCTCCTGATCACTGCCCAGTGACCTTGGGGTTAGAGAGAGGGGGAAATCAGCCAGGATTCCTGCTCCGGATCACTGCCCAGTGACCCCGGGGTTAGAAGGACGGTGAAATCAGCCAGCGTTCCTGCTCCTGATTATGTCCATGGACCCCTGGGTTAGAGAGAGAGGGGAAATCAGCCAGGGTTTCTGCTCCTGATCACTGTCCAGTGACCCCTGTGTTGGAGAGAGAGGGGAAATCAGCCAGGGTTCCTGCTCCTGATCACTGTCCAGTGACCCCTGTGTTAGAGAGAGAGGGGTAATCAGCCAGGGGTCCTGCTCCTGATCACTGTACAGTCACCCCTGGGTCAGAGAGAGAGAGGGGAATTCAGCCAGGGTTCATGCCCCTGATCACTGCCCAGTGACCCCTGGGTTAGAGAGAGGGGGAAATCAGCCAGGGGTCCTGCTCCTGATCACTGCCCAGTAAACCCTGGGTTAGAGAGAGGGGAAATCAGCCAGGGTTCCTGCCCTGATCACTGCCTAGTGACCCCTGGTTTAGAGAGAGAGGAAATCAGCCAGGGTTCCTGCTATTGATCACTGTCCCGTGACCGATGCGTTAGAGAGAGAGGGGAAATCAGCCAGGGTACCTGCTCCTGATCACTGCCCAGTGACCCCTGGGTTAGAGAGGGGAAAATAAGCCAGGGTTCCTGCTCCTGATGACTTCCCAGTGACCCCTGGGTTAGAGAAGGTAAATCAGCCAGGGTTCATGCTCCTGATCACTGTCCAGTGACCCCTGGGTTAGAGAGAGTGAGGGTAAATCAGCCAGGATTCCTGCCCCTGATCACTGCCCAGTGATCCCTGGGTTAGAGAGAGGGGAAATCAGCCTGGGTTCCTGCTCCTGATCACTGCCCAGTAAACCCTGGGTTAGAGAGAGGGGAAATCAGCCAGGGTTCCTGCCGTGACCACTGCCTAGTGACCCCTGGTTTAGAGAGAGAGGAAATCAGCCAGGGTTCCTGCTATTGATCACTGCCCAGTGATCCCGGGGTTAGAGAGAGAGGGAAATCAGCCAGGGTTCCTGCTCCTGATCACTGCCCAGTGATCCCGGGGTTAGAGAGAGAGGGAAATCTGCCAGGGTTCCTGCTCCTGATCACTGCCCAGTGATCCCGGGGTTAGAGAGAGAGGGAAATCTGCCAGGGTTCCTGCTCCTGATCACCGTCCATGGACCCCTGGGTTAGAGAGAGAGGGGAAATCAGACAGGGTTCCTGCTCCTGATCACTGCCCAGTGACTCCTGGGTTAGAGAGCGTAAATCAGCCAGGGTTCCTGCTCCGGATCACTGCCCAGTGACCCCGGGGTTAGAAGGAGGGTGAAATCAGCCAGCGTTCCTGCTCCTGATCACTGTCCATGGACCCCTGGGTTAGAGAGAGAGGGGAAATCAGCCAGGGTTTCTGCTCCTGATCACTGTCCAGTGACCCCTGTGTTAGAGAGAGAGGGGAAATCAGCCAGGGTTCCTGCTCCTGATCACTGCCCAGTGACCCCTGGGTTAGAGAAGGTAAATCAGCCAGGGTTCATGCTCCTGATCACTGTCCAGTGACCCCTGGGTTAGAGAGAGAGAGGGTAAATCAGCCAGGATTCCTGCCCCTGATCACTGCCCAGTGATCCCTGGGTTAGAGAGAGGGGAAATCAGCCTGGGTTCCTGCTCCTTATCACTGCCCAGTAAACCCTGTGTTAGAGAGAGGGGAAATCAGCCAGGGTTCCTGCCCTGACCACTGCCTACTGACCCCTGGTTTAGAGAGCGAGGAAATCAGCCAGGGTTCCTGCTATTGATCACTGTCCCGTGACCGATGCGTTAGAGAGAGAGGGGAAATCAGCCAGGGTTCCTGCTCCTGATCACTGCCCAGTGATCACGGGGTTAGAGAGAGAGGGAAATCAGCCAGGGTTCCTGCTCCTGATCACTGCCCAGTGATCCCGGGGTTAGAGAGAGAGGGAAATCTGCCAGGGTTCCTGCTCCTGATCACCGTCCATGGACCCCTGGGTTAGAGAGAGAGGGGAAATCAGACAGGGTTCCTGCTCCTGATCACTGCCCAGTGACCCCTGGGTTAGAGAGCGTAAATCAGCCAGGGTTCCTGCTCCGGATCACTGCCCAGTGATCCCGGGGTTAGAGAGAGAGGGAAATCTGCCAGGGTTCCTGCTCCTGATCACTGCCCAGTGATCACGGGGTTAGAGAGAGAGGGAAATCAGCCAGGGTTCCTGCTCCTGATCACTGCCCAGTGATCCCGGGGTTAGAGAGAGAGGGGAAATCAGCCAGGGTTTCTGCTCCTGATCACTGTCCAGTGACCCCTGTGTTAGAGAGAGAGGAGAAATCAGCCAGGGTTCCTGCTCCTGATCACTGTCCATGGACCCCTGGTTTAGAGAGAGAGAGCAGAAAACAGGCAGGGTTCCTGCCCCTGATCACTGCCCAGCGACCCCGGGTTTAGAGAGAGGGGGAAATCAGCCGGGGTTCCTGCTCCTGATCATTGCCCAGTAACCCCTGGGTTAGAGACGGGAAAATCAGCCAGGGTTCCTGCTCCTGATCACTGCCCAGTGACCCCTGAGTTAGACAGGGTAAATCAGCCAGGGTTCCTGCTCCTGATCACTGCCCAGTGAAATCAGCCAGTGTTCCTGCTCCTGATCACTGTCCATGGACCCCTGGGTTAGAGGGAGGGGAAATCAGCCTGGGTTCCTGCTCCTAATCACTGCCCAGTGACCCCTGGGTTAGAGAGAGGGGAAATCAGCCTGGGTTCCTGCTTCTGATCACTGCCCAGTGACCCCGGAGTTAGAGAGAGGGGGAAATCAGCCAGGGGTCCTGTTCCTGATCACTGCCCAGTGACCCCGGGTTTAGAGAGAGAGGAGAAGTCAGCCAGGGTTCCTGCACCTGATCACTGCCCAGTGATCCCTGGGTTAGAGAGAGGGGGAAATCAGCCAGGGTTCCTGCTCCTAATCACTGCCCAGTGACCCCTGGGTTAGAGAGAGGGGAAATCAGCCTGGGTTCCTGCTTCTGATCACTGCCCAGTGACCCCGGAGTTAGAGAGAGGGGGAAATCAGCCAGGGGTCCTGCTCCTGATCACTGCCCAGTGACCCCGGTTTTAGAGAGAGAGGAGAAATCAGCCAGGGTTCCTGCTCCTGATCACTGTCCAGTGACCCCTGAGTTAGAGAGAGAGAGGGGAAATCAGCCAGGATTCCTGCCCCTGATCACTGTCTAGCGACCCCTGGGTTAGAGAGAGAGAGCGGAAAACAGGCAGGGTTCCTGCTCATGATCACTGTCCAGTGACCCCTGGGTTAGAGAGAAGGGGAAATCAGCCAGGGTTCCTGCCCCTGATCACTGCCCAGTGACCCCTGGGTTAGAGAGGGGAAAATCAGCCAGGGTTCCTGCTCCTGATGACTGCCCAGTGACCCCTGGGTTAGAGAAGGTAAATCAGCCAGGGTTCATGCTCCTGATCACTGTCCAGTGACCCCTGGGTTAGAGAGAGTGAGGGTAAATCAGCCAGGAGTCCTGCCCCTGATCACTGCCCAGTGATCCCTGGGTGAGAGAGAGGGGAAATCAGCCTGGGTTCCTGCTCCTGATCACTGCCCAGTAAACCCTGGGTTAGAGAGAGGGGAAATCAGCCAGGGTTCCTGCCCTGACCACTGCCTAGTGACCCCTGGGTTAGAGAGAGAGGGGAAATCAGCCAGGGTTCCTGCTCCTGATCACTGCCCAGTGATCCCGGGGTTAGAGAGAGAGGGAAATCAGCCAGGGTTCCTGCTCCTGATCACTGCCCAGTGATCCCGGGGTTAGAGAGAGACGGAAATCTGCCAGGGTTCCTGCTCCTGATCACTGCCCAGTGATCCCGGGGTTAGAGAGAGAGGGAAATCTGCCAGGGTTCCTGCTCCTGATCACCGTCCATGGACCCCTGGGTTAGAGAGAGAGGGGAAATCAGACAGGGTTCCTGCTCCTGATCACTGCCCAGTGACTCCTGGGTTAGAGAGCGTAAATCAGGCAGGGTTCCTGCTCCGGATCACTGCCCAGTGACCCCGGGGTTAGAAGTAGGGTGAAATCAGCCAGCGTTCCTGCTCCTGATCACTGTCCATGGACCCCTGGGTTAGAGAGAGAGGGGAAATCAGCCAGGGTTCCTGCTCCTGATCACTGTCCCGTGACCTTGGGGTTAGAGAGAGGGGGAAATCAGCCAGGGGTCCTGCTCCTGATCACTGCCCAGTGACCCCTGGGATAGAGAGGGGAAATCAGCCAGGGTTCCTGCTCCGGATCACTGTCCAGTGACCCCTGTGTTAGAGAGAGAGGGGAAATCAGCCAGGGTTCCTGCTCCTGATCACTATCCATGGACCCCTGGGTTAGTGAGAGAGGTGAAATCAGCAGGATTCCTGCTCCTGATCACTGTCCAGTGACCCCTGGGTTAGAGAGGGGAAATCAGCCGGGGTTCCTGCTCCTGATCACTGCCCAGTAACCCTTGTGTTAGAGACGGGAAAATCAGCCAGGGTTCCTGCTCCTGATCACTGCCCAGTGATATCGGGGTTAGAGAGAGAAGGAAATCAGCCAGGGTTCCTGCGCCTGATCACTGCCCAGTGATCCCGGGGTTAGGAAGAGAGGGAAATCAGCCAGGGTTCCTGCTCCTGATCACCGTCCATGGACCCCTGGGTTAGAGAGAGAGGGGAAATCAGCCAAGTTTCCTGCTCCTGATCACTGCCCAGTGATCCCGGGGTTAGAGAGAGAGGGAAATCAGACAGGGGTCCTGCCCCTGATCACTGCCCAGTGACTAATAGGTTAGAGAGAGGGAAAAATCAGCCAGGGGTCCTGCTCCTGATCACTGTCCATGGACCCCTGGGTTAGAGAGATAGGTGAAATCAGCCAGGGTTCCTGCTCCTGATCACTGCCCAGTGACCTTGGGGTTAGAGAGAGAGGGCAAATCAGACAGGGTTCCTGCTCCTGATCACTGCCCAGTGACCCCTGGGTTAGAGAGCGTAAGTCAGTCAGGGTTCCTGCTCCGGATCACTGCCCAGTGACCCCGGGGTTAGAAGGAGGGTGAAATCAGCCAGCGTTCCTGCTCCTGATCACTGTCCATGGACCCCTGGGTTAGAGAGAGAGGGGAAATCAGCCAGGGTTCCTGCTCCTGATCACTGCCCAGTGACCTTGGGGTTAGAGAGAGGGGGAAATCAGCCAGGATTCCTGCTCCGGATCACTGCCCAGTGACCCCGGGGTTAGAAGGACGGTGAAATCAGCCAGCGTTCCTGCTCCTGATTATGTCCATGGACCCCTGGGTTAGAGAGAGAGGGGAAATCAGCCAGGGTTTCTGCTCCTGATCACTGTCCAGTGACCCCTGTGTTGGAGAGAGAGGGGAAATCAGCCAGGGTTCCTGCTCCTGATCACTGTCCAGTGACCCCTGTGTTAGAGAGAGAGGGGTAATCAGCCAGGGGTCCTGCTCCTGATCACTGTACAGTCACCCCTGGGTCAGAGAGAGAGAGGGGAATTCAGCCAGGGTTCATGCCCCTGATCACTGCCCAGTGACCCCTGGGTTAGAGAGAGGGGGAAATCAGCCAGGGGTCCTGCTCCTGATCACTGCCCAGTAAACCCTGGGTTAGAGAGAGGGGAAATCAGCCAGGGTTCCTGCCCTGATCACTGCCTAGTGACCCCTGGTTTAGAGAGAGAGGAAATCAGCCAGGGTTCCTGCTATTGATCACTGTCCCGTGACCGATGCGTTAGAGAGAGAGGGGAAATCAGCCAGGGTACCTGCTCCTGATCACTGCCCAGTGACCCCTGGGTTAGAGAGGGGAAAATAAGCCAGGGTTCCTGCTCCTGATGACTTCCCAGTGACCCCTGGGTTAGAGAAGGTAAATCAGCCAGGGTTCATGCTCCTGATCACTGTCCAGTGACCCCTGGGTTAGAGAGAGTGAGGGTAAATCAGCCAGGATTCCTGCCCCTGATCACTGCCCAGTGATCCCTGGGTTAGAGAGAGGGGAAATCAGCCTGGGTTCCTGCTCCTGATCACTGCCCAGTAAACCCTGGGTTAGAGAGAGGGGAAATCAGCCAGGGTTCCTGCCGTGACCACTGCCTAGTGACCCCTGGTTTAGAGAGAGAGGAAATCAGCCAGGGTTCCTGCTATTGATCACTGCCCAGTGATCCCGGGGTTAGAGAGAGAGGGAAATCAGCCAGGGTTCCTGCTCCTGATCACTGCCCAGTGATCCCGGGGTTAGAGAGAGAGGGAAATCTGCCAGGGTTCCTGCTCCTGATCACTGCCCAGTGATCCCGGGGTTAGAGAGAGAGGGAAATCTGCCAGGGTTCCTGCTCCTGATCACCGTCCATGGACCCCTGGGTTAGAGAGAGAGGGGAAATCAGACAGGGTTCCTGCTCCTGATCACTGCCCAGTGACTCCTGGGTTAGAGAGCGTAAATCAGCCAGGGTTCCTGCTCCGGATCACTGCCCAGTGACCCCGGGGTTAGAAGGAGGGTGAAATCAGCCAGCGTTCCTGCTCCTGATCACTGTCCATGGACCCCTGGGTTAGAGAGAGAGGGGAAATCAGCCAGGGTTTCTGCTCCTGATCACTGTCCAGTGACCCCTGTGTTAGAGAGAGAGGGGAAATCAGCCAGGGTTCCTGCTCCTGATCACTGCCCAGTGACCCCTGGGTTAGAGAAGGTAAATCAGCCAGGGTTCATGCTCCTGATCACTGTCCAGTGACCCCTGGGTTAGAGAGAGAGAGGGTAAATCAGCCAGGATTCCTGCCCCTGATCACTGCCCAGTGATCCCTGGGTTAGAGAGAGGGGAAATCAGCCTGGGTTCCTGCTCCTTATCACTGCCCAGTAAACCCTGTGTTAGAGAGAGGGGAAATCAGCCAGGGTTCCTGCCCTGACCACTGCCTACTGACCCCTGGTTTAGAGAGAGAGGAAATCAGCCAGGGTTCCTGCTATTGATCACTGTCCCGTGACCGATGCGTTAGAGAGAGAGGGGAAATCAGCCAGGGTTCCTGCTCCTGATCACTGCCCAGTGATCACGGGGTTAGAGAGAGAGGGAAATCAGCCAGGGTTCCTGCTCCTGATCACTGCCCAGTGATCCCGGGGTTAGAGAGAGAGGGAAATCTGCCAGGGTTCCTGCTCCTGATCACCGTCCATGGACCCCTGGGTTAGAGAGAGAGGGGAAATCAGACAGGGTTCCTGCTCCTGATCACTGCCCAGTGACCCCTGGGTTAGAGAGCGTAAATCAGCCAGGGTTCCTGCTCCGGATCACTGCCCAGTGATCCCGGGGTTAGAGAGAGAGGGAAATCTGCCAGGGTTCCTGCTCCTGATCACTGCCCAGTGATCACGGGGTTAGAGAGAGAGGGAAATCAGCCAGGGTTCCTGCTCCTGATCACTGCCCAGTGATCCCGGGGTTAGAGAGAGAGGGGAAATCAGCCAGGGTTTCTGCTCCTGATCACTGTCCAGTGACCCCTGTGTTAGAGAGAGAGGAGAAATCAGCCAGGGTTCCTGCTCCTGATCACTGTCCATGGACCCCTGGTTTAGAGAGAGAGAGCAGAAAACAGGCAGGGTTCCTGCCCCTGATCACTGCCCAGCGACCCCGGGTTTAGAGAGAGGGGGAAATCAGCCGGGGTTCCTGCTCCTGATCATTGCCCAGTAACCCCTGGGTTAGAGACGGGAAAATCAGCCAGGGTTCCTGCTCCTGATCACTGCCCAGTGACCCCTGAGTTAGACAGGGTAAATCAGCCAGGGTTCCTGCTCCTGATCACTGCCCAGTGAAATCAGCCAGTGTTCCTGCTCCTGATCACTGTCCATGGACCCCTGGGTTAGAGGGAGGGGAAATCAGCCTGGGTTCCTGCTCCTAATCACTGCCCAGTGACCCCTGGGTTAGAGAGAGGGGAAATCAGCCTGGGTTCCTGCTTCTGATCACTGCCCAGTGACCCCGGAGTTAGAGAGAGGGGGAAATCAGCCAGGGGTCCTGTTCCTGATCACTGCCCAGTGACCCCGGGTTTAGAGAGAGAGGAGAAGTCAGCCAGGGTTCCTGCACCTGATCACTGCCCAGTGATCCCTGGGTTAGAGAGAGGGGGAAATCAGCCAGGGTTCCTGCTCCTAATCACTGCCCAGTGACCCCTGGGTTAGAGAGAGGGGAAATCAGCCTGGGTTCCTGCTTCTGATCACTGCCCAGTGACCCCGGAGTTAGAGAGAGGGGGAAATCAGCCAGGGGTCCTGCTCCTGATCACTGCCCAGTGACCCCGGTTTTAGAGAGAGAGGAGAAATCAGCCAGGGTTCCTGCTCCTGATCACTGTCCAGTGACCCCTGAGTTAGAGAGAGAGAGGGGAAATCAGCCAGGATTCCTGCCCCTGATCACTGTCTAGCGACCCCTGGGTTAGAGAGAGAGAGCGGAAAACAGGCAGGGTTCCTGCTCATGATCACTGTCCAGTGACCCCTGGGTTAGAGAGAAGGGGAAATCAGCCAGGGTTCCTGCCCCTGATCACTGCCCAGTGACCCCTGGGTTAGAGAGGGGAAAATCAGCCAGGGTTCCTGCTCCTGATGACTGCCCAGTGACCCCTGGGTTAGAGAAGGTAAATCAGCCAGGGTTCATGCTCCTGATCACTGTCCAGTGACCCCTGGGTTAGAGAGAGTGAGGGTAAATCAGCCAGGAGTCCTGCCCCTGATCACTGCCCAGTGATCCCTGGGTGAGAGAGAGGGGAAATCAGCCTGGGTTCCTGCTCCTGATCACTGCCCAGTAAACCCTGGGTTAGAGAGAGGGGAAATCAGCCAGGGTTCCTGCCCTGACCACTGCCTAGTGACCCCTGGGTTAGAGAGAGAGGGGAAATCAGCCAGGGTTCCTGCTCCTGATCACTGCCCAGTGATCCCGGGGTTAGAGAGAGAGGGAAATCAGCCAGGGTTCCTGCTCCTGATCACTGCCCAGTGATCCCGGGGTTAGAGAGAGACGGAAATCTGCCAGGGTTCCTGCTCCTGATCACTGCCCAGTGATCCCGGGGTTAGAGAGAGAGGGAAATCTGCCAGGGTTCCTGCTCCTGATCACCGTCCATGGACCCCTGGGTTAGAGAGAGAGGGGAAATCAGACAGGGTTCCTGCTCCTGATCACTGCCCAGTGACTCCTGGGTTAGAGAGCGTAAATCAGGCAGGGTTCCTGCTCCGGATCACTGCCCAGTGACCCCGGGGTTAGAAGTAGGGTGAAATCAGCCAGCGTTCCTGCTCCTGATCACTGTCCATGGACCCCTGGGTTAGAGAGAGAGGGGAAATCAGCCAGGGTTCCTGCTCCTGATCACTGCCCAGTGACCTTGGGGTTAGAGAGAGGGGGAAATCAGCCAGGGGTCCTGCTCCTGATCACTGCCCAGTGACCCCTGGGATAGAGAGGGGAAATCAGCCAGGGTTCCTGCTCCGGATCACTGCCCAGTGACCCCGGGGTTAGAAGGAGGGTGAAATCAGCCAGCGTTCCTGCTCCTGATCACTGTCCATGGACCCCTGGGTTAGAGAGAGAGGGGAAATCAGCCAGGGTTTCTGCTCCTGATCACTGTCCAGTGACCCCTGTGTTAGAGAGAGAGGGGAAATCAGCCAGGGTTCCTGCTCCTGATCACTATCCATGGACCCCTGGGTTAGTGAGAGAGGTGAAATCAGCAGGATTCCTGCTCCTGATCACTGTCCAGTGACCCCTGGGTTAGAGAGGGGAAATCAGCCGGGGTTCCTGCTCCTGATCACTGCCCAGTAACCCTTGTGTTAGAGACGGGAAAATCAGCCAGGGTTCCTGCTCCTGATCACTGCCCAGTGATATCGGGGTTAGAGAGAGAAGGAAATCAGCCAGGGTTCCTGCGCCTGATCACTGCCCAGTGATCCCGGGGTTAGGAAGAGAGGGAAATCAGCCAGGGTTCCTGCTCCTGATCACCGTCCATGGACCCCTGGGTTAGAGAGAGAGGGGAAATCAGCCAAGTTTCCTGCTCCTGATCACTGCCCAGTGATCCCGGGGTTAGAGAGAGAGGGAAATCAGACAGGGGTCCTGCCCCTGATCACTGCCCAGTGACTAATAGGTTAGAGAGAGGGAAAAATCAGCCAGGGGTCCTGCTCCTGATCACTGTCCATGGACCCCTGGGTTAGAGAGATAGGTGAAATCAGCCAGGGTTCCTGCTCCTGATCACTGCCCAGTGACCTTGGGGTTAGAGAGAGAGGGCAAATCAGACAGGGTTCCTGCTCCTGATCACTGCCCAGTGACCCCTGGGTTAGAGAGCGTAAATCAGTCAGGGTTCCTGCTCCGGATCACTGCCCAGTGACCCCGGGGTTAGAAGGAGGGTGAAATCAGCCAGCGTTCCTGCTCCTGATCACTGTCCATGGACCCCTGGGTTAGAGAGAGAGGGGAAATCAGCCAGGGTTCCTGCTCCTGATCACTGCCCAGTGACCTTGGGGTTAGAGAGAGGGGGAAATCAGCCAGGATTCCTGCTCCGGATCACTGCCCAGTGACCCCGGGGTTAGAAGGACGGTGAAATCAGCCAGCGTTCCTGCTCCTGATTATGTCCATGGACCCCTGGGTTAGAGAGAGAGGGGAAATCAGCCAGGGTTTCTGCTCCTGATCACTGTCCAGTGACCCCTGTGTTGGAGAGAGAGGGGAAATCAGCCAGGGTTCCTGCTCCTGATCACTGTACAGTCACCCCTGGGTCAGAGAAAGAGAGGGGAATTCAGCCAGGTCTCATGCCCCTGATCACTGCCCAGTGACCCCTGGGTTAGAGAGAGGGGGAAATCAGCCAGGGGTCCTGCTCCTGATCACTGCCCAGTGATCCCTGGGTTAGAGAGAGGGGAAATCAGCCTGGGTTCCTGCTCCTGATCACTGCCCAGTAAACCCTGGGTTAGAGAGAGGGGAAATCAGCCAGGGTTCCTGCCCTGATCACTGCCTAGTGACCCCTGGTTTAGAGAGAGAGGAAATCAGCCAGGGTTCCTGCTATTGATCACTGTCCCGTGACCGATGCGTTAGAGAGAGAGGGGAAATCAGCCAGGGTACCTGCTCCTGATCACTGCCCAGTGACCCCTGGGTTAGAGAGGGGAAAATAAGCCAGGGTTCCTGCTCCTGATGACTTCCCAGTGACCCCTGGGTTAGAGAAGGTAAATCAGCCAGGGTTCATGCTCCTGATCACTGTCCAGTGACCCCTGGGTTAGAGAGAGTGAGGGTAAATCAGCCAGGATTCCTGCCCCTGATCACTGCCCAGTGATCCCTGGGTTAGAGAGAGGGGAAATCAGCCTGGGTTCCTGCTCCTGATCACTGCCCAGTAAACCCTGGGTTAGAGAGAGGGGAAATCAGCCAGGGTTCCTGCCGTGACCACTGCCTAGTGACCCCTGGTTTAGAGAGAGAGGAAATCAGCCAGGGTTCCTGCTATTGATCACTGCCCAGTGATCCCGGGGTTAGAGAGAGAGGGAAATCAGCCAGGGTTCCTGCTCCTGATCACTGCCCAGTGATCCCGGGGTTAGAGAGAGAGGGAAATCTGCCAGGGTTCCTGCTCCTGATCACTGCCCAGTGATCCCGGGGTTAGAGAGAGAGGGAAATCTGCCAGGGTTCCTGCTCCTGATCACCGTCCATGGACCCCTGGGTTAGAGAGAGAGGGGAAATCAGACAGGGTTCCTGCTCCTGATCACTGCCCAGTGACTCCTGGGTTAGAGAGCGTAAATCAGCCAGGGTTCCTGCTCCGGATCACTGCCCAGTGACCCCGGGGTTAGAAGGAGGGTGAAATCAGCCAGCGTTCCTGCTCCTGATCACTGTCCATGGACCCCTGGGTTAGAGAGAGAGGGGAAATCAGCCAGGGTTTCTGCTCCTGATCACTGTCCAGTGACCCCTGTGTTAGAGAGAGAGGGGAAATCAGCCAGGGTTCCTGCTCCTGATCACTGCCCAGTGACCCCTGGGTTAGAGAAGGTAAATCAGCCAGGGTTCATGCTCCTGATCACTGTCCAGTGACCCCTGGGTTAGAGAGAGAGAGGGTAAATCAGCCAGGATTCCTGCCCCTGATCACTGCCCAGTGATCCCTGGGTTAGAGAGAGGGGAAATCAGCCTGGGTTCCTGCTCCTTATCACTGCCCAGTAAACCCTGTGTTAGAGAGAGGGGAAATCAGCCAGGGTTCCTGCCCTGACCACTGCCTACTGACCCCTGGTTTAGAGAGAGAGGAAATCAGCCAGGGTTCCTGCTATTGATCACTGTCCCGTGACCGATGCGTTAGAGAGAGAGGGGAAATCAGCCAGGGTTCCTGCTCCTGATCACTGCCCAGTGATCACGGGGTTAGAGAGAGAGGGAAATCAGCCAGGGTTCCTGCTCCTGATCACTGCCCAGTGATCCCGGGGTTAGAGAGAGAGGGAAATCTGCCAGGGTTCCTGCTCCTGATCACCGTCCATGGACCCCTGGGTTAGAGAGAGAGGGGAAATCAGACAGGGTTCCTGCTCCTGATCACTGCCCAGTGACCCCTGGGTTAGAGAGCGTAAATCAGCCAGGGTTCCTGCTCCGGATCACTGCCCAGTGATCCCGGGGTTAGAGAGAGAGGGAAATCTGCCAGGGTTCCTGCTCCTGATCACTGCCCAGTGATCACGGGGTTAGAGAGAGAGGGAAATCAGCCAGGGTTCCTGCTCCTGATCACTGCCCAGTGATCCCGGGGTTAGAGAGAGAGGGGAAATCAGCCAGGGTTTCTGCTCCTGATCACTGTCCAGTGACCCCTGTGTTAGAGAGAGAGGGGAAATCAGCCAGGGTTCCTGCTCCTGATCACTGTACAGTCACCCCTGGGTCAGAGAGAGAGAGGGGAATTCAGCCAGGGTTCATGCCCCTGATCACTGCCCAGTGACCCCTGGGTTAGAGAGAGGGGGAAATCAGCCAGGGGTCCTGCTCCTGATCACTGCCCAGTGACCCCTGGGTTAGAGAGAGTGAGGGTAAATCAGCCAGGATTCCTGCCCCTGATCACTGCCCAGTGATCCCTGGGTTAGAGAGAGGGGAAATCAGCCTGGGTTCCTGCTCCTGATCACTGCCCAGTAAACCCTGGGTTAGAGAGAGGGGAAATCAGCCAGGGTTCCTGCCGTGACCACTGCCTAGTGACCCCTGGTTTAGAGAGAGAGGAAATCAGCCAGGGTTCCTGCTATTGATCACTGCCCAGTGATCCCGGGGTTAGAGAGAGAGGGAAATCAGCCAGGGTTCCTGCTCCTGATCACTGCCCAGTGATCCCGGGGTTAGAGAGAGAGGGAAATCTGCCAGGGTTCCTGCTCCTGATCACTGCCCAGTGATCCCGGGGTTAGAGAGAGAGGGAAATCTGCCAGGGTTCCTGCTCCTGATCACCGTCCATGGACCCCTGGGTTAGAGAGAGAGGGGAAATCAGACAGGGTTCCTGCTCCTGATCACTGCCCAGTGACTCCTGGGTTAGAGAGCGTAAATCAGCCAGGGTTCCTGCTCCGGATCACTGCCCAGTGACCCCGGGGTTAGAAGGAGGGTGAAATCAGCCAGCGTTCCTGCTCCTGATCACTGTCCATGGACCCCTGGGTTAGAGAGAGAGGGGTAATCAGCCAGGGTTTCTGCTCCTGATCACTGTCCAGTGACCCCTGTGTTAGAGAGAGAGGGGAAATCAGCCAGGGTTCCTGCTCCTGATCACTGCCCAGTGACCCCTGGGTTAGAGAAGGTAAATCAGCCAGGGTTCATGCTCCTGATCACTGTCCAGTGACCCCTGGGTTAGAGAGAGAGAGGGTAAATCAGCCAGGATTCCTGCCCCTGATCACTGCCCAGTGATCCCTGGGTTAGAGAGAGGGGAAATCAGCCAGGGTTCCTGCCCTGACCACTGCCTACTGACCCCTGGTTTAGAGAGAGAGGAAATCAGCCAGGGTTCCTGCTATTGATCACTGTCCCGTGACCGATGCGTTAGAGAGAGAGGGGAAATCAGCCAGGGTTCCTGCTCCTGATCACTGCCCAGTGATCACGGGGTTAGAGAGAGAGGGAAATCAGCCAGGGTTCCTGCTCCTGATCACTGCCCAGTGATCCCGGGGTTAGAGAGAGAGGGAAATCTGCCAGGGTTCCTGCTCCTGATCACCGTCCATGGACCCCTGGGTTAGAGAGAGAGGGGAAATCAGACAGGGTTCCTGCTCCTGATCACTGCCCAGTGACCCCTGGTTTAGAGAGCGTAAATCAGCCAGGGTTCCTGCTCCGGATCACTGCCCAGTGATCCCGGGGTTAGAGAGAGAGGGAAATCTGCCAGGGTTCCTGCTCCTGATCACTGCCCAGTGATCACGGGGTTAGAGAGAGAGGGAAATCAGCCAGGGTTCCTGCTCCTGATCACTGCCCAGTGATCCCGGGGTTAGAGAGAGAGGGGAAATCAGCCAGGGTTTCTGCTCCTGATCACTGTCCAGTGACCCCTGTGTTAGAGAGAGAGGGGAAATCAGCCAGGGTTCCTGCTCCTGATCACTGTACAGTCACCCCTGGGTCAGAGAGAGAGAGGGGAATTCAGCCAGGGTTCATGCCCCTGATCACTGCCCAGTGACCCCTGGGTTAGAGAGAGGGGGAAATCAGCCAGGGGTCCTGCTCCTGATCACTGCCCAGTGACCCCTGGGTTAGAGAGAGTGGGAAATCAGCCAGGGTTCATGCCCCTGATCACTGCCCAGTGACCCCTGGGTTAGAGAGAGGGGGAAATCAGCCAGGGTTCCTGCCCTGATCACTGCCCAGTGACCCCTGGTTTAGAGAGAGAGGAAATCAGCCAGGGTTCCTGCTATTGATCACTGTCCCGTGACCGATGCGTTAGAGAGAGAGGGGAAATCAGCCAGGGTACCTGCTCCTGATCACTGCCCAATGACCCCTGGGTTAGAGAGGGGAAAATCAGCCAGGGTTCCTGCTCCTGATGACTGCCCAGTGACCCCTGGGTTAGAGAAGGTAAATCAGCCAGTGTTCATGCTCCTGATCACTGTCCAGTGACCCCTGGGTTAGAGAGAGAGAGGGTATATCAGCCAGGATTCCTGCCCCTGATCACTGCCCAGTGACCCCTGGGTTAAAGAGAGAGAGCGGAAAACAGCCAGGGTTCCTGCTCCTGATCACTGTCCAGTGACCCATGGTTTAGAGAGACGGGGAAATCAGTCACGGTTCATGCTCATGATCAATGCCCAGTGACCCCTGGGTTCGAGAGGGTGAATCAGCCAGGATTGCGACTCCTGATCACTGCCCAGTGACACCGGGGTTAGAGAGAGGGTGAAATCAGCCAGGGTTCCTGCTCCTGATCACTGTCCATGGACCCCTGGGTTAGTGAGAGAGGTGAAATCAGCAGGATTCCTGCTTCTGATCACTGTCCAGTGACCCCTGGGTTAGAGAGAGGGGGAAATCAGCCAGGATTCCTGCTCCTGATCACTGCACAGTGACCCCTGGGTTAGAGAGGGGAAATCAGCCGGGGTTCCTGCTCCTGATCACTGCCCAGTAACCCCTGTGTTAGAGACGGGAAAATCAGCCAGGGTTCCTGCTCCTGATCACTGCCCAGTGATATCGGGGTTAGAGAGAGAAGGAAATCAGCCAGGGTTCCTGCGCCTGATCACTGCCCAGTGATCCCGGGGTTAGGGAGAGAGGGAAATCAGCCAGGGTTCCAGCTCCTGATCACCGTCCATGGACCCCTGGGTTAGAGAGAGAGGGGAAATCAGCCAAGTTTCCTGCTCCTGATCACTGCCCTTGTGATCCCGGGGTTAGAGAGAGGGGGAAATCAGCCAGGGGTCCTGCCCCTGATCACTGCCCAGTGACGAATAGGTTAGAGAGAGGGAAAAATCAGCCAGGGGTCCTGCTCCTGATCACTGTCCATGGACCCCTGGGTTAGAGAGAGAGGGGAAATCAGCCAGGGTTCCTGCTCCTGATCACTGCCCAGTGACCTTGGGGTTAGAGAGAGAGGGGAAATCAGACAGGGTTCCTGCTCCTGATCACTGCCCAGTGACCGCTGGGATAGAGAGGGGAAATCAGCCAGGGTTCCTGCTCCGGATCACTGCCCAGTGACACCGGGGTTAGAAAGAGGGTGAAATCAGCCAGCGTTCCTGCTCCTGATCACTGTCCAGTGACCCCTGTGTTAGAGAGAGAGGGGAAATCAGCCAGGGTTCCTGCTCCTGATCACTGTACAGTCACCCCTGGGTCAGAGAGAGAGAGGGGAATTCAGCCAGTGTTCATGCCCCTGATCACTGCCCAGTGACCCCTGGGTTAGAGAGAGGGGGAAATCAGCCAGGGGTCCTGCTCCTGATCACTGCCCAGTAACCCCTGTGTTAGAGACGGGAAAATCAGCCAGGGTTTCTGCTCCTGATCACTGCCCAGTGATATCGGGGTTAGAGAGAGAAGGAAATCAGCCAGGGTTCCTGCTCCTGATCACCGTCCATGGACCCCTGGGTTAGAGAGAGAGGGGAAATCAGCCAAGTTTCCTGCTCCTGATCACTGCCCAGTGATCCCGGGGTTAGAGAGAGAGGGAAATCAGCCAGGGGTCCTGCCCCTGATCACTGCCCAGTGACTAATAGGTTAGAGAGAGGGAAAAATCAGCCAGGGGTCCTGCTCCTGATCACTGCCCAGTGACCTTGGGGTTAGAGAGAGGGGGAAATCAGCCAGGGGTCCTGCTCCTGATCACTGCCCAGTGACCCCTGGGATAGAGAGTCGAAATCAGCCAGGATTCCTGCTCCGAATCACTGCCCAGTGACCCCGTGGTTAGAAGGAGGGTGAAATCAGCCAGCGTTCCTGCTCCTGATTATGTCCATGGACCCCTGGGTTAGAGAGAGAGGGGAAATCAGCCAGGGTTTCTGCTCCTGATCACTGTCCAGTGACCCCTGTGTTAGAGAGAGAGGGGAAATCAGCCAGGGTTCCTGCTCCTGATCACTGTACAGTCACCCCTGGGTCAGAGAAAGAGAGGGGAATTCAGCCAGGTCTCATGCCCCTGATCACTGCCCAGTGACCCCTGGGTTAGAGAGAGGGGGAAATCAGCCAGGGGTCCTGCTCCTGATCACTGCCCAGTGATCCCTGGGTTAGAGAGAGGGGAAATCAGCCTGGGTTCCTGCTCCTGATCACTGCCCAGTAAACCCTGGGTTAGAGAGAGGGGAAATCAGCCAGGGTTCCTGCCCTGATCACTGCCTAGTGACCCCTGGTTTAGAGAGAGAGGAAATCAGCCAGGGTTCCTGCTATTGATCACTGTCCCGTGACCGATGCGTTAGAGAGAGAGGGGAAATCAGCCAGGGTACCTGCTCCTGATCACTGCCCAGTGACCCCTGGGTTAGAGAGGGGAAAATCAGCTAGGGTTCCTGCTCCTGATGACTGCCCAGTGACCCCTGGGTTAGAGAAGGTAAATCAGCCAGGGTTCATGCTCCTGATCACTGCCCAGTGACCCCTGAGTTAGACAGGGTAAATCAGCCAGGGTTCCTGCTCCTAATCACTGCCCAGTGACCCCTGGGTTAGAGAGAGGGTGAAATCAGCCAGGGTTCCTGCTCCTGATCACTGTCCATGGACCCCTGGGTTAGTGAGAGAGGTGAAATCAGCAGGATTCCTGCTCCTGATCACTGTCCAGTGGCCTCTGGGTTAGAGAGAGGGGGAAATCAGCCAGGATTCCTGCTCCTGATCACTGCACAGTGACCCCTGGGTTAGAGAGGGGAAATCAGCCGGGATTCCTGCTCCTGATCACTGCCCAGTAACCCCTGGGTTAGAGACGGGAAAATCAGCCAGGGTTCCTGCTCCTGATCACTGCCCAGTGACCCCTGGGTTAGACAGGGTAAATCAGCCAGGGTTCCTGCTCCTGATCACTGCCCAGTAACCCCTGGGTTAGAGACGGGAAAATCAGCCAGGGTTCCTGCTCCTGATCACTGCACAGTGACTCCGGGTTTAGAGAGAGAGGAGAAAACAGGCAGGGTTCCTGCCCCTGATCACTGCCCAGTGACCCCGGGTTTGGAGAGAGGGGGAAATCAGCCAGGATTCCTGCTCCTGATCACTGCACAGTGACCCCTGGGTTAGAGAGGGGAAATCAGCCGAGGTTCCTGCTCCTGATCACTGCCCAGTAACCCCTGGGTTAGAGACGGGAAAATCAGCCAGGGTTCCTGCTCCTGATCACTGCACAGTGACCCCTGGGTTAGAGAGGGGAAATCAGCCGGGGTTCCTGCTCCTGATCACTGCCCAGTAACCCCTGGGTTAGAGACGGGAAAATCAGCCAGGGTTCCTGCTCCTGATCACTGCCCAGTGACCCCTGGGTTAGACAGGGTAAATCAGACAGGGTTCCTGCTCCTGATCACTGCCCAGTGACCCCTGGGTTAGAGAGAGAGAGGGGAAATCAGCCAAGTTTCCTGCCGCTGATCACTGCGCAGTGACCGATGCATTAGAGAGAGAGAGGAAATCAGCCAGGGGTCCTGCCCCTGATCACTGCCCAGTGACTAATAGGTTAGAGAGAGGGAGAAATCAGCCAGGGGTCCTGCTCCTGATCACTGTCCAGTGACCCCTGGGTTAGAGAGGGGAAATCAGCCAGGGTTCCTGCTCCTGATCACTGCCCAGTGATATCGGGGTTAGAGAGAGAGGGAAATCAGCCAGGGTTCCTGCGCCTGATCACTGCCCAGTGATCCCGGGGTTAGAGAGAGAGGGAAATCAGCCAGGGTTCCTGCTCCTGATAACTGTCCATGGACCCCTGGGTTAGAGAGAGAGGGGAAATCAGACAGGGTTCCTGCTCCTGATCACTGCCCAGTGACCCCTGGGTTAGAAAGCGTAAATCAGCCAGGGTTCCTGCTCCGGATCACTGCCCAGTGATCCCGGGGTTAGAAGGAGGGTGAAATCAGCCAGCGTTCCTGCTCCTGATCACTGTCCATGGACCCCTGGGTTAGAGAGAGAGGGGAAATCAGCCAGGGTTTCTGCTCCTGATCACTGTCCAGTGACCCCTGTGTTAGAGAGGGTAAATCAGCCAGCGTTCCTACTCCTGATCACTGCCCAGTGACACTGGGGTTAGAGAGTAGGGGAAATCAGCCAGGGGTCCTGCTCCTGATCACTGCCCAGTGACCCCTGGGATAGAGAGGGGAAATCAGCCAGGGTTCCTGCTCCTGATCACCGCCCAGTGACCCCGGGGTGAGAGAGAGGGAGAAATCAGCCAGGTTTCCTGCTCCTGATCACTGTCCATGGACCCCTGTGTTAGAGAGAGAGGCGAAATTAGCCAGGCTTCCTGCTCCTGATCACTGTCCAGTCACCCCTGGGTTAGAGAGAGAGAGGGGAATTCAGCCAGGGTTCATGCCCCTGATCACTGCCCAGTGACCCCTGGGTTAGAGAGAGGGGGAAATCAGCCAGGGGTCCTGCTCCTGGTCACTGCCCAGTGCTCCCTGGGTTAGAGAGAGGGGAATTCAGCCTGGGTTCCTGCTCCTGATCACTGCCCAGTAAACCCTGGGTTAGAGAGAGGTGAAATCAGCCAGGGTTCCTGCCCTGATCACTGCCTAGTGACCACTGGGTTAGAGAGAGGGGAAAATCAGCCAGGGTTCCTGCTCCTGATGACTGCCCAGTGACCCCTGGGTTAGAGAAGGGAAATCAGCCAGGGTTCATGCTCCTGATCACTGTCCAGTGACCCCTGGGTTAGAGAGAGAGAGGGTAAATCAGCCAGGATTCCTGCCCCTGATCACTGCCCAGTGACCACTGGGTTAGAGAGAGAGCGCGGAAAACAGCCAGGGTTCCTGCTCCTGATCACTGTCCAGTGACCCCTGGTTTAGAGAGACGGGGAAATCAGCCACGGTTCATGGCCATGATCAATGCCCAGTGACCCCTGGGTTCGAGAGGGTGAATCAGCCAGGATTGCGACTCCTGATAACTGTCCAGTGGCCTCTGGGTTAGAGAGAGGGGGAAATCAGCCAGGATTCCTGCTACTGATCACTGCACAGTGACCCCTGGGTTAGAGAGGGGAAATCAGCCGGGGTTCCTGCTCCTGATCGCTGCCCAGTAACCCCTGGGTTAGAGACGGGAAAATCAGCCAGGGTTCCTGCTCCTGATCACTACCCAGTGACCCCTGGGTTAGACAGGGTAAATCAGCCAGGGTTCCTGCTCCTGATCACTGCCCAGTGACCCCGGAGTTAGAGAGAGGGGTAAATCAGCCAGGGTTCCTGCTCCTGATCACTGTCCATGGACCCCTGGTTTAAAGAGAGAGAGCAGAAAACAGGCAGGGTTCCTGCCCCTGATCACTGCCCAGTGACCCCGGGTTTGGAGAGAGGGGAAAATCAGCCAGGATTCCTGCTCCTGATCACTGCACAGTGACCCCTGGGTTAGAGAGGGGAAATCAGCCGGGGTTCCTGCTCCTGATCACTGCCCAGTAACCCCTGGGTTAGAGACGGGAAAATCAGCCAGGGTTCCTGCTCCTGATCACTGCCCAGTGACCCCTGGGTTAGACAGGGTAAATCAGACAGGGTTCCTGCTCCTGATCACTGCCCAGTGACCCCGGGTTTAGAGAGAGAGGAGAAATCAGCCAGGGTTCCTGCTCCTGATCACTGTCCATGGACCCCTGGTTTAGAGAGAGAGAGCAGTAAACAGGCAGGGTTCCTGCTCCTGATCACTGCCCAGCGACCCCGGGTTTAGAGAGATGGGGAAATCAGCCAGGATTCCTGCTCCTGATCACTGCACAGTGACCCCTGGGTTAGAGAGGGGAAATCAGCCGGGGTTCCTGCTCCTGATCACTGCCCAGTAACCCCTGTGTTAGAGACGGGAAAATCAGCCAGGGTTCCTGCTCCTGATCACTGCCCAGTGATATCGGGGTTAGAGAGAGAAGGAAATCAGCCAGGGTTCCTGCGCCTGATCACTGCCCAGTGATCCCGGGGTTAGGGAGAGAGGGAAATCAGCCAGGGTTCCAGCTCCTGATCACCGTCCATGGACCCCTGGGTTAGAGAGAGAGGGGAAATCAGCCAAGTTTCCTGCTCCTGATCACTGCCCTTGTGATCCCGGGGTTAGAGAGAGGGGGAAATCAGCCAGGGGTCCTGCCCCTGATCACTGCCCAGTGACGAATAGGTTAGAGAGAGGGAAAAATCAGCCAGGGGTCCTGCTCCTGATCACTGTCCATGGACCCCTGGGTTAGAGAGAGAGGGGAAATCAGCCAGGGTTCCTGCTCCTGATCACTGCCCAGTGACCTTGGGGTTAGAGAGAGAGGGGAAATCAGACAGGGTTCCTGCTCCTGATCACTGCCCAGTGACCGCTGGGATAGAGAGGGGAAATCAGCCAGGGTTCCTGCTCCGGATCACTGCCCAGTGACACCGGGGTTAGAAAGAGGGTGAAATCAGCCAGCGTTCCTGCTCCTGATCACTGTCCAGTGACCCCTGTGTTAGAGAGAGAGGGGAAATCAGCCAGGGTTCCTGCTCCTGATCACTGTACAGTCACCCCTGGGTCAGAGAGAGAGAGGGGAATTCAGCCAGTGTTCATGCCCCTGATCACTGCCCAGTGACCCCTGGGTTAGAGAGAGGGGGAAATCAGCCAGGGGTCCTGCTCCTGATCACTGCCCAGTAACCCCTGTGTTAGAGACGGGAAAATCAGCCAGGGTTTCTGCTCCTGATCACTGCCCAGTGATATCGGGGTTAGAGAGAGAAGGAAATCAGCCAGGGTTCCTGCTCCTGATCACCGTCCATGGACCCCTGGGTTAGAGAGAGAGGGGAAATCAGCCAAGTTTCCTGCTCCTGATCACTGCCCAGTGATCCCGGGGTTAGAGAGAGAGGGAAATCAGCCAGGGGTCCTGCCCCTGATCACTGCCCAGTGACTAATAGGTTAGAGAGAGGGAAAAATCAGCCAGGGGTCCTGCTCCTGATCACTGCCCAGTGACCTTGGGGTTAGAGAGAGGGGGAAATCAGCCAGGGGTCCTGCTCCTGATCACTGCCCAGTGACCCCTGGGATAGAGAGTCGAAATCAGCCAGGATTCCTGCTCCGAATCACTGCCCAGTGACCCCGTGGTTAGAAGGAGGGTGAAATCAGCCAGCGTTCCTGCTCCTGATTATGTCCATGGACCCCTGGGTTAGAGAGAGAGGGGAAATCAGCCAGGGTTTCTGCTCCTGATCACTGTCCAGTGACCCCTGTGTTAGAGAGAGAGGGGAAATCAGCCAGGGTTCCTGCTCCTGATCACTGTACAGTCACCCCTGGGTCAGAGAAAGAGAGGGGAATTCAGCCAGGTCTCATGCCCCTGATCACTGCCCAGTGACCCCTGGGTTAGAGAGAGGGGGAAATCAGCCAGGGGTCCTGCTCCTGATCACTGCCCAGTGATCCCTGGGTTAGAGAGAGGGGAAATCAGCCTGGGTTCCTGCTCCTGATCACTGCCCAGTAAACCCTGGGTTAGAGAGAGGGGAAATCAGCCAGGGTTCCTGCCCTGATCACTGCCTAGTGACCCCTGGTTTAGAGAGAGAGGAAATCAGCCAGGGTTCCTGCTATTGATCACTGTCCCGTGACCGATGCGTTAGAGAGAGAGGGGAAATCAGCCAGGGTACCTGCTCCTGATCACTGCCCAGTGACCCCTGGGTTAGAGAGGGGAAAATCAGCTAGGGTTCCTGCTCCTGATGACTGCCCAGTGACCCCTGGGTTAGAGAAGGTAAATCAGCCAGGGTTCATGCTCCTGATCACTGCCCAGTGACCCCTGAGTTAGACAGGGTAAATCAGCCAGGGTTCCTGCTCCTAATCACTGCCCAGTGACCCCTGGGTTAGAGAGAGGGTGAAATCAGCCAGGGTTCCTGCTCCTGATCACTGTCCATGGACCCCTGGGTTAGTGAGAGAGGTGAAATCAGCAGGATTCCTGCTCCTGATCACTGTCCAGTGGCCTCTGGGTTAGAGAGAGGGGGAAATCAGCCAGGATTCCTGCTCCTGATCACTGCACAGTGACCCCTGGGTTAGAGAGGGGAAATCAGCCGGGATTCCTGCTCCTGATCACTGCCCAGTAACCCCTGGGTTAGAGACGGGAAAATCAGCCAGGGTTCCTGCTCCTGATCACTGCCCAGTGACCCCTGGGTTAGACAGGGTAAATCAGCCAGGGTTCCTGCTCCTGATCACTGCCCAGTAACCCCTGGGTTAGAGACGGGAAAATCAGCCAGGGTTCCTGCTCCTGATCACTGCACAGTGACTCCGGGTTTAGAGAGAGAGGAGAAAACAGGCAGGGTTCCTGCCCCTGATCACTGCCCAGTGACCCCGGGTTTGGAGAGAGGGGGAAATCAGCCAGGATTCCTGCTCCTGATCACTGCACAGTGACCCCTGGGTTAGAGAGGGGAAATCAGCCGAGGTTCCTGCTCCTGATCACTGCCCAGTAACCCCTGGGTTAGAGACGGGAAAATCAGCCAGGGTTCCTGCTCCTGATCACTGCACAGTGACCCCTGGGTTAGAGAGGGGAAATCAGCCGGGGTTCCTGCTCCTGATCACTGCCCAGTAACCCCTGGGTTAGAGACGGGAAAATCAGCCAGGGTTCCTGCTCCTGATCACTGCCCAGTGACCCCTGGGTTAGACAGGGTAAATCAGACAGGGTTCCTGCTCCTGATCACTGCCCAGTGACCCCTGGGTTAGAGAGAGAGAGGGGAAATCAGCCAAGTTTCCTGCCGCTGATCACTGCGCAGTGACCGATGCATTAGAGAGAGAGAGGAAATCAGCCAGGGGTCCTGCCCCTGATCACTGCCCAGTGACTAATAGGTTAGAGAGAGGGAGAAATCAGCCAGGGGTCCTGCTCCTGATCACTGTCCAGTGACCCCTGGGTTAGAGAGGGGAAATCAGCCAGGGTTCCTGCTCCTGATCACTGCCCAGTGATATCGGGGTTAGAGAGAGAGGGAAATCAGCCAGGGTTCCTGCGCCTGATCACTGCCCAGTGATCCCGGGGTTAGAGAGAGAGGGAAATCAGCCAGGGTTCCTGCTCCTGATAACTGTCCATGGACCCCTGGGTTAGAGAGAGAGGGGAAATCAGACAGGGTTCCTGCTCCTGATCACTGCCCAGTGACCCCTGGGTTAGAAAGCGTAAATCAGCCAGGGTTCCTGCTCCGGATCACTGCCCAGTGATCCCGGGGTTAGAAGGAGGGTGAAATCAGCCAGCGTTCCTGCTCCTGATCACTGTCCATGGACCCCTGGGTTAGAGAGAGAGGGGAAATCAGCCAGGGTTTCTGCTCCTGATCACTGTCCAGTGACCCCTGTGTTAGAGAGGGTAAATCAGCCAGCGTTCCTACTCCTGATCACTGCCCAGTGACACTGGGGTTAGAGAGTAGGGGAAATCAGCCAGGGGTCCTGCTCCTGATCACTGCCCAGTGACCCCTGGGATAGAGAGGGGAAATCAGCCAGGGTTCCTGCTCCTGATCACCGCCCAGTGACCCCGGGGTGAGAGAGAGGGAGAAATCAGCCAGGTTTCCTGCTCCTGATCACTGTCCATGGACCCCTGTGTTAGAGAGAGAGGCGAAATTAGCCAGACTTCCTGCTCCTGATCACTGTCCAGTCACCCCTGGGTTAGAGAGAGAGAGGGGAATTCAGCCAGGGTTCATGCCCCTGATCACTGCCCAGTGACCCCTGGGTTAGAGAGAGGGGGAAATCAGCCAGGGGTCCTGCTCCTGGTCACTGCCCAGTGCTCCCTGGGTTAGAGAGAGGGGAATTCAGCCTGGGTTCCTGCTCCTGATCACTGCCCAGTAAACCCTGGGTTAGAGAGAGGTGAAATCAGCCAGGGTTCCTGCCCTGATCACTGCCTAGTGACCACTGGGTTAGAGAGAGGGGAAAATCAGCCAGGGTTCCTGCTCCTGATGACTGCCCAGTGACCCCTGGGTTAGAGAAGGGAAATCAGCCAGGGTTCATGCTCCTGATCACTGTCCAGTGACCCCTGGGTTAGAGAGAGAGAGGGTAAATCAGCCAGGATTCCTGCCCCTGATCACTGCCCAGTGACCACTGGGTTAGAGAGAGAGCGCGGAAAACAGCCAGGGTTCCTGCTCCTGATCACTGTCCAGTGACCCCTGGTTTAGAGAGACGGGGAAATCAGCCACGGTTCATGGCCATGATCAATGCCCAGTGACCCCTGGGTTCGAGAGGGTGAATCAGCCAGGATTGCGACTCCTGATAACTGTCCAGTGGCCTCTGGGTTAGAGAGAGGGGGAAATCAGCCAGGATTCCTGCTACTGATCACTGCACAGTGACCCCTGGGTTAGAGAGGGGAAATCAGCCGGGGTTCCTGCTCCTGATCGCTGCCCAGTAACCCCTGGGTTAGAGACGGGAAAATCAGCCAGGGTTCCTGCTCCTGATCACTACCCAGTGACCCCTGGGTTAGACAGGGTAAATCAGCCAGGGTTCCTGCTCCTGATCACTGCCCAGTGACCCCGGAGTTAGAGAGAGGGGTAAATCAGCCAGGGTTCCTGCTCCTGATCACTGTCCATGGACCCCTGGTTTAAAGAGAGAGAGCAGAAAACAGGCAGGGTTCCTGCCCCTGATCACTGCCCAGTGACCCCGGGTTTGGAGAGAGGGGAAAATCAGCCAGGATTCCTGCTCCTGATCACTGCACAGTGACCCCTGGGTTAGAGAGGGGAAATCAGCCGGGGTTCCTGCTCCTGATCACTGCCCAGTAACCCCTGGGTTAGAGACGGGAAAATCAGCCAGGGTTCCTGCTCCTGATCACTGCCCAGTGACCCCTGGGTTAGACAGGGTAAATCAGACAGGGTTCCTGCTCCTGATCACTGCCCAGTGACCCCTGGGTTAGAGAGAGAGAGGGGAAATCAGCCAAGTTTCCTGCCCCTGATCACTGCGCAGTGACCGATGCATTTGAGAGAGAGAGGAAATCAGCCAGGGGTCCTGCCCCTGATCACTGCCCAGTGACAAATAGGTAAGGGAGAGGGAGAAATCAGCCAGGGGTCCTGCTCCTGATCACTGTCCAGTGACCCCTGGGTTAGAGAGGGGAAATCAGCCAGGGTTCCTGCTCCTGATCACTGACCAGTGATCCCGGGGTTAGAGAGAGAGGGAAATCAGACAGGGTTCCTGCTCCTGATCACTGTCCATGGACCCCTGGGTTGGAGAGAGAGGGGAAATCAGACAGGGTTCCTGCTCCTGATCACTGCCCAGTGATCCCGGGGTTAGAGAGAGAGGGAAATCAGACAGGGTTCCTGCTCCTGATCACTGTCCATGGACCCCTGGGTTAGAGAGAGAGGGGAAATCAGACAGGGTTCCTGCTCCTGATCACTGCCCAGTGACCCCTGGGTTAGAAAGCGTAAATCAGCCAGGGTTCCTGCTCCGGATCACTGCCCAATGACCCCGGGGTTAGAGAGAGAGGGAAATCAGACAGGGTTCCTGCTCCTGATCACTGTCCATGGACCCCTGGGTTAGAGAGAGAGGGGAAATCAGACAGAGTTCCTGCTCCTGATCACTGCCCAGTGACCCCTGGGTTAGAAAGCGTAAATCAGCCAGGGTTCCTGCTCCGGATCACTGCCCAGTGACCCCGGGGTTAGAAGGAGGGTGAAATCAGCCAGCATTCCTGCTCCTGATCACTGTCCATGGACCCCTGGGTTAGAGAGAGAGGGGAAATCAGCCAGGGTTTCTGCTCCTGATCACTGTCCAGTGACCCCTGTGTTCGAGAGGGTAAATCAGCCAGGGTTCCTACTCCTGATCACTGATCAGTGACCCTGGGGTTAGAGAGAGGGGGAAATCAGCCAGGGGTCCTGCTCCTGATCACTGCCCAGTGACCCCTGGGATAGAGAGGGGAAACCAGCCAGGGTTCCTGCTCCTGATCACCGCCCAGTGACCCCGGCGTGAGAGAGAGGGAGAAATCAGCCAGGTTTCCTGCTCCTGATCACTGTCCATGGACCCCTGTGTTAGAGAGAGAGGGGAAATTAGCCAGGGTTCCTGCTCCTGATCACTGTCCAGTCACCCCTGGGTTAGAGAGAGAGAGGGGAATTCAGCCAGGGTTCATGCCCCTGATCACTGCCCAGTGACCCCTGGGTTAGAGAGAGGGGGAAATCAGCCAGTGGTCGTGCTCCTGATCACTGGCCAGTGCTCCCTGGGTTAGAGAGAGGGGAATTCAGCCTGGGTTCCTGCTCCTGATCACTGCCCAGTAAACCCTGGGTTAGAGAGAGGGGAAATCAGCCAGGGTTCCTGCCCTGATCACTGCCTAGTGACCCCTGAGTTAGAGAGAGAGGAAATCAGCCAGGGTTCCTGCTATTGATCACTGTCCAGTGACCGATGCGTTAGAGAGAGGGGGAAAATCAGCCAGGGTACCTGCTCCTGATCACTGCCCAGTGACCCCTGGGTTAGAGAGGGGAAAATCAGCCAGGGTTCCTGCTCCTGATGACTGCCCAGTGACCCCTGGGTTAGAGAAGGTAAATCAGCCAGGGTTCATGCTCCTGATCACTGTCCAGTGACCCCTGGGTTAGAGAGAGAGAGGGTAAATCAGCCAGGATTCCTGCCCCTGATCACTGCCCAGTGACCCCTGGGTTAGAGAGAGAGAGCGGAAAACAGCCAGGGTTCCTGCTCCTGATCACTGTCCAGTGACCCCTGGTTTAGAGAGACGGGGAAATCAGCCACGGTTCATGGCCATGATCAATGCTCAGTGACCCCTGGGTTCGAGAGGGTGAATCAGCCAGGATTGCGACTCCTGATCACTGCCCAGTGACACCGGGGTTAGAGAGAGCGGGAAATCAGCCAGTGTTCCTGCTCCTGATCACTGTCCATGGACCCCTGGGTTAGAGAGAGAGGGGAAGTCAGCCAGGGTTCCTGCACCTGATCACTGCCCAGTGATCCCTGGGTTATAGAGAGATGAAATCAGCCAGGCTTCCTGCTCCTGATAACTGTCCAGTGACCGATGCGTTAGAGAAAGGGGAAATCAGCCAGGGGTCCTGCTCCTGATCACTGCCCAGTGACCCCTGGGTTAGAGAGGAGAAAATCAGCCAGGGTTCCTGCTCCTGATCACTGCCCAGTGACCCCTGGGTTAGAGAGGGTAAATCAGCCAGGGTTCCTGCTCCTGATCACTGCCCAGTGACCCCGGGTTTAGAGAGAGAGGAGAAATCAGCCAGGGTTCCTGCTCCTGATCACTGTCCATGGACCCCTGGTTTAGAGAGAGAGAGCAGAAAACAGGCAGGGTTCCTGCCCCTGATCACTGCCCAGCGACCCCGGGTTTAGAGAGAGGGGGAAATCAGCCAGGCTTCCTGCTCCTGATAACTGTCCAGTGACCGATGCGTTAGAGAAAGGGGAAATCAGCCAGGGGTCCTGCTCCTGATCACTGCCCAGTGACCCCTGGGTTAGAGAGGGGAAAATCAGCCAGGGTTCCTGCTCCTGATCACTGCCCAGTGACCCCTGGGTTAGAGAGGGTAAATCAGCCAGGGTTCCTGCTCCTGATCACTGCCCAGTGACCCCGGGTTTAGAGAGAGAGGAGAAATCAGCCAGGGTTCCTGCTCCTGATAACTGTCCAGTGACCCCTAAGTTAGAGAGAGAGAGGGGAAATCAGCCAGGATTCCTGCCCCTGATCACTGCCCAGTGACCCCTGGGTTAGAGAGAGAGAGCGGAAAACAGGCAGGGTTCCTGCTCATAGAAACATAGAAACATAGAAAATAGGTGCAGGAGTAGGCCATTCGGCCCTTCTAGCCTGCACCGCCATTCAATGAGTTCATGGCTGAACATGCAACTTCAGTACCCCATTCCTGCTTTCTCACCATACCCCTTGATTCCCCTAGTAGTAAGGACTTCATCTAACTCCTTTTTGAATATATTTAGTGAATTGGCCTCAACAACTTTCTGTGGTAGAGAATTCCACAGGTTCACCACTCTCTGGGTGAAGAAATTCCTCTCATCTCAGTCCTAAATGGCTTCCCCCTTATCCTTAGACTGTGTCCCCTGGTTCTGGACTTCCCCAACATTGGAAACATTCTTCCTGCATCTAACCTGTCTAACCCCGTCAGAATTTTAAACGTTTCTATGAGGTCCCCTCTCATTCTTCTGAACTCCAGTGAATACAAGCCCAGTTGATCCAGTCTTTCTTGATAGGTCAGTCCCGCCATCCCGGGAATCAGTCTGGTGAACCTTCGCTGCACTCCCTCAATAGCAAGAATGTCCTTCCTCAGGTTAGGAGACCAAAACTGTACACAATACTCCAGGTGTGGCCTCACCAAGGCCCTGTATAATTGTAGCAACACCTCCCTGCCCTTGTACTCAAATCCCCTCGCTATGAAGGCCAACATGCCATTTGCTTTCTTAACCGCCTGCTGTACCTGCATGCCAACCTTCAATGACTGATGTACCATGACACCCAGGTCTCGTTGCACCTCTCCTTTTCCTAATCTGTCACCATTCAGATAATAGTCTGTCTCTCTGTTTTTACCACCAAAGTGGATAACCTCACATTTATCCACATTATACTTCATCTGCCATGCATTTGCCCACTCACCTAACCTATCCAAGTCGCCCTGCAGCCTCATAGAATCCTCCTTGCAGCTCACACTGCCACCCAACTTAGTGTCATCCGCAAATTTGGAGATACTACATTTAATCCCCTCGTCTAAATCATTAATGTACAGTGTAAACAGCTGGGGCCCCAGCACAGAACCTTGCGGTACCCCACTAGTCACTGCCTGCCATTCTGAAAAGTCCCCATTTACTCCTACTCTTTGCTTCCTGTCTGACAACCAGTTCTCAATCCATGTCAGCACACTACCCCCAATCCCATGTGCTTTAACTTTGCACATTAATCTCTTGTGTGGGACCTTGTCGAAAGCCTTCTGAAAGTCCAAATATACCACATCGACTGGTTCTCCCTTGTCCACTCTACTGGAAACATCCTCAAAAAATTCCAGAAGATTTGTCAAGCATGATTTCCCTTTCACAAATCCATGCTGACTTGGACCTATCATATTACCTCTTTCCAAATGCACTGCGATGACATCCTTAATAATTGATTCCATCATTTTACCCACTACCGATGTCAGGCTGACCGGTCTGTAATTCCCTGTTTTCTCTCTCCCTCCTTTTTTAAAAAGTGGGGTTACATTGGCTACCCTCCACTCCATAGGAACTGATCCAGAGTCAATGGAATGTTGGAAAATGACTGTCAATGCATCCACTATTTCCAAGGCCACCTCCTTAAGTACTCTGGGATGCAGTCCATCAGGCCCTGGGGATTTATCGGCCTTCAATCCCATCAATTTCCCCAACACAATTTCCCGACTAATAAGGATTTCCCTCAGTTCCTCCTCCTTACTAGACCCTCTGACCCCTTTTATATCCGGAAGGTTGTTTGTGTCCTCCTCAGTGAATACCGAACCAAAGTACTTGTTCAATTGGTCCGCCATTTCTTTGTTCCCCGTTATGACTTCCCCTGATTCTGACTGCAGGGGACCTACGTTTGTCTTTACGAACCTTTTTCTCTTTACATATCTATAGAAACTTTTGCAATCCGTCTTAATGTTCCCTGCAAGCTTCTTCTCGTACTCCATTTTCCCTGCCCTAATCAAACCCTTTGTCCTCCTCTGCTGAGTTCTAAATTTCTCCCAGTCCCCGGGTTCTCTGCTATTTCTGGCCAATTTGTATGCCACTTCCTTGGCTTTAATGCTATCCCTGATTTCCCTTGATAGCCACGGTTGAGCCACCTTCCCTTTTTTATTTTTACGACAGACAGGAATGTACAATTGACAGACAGGAATGTACAATGTACATGATCACTGTCCAGTGACCCCTGGATTAGAGAGAAGGGGAAATCAGCCAGGGTTCCTGCCCCTGATCAATGCCCAGTGACCCCTGGGTTAGAGAAGGGAAATCAGGCAGGGTTCCTGCTCCTGACCACTGCCCAGGGACACCTGGGTTAGAGAGAGGGTGAAATCAGCCAGAGTTCCTACTCCTGATCACTGTCCATGGACACCTGGGTTAGTGAGAGAGGGGAAATCAGCAGGATTCCTGCTCCTAATCACTGTCCAGTGACCCTGGGTTAGAGAGAGGGGGAAATCAGCCAGGGTTCCTGCTCCTAATCACTGCCCAGTGACCCCTGGGTTAGAGAGAGGGGAAATCAGCCTGGGTTCCTGCTTCTGATCACTGCCCAGTGACCCCAGAGTTAGAGAGAGGGGGAAATCAGCCAGGGGTCCTGCTCCTGATCACTGCCCAGTGAACCCCGGGTTAGAGAGAGAGGATATCAGCCAGGGTTCTTGCTGCTGATCACCGTCCATGGACCCCTGGGTTACATAGAGGAGATATCAGCCAGGGTTCCTGCTCTTGATCACTATCCAGTGACCCCTGGGTTCGAGAGAGGAGAAAATCAGCCAGGGTTCCTGCTCCGGATCACTGCCCAGTGACCCCGGGGTTAGAAGGAGGGTGAAATCAGCCAGCGTTCCTGCTCCTGATCACTGTCCATGGACCCCTGGGTTAGAGAGAGAGGGGAAATCAGCCAGGGTTTCTGCCCCTGATCACTGCCCAGTGAGCCCTGTGTTAGAGAGGGTAAATCAGCCAGGATTCCTGCCCCTGATCACTGCCCAGTGAACCTTGGGTTAGAGAGAGGGGAAATCAGCCAGGGTTCCTGCTCCTGATCGCTGTCTAGTGACCGATGCGTGAGAGAGAGAGGGAAATCAGCCAGAATTCCTGCTCCTGATCACTGCCCAGTGACCCCTGAGTTAGAGAGGGGAATTCAGCCAGGGTTCCTGCCCCTGATCACTGCCCAGTGACCCATGGGTTAGGGAGAGGGCGAAATAAGCCAGGGGCCCTGCTCCTGATCACTGCCCAGTGACCCCTGGGTTAGAGAGAGAGAGGGGAAAACAGCCAGGGTTCCTGCTCCTGATCACTGTCCAGTGACCCCTGGGTTAGAGAGATGGGGAAATCAGCCAGGGTTCATGCCCCAGATCACTGCCCAGTGAACCTTGGGTTAGAGTGGATAAATCAACCAGGGTTCCTGCTCCTGATCACCGTCCAGTGACCCCGGGGTGAGAGAGAGGGGCAAATCAGCCGGGGTTCCTGCTCCTGATCACTGTCCATGGACTCTGTGTTAGAGAGAGAGGGGAAATCAGCCAGGGCTCCTGCTCCTGATCACTGTCCATGGACCCCTGTGTTAGAGAGAGAGGGGAATTCAGCCAGTTTTCCTGTCCCTGATCACTGCCCAGTGACCCCTGGGTTAGAGAGAGGGGGAAATCAGCCAGGGGTCCTGCTCCTGATCACTGCCCAGTGACCCCTGGGATAGAGAGGGGAAATCAGCCAGGGTTCCTGCTCCTGATCACCGCCCAGTGACCCCGGGGTGAGAGAGAGGGAGAAATCAGCCAGGTTTCCTGCTCCTGATCACTGTCCATGGACCCCTGTATTAGAGAGAGAGGGGAAATCAGCCAGGGTTCCTGCTCCTGATCACTGTCCAGTCACCCCTGGGTTAGAGAGAGAGAGGGAAATTCAGCCAGGGGTCATGCCCCTGATCACTGCCCAGTGAACCCTGGGTTAGAGAGAGGGGGAAATCAGCCAGGGGTCCTGCTCCTGATCACTGCCCAGTGCTCCCTGGGTTAGAGAGAGGGGAAATCAGCCAGGTTTCCTGCCCCTGATCACTGCCCAGTGACCCCTGGGTTAGAGAGAGGGGATATCAGCAAGGTTTCCTGCTCCTGATCACTTCCCATTGACCCCTGGGTTAGAGAGAGGGGAAATCAGCCTAGGCTCCTGCTCCTGATCACTGCCCAGTGACCCCGGGATTAGAGATAGTGACGGGAAATCCGCCAGGGTTCCTGCTCCTGTTCATTGCCCAGTGACACCTGGGTTAGAGAGGGGAAATCAGCCAGGGTTCCCGCTCCTGATCACTGCTCAGTGACCCCGGGGTTAGAGAGAGAGAGAGGGGATATCAGCCAGGGTTCCTGCTCCTGATCATTGCCCAGTGACCCCGGGGTTAGAGAGAGTGGAAATCAGCCAGGGTTCCTGCTCCTGATCATTTCCCATTGACCCCTGGGTTAGAGAGAGGGGAAATCAGCAGGGGTTCCTGCTCCTGATCACTGCCCAGTGACCCCAGGATTAGAGATAGAGACGGGAAATCCGCCAGGGTTCCTGCTCCTGATCACTGCCCAGTGACCACTGGGTTAGAGAGAGGGGGAAATCAGCCAGGGTTCCTGCTCCTGATCAGTGCCCAGTGACACCTGGGTTAGAGAGGGGAAATGAGCCTGTGTTCCTGCTCCTGATCACTGCCCAGTGACCCCGGGGTTAGAGAGAGTGGAAATCAGCCAGGGTTCCTGCTCCTGAACACTGCCCAGTGACCCCTGGGTTCGAGAGCGAGTGGGGAAATCAGCCAGGGTTCCTACCCCCGATCAGTGCCCAGCGACCCCTGGGTTAGAGAGAGAGAGGGGAAATCAGCCAGGGTTCCTGCTCCTGATCACTGCCCAGTGACCCCTGGGTTAGAGAGAGGGGGAAATCAATAGGGTTCCTGCTCCTGATCACTGCCCAGTGAAACTGGGGTGAGAGAGAGAGAGGGGAAATCAGCCAGGGTTCCTGCTCCTGAACACTGCCCAGTGACCCCTGGGTTAGAAAGAGATAGGGGAAATCAGCCAGGGTTCCTACCCCTGATCAGTGCCATGTGACCCCTGTGTTCGAGAGCGAGAGGGGAAATCAGCCAGGGTTCCTGCCCCTGATCAGTGCCCAGTGACCCCTGGGTTAGAGAGAGAGAGGGGGAATCAGCCAGGGTTCCTACTCCTGATCACCGCCCAGTGACCCCGGGGTGAGAGAGAGGGAGAAATCAGCCAGGTTTCCTGCTCCTGATCACTGTCCATGGACCCCTGTATTAGAGAGAGAGGGGAAATCAGCCAGGGTTCCTGCTCCTGATCACTGTCCAGTCACCCCTGGGTTAGAGAGAGAGAGGGAAATTCAGCCAGGGTTCATGCCCCTGATCACTGCCCAGTGAACCCTGGGTTAGAGAGAGGGGGAAATCAGCCAGGGGTCCTGCTCCTGATCACTGCCCAGTGCTCCCTGGGTTAGAGAGAGAGACGGGAAATCAGCCAGGGTTCGTGCCCCTGATCACTTCCCATTGACCCCTGGGTTAGAGAGAGGGGAAATCAGCCAGGGTTCCTGCTCCTGATCACTGCCCAGTGACCCCGGGATTAGAGATAGTGACGGGAAATCTGCCAGGGTTCCTGCTCCTGATCACTGCCCAGTGGCCCTTGGGTTAGAGAGGGGAAATCAGCCAGGGTTCCTGCTCTTGATCACTGCTCAGTGACCCCGGGGTTAGAGAGAGAGAGGGAGGGGAAATCAGCCAGGGTTCCTGCTCCTGATCACTGCCCAGTGACACCTGGGTTAGAGAGGGGAAATCAGCCAGGGTTCCTGCTCTTGATCACTGCTCAGTGACCCCGGGGTTAGAGAGAGAGAGAGGGGAAATCAGCCAGGGTTCCTGCTCCTGATCATTGCCCAGTGACCCCGGGGTTAGAGAGAGTGGAAATCAGCCAGGGTTCCTGCTCCTGATCACTGCCCAGTGACCCCAGGATTAGAGATAGAGACGGGAAATCCGCCAGGGTTCCTGAACCTGATCACTGCCCAGTGACCCCTGGGTTAGAGAGAGGGGGAAATCAGCCAGGGTTCCTGCTCCTGATCACTGCCAGTGACCCCTGGGTTAGAGAGAGGGGGAAATCAGCCAGGGTTCCTGCTCCTGATCACTGCCCATTGACCCCTGGGTTAGAGAGAGGGGGAAATCAGGTGGGTTCCTGCACCTGATCACTGCCCAGTGACCCCTGGGTTAGAGAGAGGGGAAATCAGCCAGGGTTCCTGCTCCTGATCAGTGCCCAGTGACACCTGGGTTAGAGAGGGGAAATGAGCCTGTGTTCCTGCTCCTGATCACTGCCCAGTGACCCCGGGGTTAGAGAGAGTGGAAATCAGCCAGGGTTCCTGCTCCTGAACACTGCCCAGTGACCCCTGGGTTCGAGAGCGAGTGGGGAAATCAGCCAGGGTTCCTGCCCCTGATCAGTGCCCAGTGACCCCTGGGTTAGAGAGAGAGAGAGTGGGGAAATCAGCCAGGGTTCCTGCTCCTGATCACTGCCCAGTGACCCCTGGGTTAGAGAGAGGGGGAAATCAGCTAGGGTTCCTGCTCCTGATCACTGCCCAGTGAAACTGGGGTTAGAGAGAGAGAGGGGAAATCAGCCAGGGTTCCTGCTCCTGAACACTGCCCAGTGACCCCTGGATTAGAAAGAGATAGGGGAAATCAGCCAGGGTTCCTACCCCTGATCAGTGCCCAGTGAGCCCTGGGTTAGAGAGAGAGAGGGGGAATCAGCCAGGGTTCCTGCTCCTGATCAGTGCCCAGTGACCCCTGGTTTAGAGAAAGGGGGAAATCAGCTAGGGTTCCTGCTCCTGATCACTGCCCAGTGAAACTGGGGTTAGAGAGAGAGAGGGGAAATCAGCCAGGGTTCCTGCTCCTGAACACTGCCCAGTGACCCCTGGGTTGGAGAGAGAGGAAAATCAGCCAGGGTTCCTGCTCCTGATCATTGCAGTGACCCCGGGGTTAGAAAGAGAGAGGGGAAATCAGCCAGGGTTCCTGCTCCTGATCACTGCCCAGTGACCCCTGGGTTAGAGAGAGGGGGAAATCAGCCAGGGTTCCTGCTCCTGATCACTGCCAGTGACCCCTGGGTTAGAGAGAGGGGGAAATCAGCCAGGGTTCCTGCTCCTGATCACTGCCCATTGACCCCTGGGTTAGAGAGAGGGGGAAATCAGGAGGGTTCCTGCTCCTGATCACTGCCCAGTGAAACTGGTGTTAGAGAGAGAGAGGGGAAATCAGCCAGGGTTCCTGCTTCTGAACACTGCCCAGTGACCCCTGGGTTGGAGAGAGGGGAAAATCAGCCAGGGTTCCTGCTCCTGATCATTGCAGTGACCCCGGGGTTAAAAAGAGAGAGGGGAAATCAGCAAGGGTTCCTGTTCCTGATCACTGCCCAGTAACCTCTGGGTTAGAGAGAGGGGGAAATCAGCCAGGGTTCCTGCTCCTGATCACTGCCCAGTGACCCCTGGGTTAGAGAGAGGGGGAAATCAGCCAGGGTTCCTGCTCCTGAGCACTGCCCAGTGACCCCTGGGTTAGAGAGGGGAAATCAGCCAGGGTTCCGCCCGTGATCACTGCCCAATGACCCCTGGGTTAAAGAGAGGGGTAAATCAGCCAGGGTACCTGCTCCTGATCACTGCCCAGCGACCCCTGGGTTAGAGAGAGAGAGGGGAAATCAGCCAGTGTTCCTTCCCCTGATGACTGCCCAGTGACCCCTGGGTTAGTGAGAGAGAGGGGAAATCAAGCAGGGTTCCTGCTCCTGATCAGTGCCCAGTGACCCCTGGGTTAGAGAGAGAGAGGAAATCAGCCAATATTCCTGCTCCTGATCACTGTCCAATGACCCCTGGGTTAGAGAGAGAGGGAAATCAGCCAGGATTCCTGCTCCTGATCACTGCCCAGTGAGCCCTGGGTGAGAGAGAGGGGAAATCAGCTAGGGTTCCTGCTCCTGATCACTTCCCATTTATCCCTGGGTTTGAGAGAGGGGAAATCAGCCAGGGTTCCTGTTCCTGATCACTGCCCAGTGAACCCGGGATGAGAGAGAGTGACGGGAAATCAGCCAGGGTTCTTGCCCCTGATCACTGCCCAGTGACCCCTGGGTTAGAGAGAGGGGGAAATCAGCCAGGTTTCCTGCTCCTGATCTCTTCCCATTGACCCCTGGGTTAGAGAGAGGGGAAAATCAGCCAGGGTTCCTGCTCCTGATCAGTGCCCAGTGACACCTGGGTTAGAGAGAGGAAATCAGCCAGGGTTCGATGCTCCTGATCACTTCCCATTGACCCCTGGGTTAGAGAGAGGGGAAATCAGCAGGGGTTCCTGCTCCTGATCACTGCCCAGTGACCCCAGGATTAGAGGTAGAGACGGGAAATCCGCCAGGGTTACTGCTCCTGATCACTGCCCAGTGAACCCTGGGTTAGAGAGAGGGGGAAATCAGCCAGGGTTCCTGCTCCTGATCAGTGCCCAGTGACACCTGGGTTAGAGAGAGTGGAAATCAGCCAGGGTTCCTGCTCCTGAACACTGCCCAGTGACCCCTGGGTTCGAGAGCGAGTGGGGAAATCAGCCAGGGTTCCTGCCCCTGATCAGTGCCCAGTGACCCCTGGGTTAGAGAGAGAGAGGGGAAATCAGCCAGGGTTCCTCCTCCTGATCACTGCCCAGTGACCCCTGCGTTGGAGAGAGGGGGAAATCAGCTAGGGTTCCTGCTCCTGATCACTGCCCAGTGAAACTGGGGTTAGAGAGAGAGAGGGGAAATCAGCCAGGGTTCCTGCTCCTGAACACTGCCCAGTGACCCCTGGGTTAGAAAGAGATAGGGGAAATCAGCCAGGGTTCCTAACCCTGATCAGTGCCCAGTGACCCCTGGGTTCGAGAGCGAGAGGGGAAATCAGCCAGGGTTCCTGCCCCTGATCAGTGCCCAGTGACCCTTGGGTTAGAGAGAGAGAGGGGGAATCAGCCAGGGTTCATGCTCCTGATCACTGCCCAGTGACCCCTGGTTTAGAGAAAGGGGGAAATCAGCTAGGGTTCCTGCTCCTGATCACTGCCCAGTGAAACTGGGGTTAGAGAGAGAGAGGGGAAATCAGCCAGGGTTCCTGCTCCTGAACACTGCCCAGTGACCCCTGGGTTGGAGAGAGCGGAAAATCAGCCAGGGTTCCTGCTCCTGATCATTGCAGTGACCCCGGGGTTAGAAAGAGAGAGGGGAAATCAGCCAGGGTTCCTGCTCCTGATCACTGCCCAGTGACCCCTGGGTTAGAGGGGGAAATCAGCCAGGGTTCCTGCTCCTGATCACTGCCAGTGACCCCTGGGTTAGAGAGAGGGGGAAATCAGGAGAGTTCCTGCTCCTGATCACTGCCCAGTGACCCCTGGGTTAGAGAGAGGGGAAATCAGCCAGGGGTCCTGCTCCTGATCACTGCCCAGTGATCCCTGGGTTAAAGAGAGGGGTAAATCAGCCAGGGTACCTGCTCCTGATCACTGCCCAGTGACCCCGGGGTTAGAGAGAGAGAGAGGGGAAATCAGCCAGGGTTCCTGCTCCTGATCACTGCCCAGTGACCCCTGGGTTCGAGAGCGAGAGGAGAAATCAGCCAGGGTTCCTGCTCCTGATCACTGCCCAGTGACCCCTGGGTTAGAGAGAGGGTGAAATCAGCTAGGGTTCCTGCTCCTGATCACTGCCCAGTGAAACTGGTGTTAGAGAGAGAGAGGGGAAATCAGCCAGGGTTCCTGCTGCTGAACAGTGCCCAGTGACCCCGGGGTTAAAAAGAGAGAGGGGAAATCAGCAAGGGTTCCTGCTCCTGATCACTGCGCAGTGACCCCTGGGTTAGAGAGAGGGGGAAATCAGCCAGGGTTCCTGCTCCTGATCACTGCCCAGTGACCCCTGGGTTAGAGAGAGGGGGAAATCAGCCAGGGTTCCTGCTCCTGAGCACTGCCCAGTGACCCCTGGGTTAGTGAGAGAGAGGGGAAATCAAGCAGGGTTCCTGCTCCTGATCAGTGCCCAGTGACCCCGGGGTTAAAAAGAGAGAGGGGAAATCAGCAAGGGTTCCTGCTCCTGATCACTGCCCAGTGACCCCTGGGTTAGAGAGAGGGGGAAATCAGCCAGGGTTCCTGCTCCTGATCACTGCCCAGTGACCCCTGGGTTAGAGAGAGAGAGGGGAAATCAGCCAGGGTTCCTCCCGTGATCACTGCCCAATGACCCCTGGGTTAAAGAGAGGGGTAAATCAGCCAGGGTACCTGCTCCTGATCACTGCCCAGCAACCCCTGGGTTAGAGAGAGAGAGGGGAAATCAGCCAGTGTTCCTTCCCCTGATGACTGCCCAGTGACCCCTGGGTTAGTGAGAGAGAGGGGAAATCAAGCAGGGTTCCTGCTCCTGATCAGTGCCCAGTGACCCCTGGGTTAAAGAGAGAGAGGAAATCAGCCAATATTCCTGCTCCTGATCACTGCCCAGTGACCCCGGGATTAGAGATAGTGACGGGAAATCCGCCAGGGTTCCTGCTCCTGATCACTGCCCAGTGACCCTTGGGTTAGAGAGAGGGGAAAATCAGCCAGGGTTCCTGCTCCTGATCAGTGCCCAGTGACACCTGGGTTAGAGAGGGGAAATCAGCCAGGGTTCCTGCTCCTGATCACTGCTCAGTGACCCCGGGGTTAGACAGAGAGAGAGGGGAAATCAGCCAGGGTTCCTGCTCCTGATCACTGCCCAGTGACCCCTGGATTAGAGATAGAGACGGGAAATCCGCCAGGGTTCCTGCTCCTGATCACTGCCCAGTGACCCCAGGGTTAGAGAGAGGGGGAAATCAGCCAGGGTTCCTGCTCCTGATCAGTGCCCAGTGACACCTGGGTTAGAGAGGGGAAATGAGCCTGTGTTCCTGCTCCTGATCACTGCCCAGTGACCCCGGGGTTAGAGAGAGTGGAAATCAGCCAGGGTTCCTGCTCCTGAACACTGCCCAGTGACTCCTGGGTTCGAGAGCGAGAGGGGAAATCAGCCAGGGTTCCTGCCCCTGATCAGTGCCCAGTGACCCCTGGGTTAGAGAGAGAGAGGGGAAATCAGCCAGGGTTCCTGCTCCTGATCACTGCCCAGTGAAACTGGGGTTAGAGAGAGAGAGGGGAAATCATCAGGGTTCCTGCTCCTGAACACTGCCCAGTGACCCCTGGGTTGATAAAAGGGGAAAATCAGCCAGGGTTCCAGCTCCTGATCATTGCAGTGACCCCGGGGTTAGAAAGAGAGAGGGGGAAATCAGCCAGGGTTCCTGCTCCTGATCACTGCCCAGTGACCCCTGGGTTAAAGAGAGGGGTAAATCAGCCAGGGTACCTGCTCCTGATCACTGCCCAGTGACCTCGGGGTTAGAGAGAGGGGTAAATCAGCCAGGGTGCCTGCTCCTGATCACTGCCCAGTGACCCCTGTGTTAGAGCGGGGAAATCAGCCAGGGTTCCTGCTCCTGATCACTGCCCAGTGAAACTGGTGTTAGAGAGAGAGAGGGGAAATCAGCCAGGGTTCCTGCTTCTGAACACTGCCCAGTGACCCCTGGGTTGGAGAGAGGGGAAAATCAGCCAGGGTTCCTGCTCCTGATCATTGCAGTGACCCCGGGGTTAAAAAGAGAGAGGGGAAATCAGCAAGGGTTCCTGTTCCTGATCACTGCCCAGTAACCCCTGGGTTAGAGAGAGGGGGAAATCAGCCAGGGTTCCTGCTCCTGATCACTGCCCAGTGACCCCTGGGTTAGAGAGAGGGGGAAATCAGCCAGGGTTCCTGCTCCTGAGCACTGCCCAGTGACCCCTGGGTTAGAGAGGGGAAATCAGCCAGGGTTCCGCCCGTGATCACTGCCCAATGACCCCTGGGTTAAAGAGAGGGGTAAATCAGCCAGGGTACCTGCTCCTGATCACTGCCCAGCGACCCCTGGGTTAGAGAGAGAGAGGGGAAATCAGCCAGTGTTCCTTCCCCTGATGACTGCCCAGTGACCCCTGGGTTAGTGAGAGAGAGGGGAAATCAAGCAGGGTTCCTGCTCCTGATCAGTGCCCAGTGACCCCTGGGTTAGAGAGAGAGAGGAAATCAGCCAATATTCCTGCTCCTGATCACTGTCCAATGACCCCTGGGTTAGAGAGAGAGGGAAATCAGCCAGGATTCCTGCTCCTGATCACTGCCCAGTGAGCCCTGGGTGAGAGAGAGGGGAAATCAGCCAGGGTTCCTGCTCCTGATCACTTCCCATTTATCCCTGGGTTTGAGAGAGGGGAAATCAGCCAGGGTTCCTGTTCCTGATCACTGCCCAGTGAACCCGGGATGAGAGAGAGTGACGGGAAATCAGCCAGGGTTCTTGCCCCTGATCACTGCCCAGTGACCCCTGGGTTAGAGAGAGGGGGAAATCAGCCAGGTTTCCTGCTCCTGATCTCTTCCCATTGACCCCTGGGTTAGAGAGAGGGGAAATCAGCCAGGGTTCCTGCTCCTGATCACTGCCCAGTGACCCTGGGATTAGAGATAGTGACGGGAAATCCGCCAGGGTTCCTGCTCCTGATCACTGCCCAGTGACCCTTGGGTTAGAGAGGGGAAATCAGCCAGGGTTCCTGCTCCTGATCACTGCCCAGTGACCCCTGGGTTAGAGAGAGGGTGAAATCAGCCAGGGTTCCTGCTCCTGAGCACTGCCCAGTGACCCCTGGGTTAGTGAGAGAGAGGGGAAATCAAGCAGGGTTCCTGCTCCTGATCAGTGCCCAGTGACCCCGGGGTTAAAAAGAGAGAGGGGAAATCAGCAAGGGTTCCTGCTCCTGATCACTGCCCAGTGACCCCTGGGTTAGAGAGAGGGGGAAATCAGCCAGGGTTCCTGCTCCTGATCACTGCCCAGTGACCCCTGGGTTAGAGAGAGAGAGGGGAAATCAGCCAGGGTTCCTCCCGTGATCACTGCCCAATGACCCCTGGGTTAAAGAGAGGGGTAAATCAGCCAGGGTACCTGCTCCTGATCACTGCCCAGCAACCCCTGGGTTAGAGAGAGAGAGGGGAAATCAGCCAGTGTTCCTTCCCCTGATAACTACCCAGTGACCCCTGGGTTAGTGAGAGAGAGGGGAAATCAAGCAGGGTTCCTGCTCCTGATCAGTGCCCAGTGACCCCTGGGTTAAAGAGAGAGAGGAAATCAGCCAATATTCCTGCTCCTGATCACTGCCCAGTGACCCCGGGATTAGAGATAGTGACGGGAAATCCGCGAGGGTTCCTGCTCCTGATCACTGCCCAGTGACCCTTGGGTTAGAGAGAGGGGAAAATCAGCCAGGGTTCCTGCTCCTGATCAGTGCCCAGTGACACCTGGGTTATAGAGGGGAAATCAGCCAGGGTTCCTGCTCCTGATCACTGCTCAGTGACCCCGGGGTTAGAGAGAGAGAGAGGGGAAATCAGCCAGGGTTCCTGCTCCTGATCACTGCTCAGTGACCCCGGGGTTAGAGAGAGAGAGAGGGGAAATCAGCCAGGGTTCCTGCTCCTGATCACTGCCCAGTGACCCCAGGATTAGAGATAGAGACGGGAAATCCGCCAGGGTTCCTGCTCCTGATCACTGCCCAGTGACCCCTGGGTTAGAGAGAGGGGGAAATCAGCCAGGGTTCCTGCTCCTGATCAGTGCCCAGTGACACCTGGGTTAGAGAGGGGAAATGAGCCTGTGTTCCTGCTCCTGATCACTGCCCAGTGACCCCGGGGTTAGAGAGAGTGGAAATCAGCCAGGGTTCCTGCTCCTGAACACTGCCCAGTGACTCCTGGGTTCGAGAGCGAGAGGGGAAATCAGCCAGGGTTCCTGCCCCTGATCAGTGCCCAGTGACCCCTGGGTTAGAGAGAGAGAGGGGAAATCAGCCAGGGTTCCTGCTCCTGATCACTGCCCAGTGACCCCTGGGTTAGAGAGAGGGGGAAATCAGCTAGGGTTCCTGCTCCTGATCACTGCCCAGTGAAACTGGGGTTAGAGAGAGAGAGGGGAAATCATCAGGGTTCCTGCTCCTGAACACTGCCCAGTGACCCCTGGGTTGATAAAAGGGGAAAATCAGCCAGGGTTCCAGCTCCTGATCATTGCAGTGACCCCGGGGTTAGAGAGAGGGGGAAATCAGCCAGGGTTCCTGCTCCTGATCACTGCCCAGTGACCCCTGGGTTAAAGAGAGGGGTAAATCAGCCAGGGTACCTGCTCCTGATCACTGCCCAGTGACCCCGGGGTTAGAGAGAGGGGTAAATCAGCCAGGGTGCCTGCTCCTGATCACTGCCCAGTGACCCCTTTGTTAGAGCGGGGAAATCAGCCAGGGTTCCTGCTCCTGATCACTGCCCAGTAACCCCTGTGTTTGAGAGAGGGTAAATCAACCTGGATTCCTGCTGCTGATCACTGCTCAGTGACCCCGGGGTTAGAGAAAAGGGTAAATCAGCCAGGATTGCTGCTCCTGATCACTGCCCAGTGATCCCGGGGTTAGAGAGAGAGAGGGGAAATCAGGAGGGTTCCTGCTCCTGATCACTTCCCAGCGACCCCTGGGTTTGAGAGAGGGGAAATCAGCCAGGGTTTCTGCCCCTGATAACTGCATCAGTGACCCCGGGTTTAGAGAGAGAGGGGAAATCAGCCAGGGTTCCTGCTCCTGATCAGTGCCCAGTGACCCCAGGGTTAGAGAGAGGGGGGAAATCAGCCTGGGTTCCAGCCCCTGATCACTGACCAGTGACCCCGGTGTTAGAGAGGGGAAATCAGCCAGGGTTCCTGCTCCTGATCACTGCCAGTGACCCCTGGGTTAGAGAGAGGGGGAAATCAGCCAGGGTTCCTGCTCCTGATCACTGCCAGTGACCCCTGGGTTAGAGAGAGGGGGAAATCAGCCAGGGTTCCTGCTCCTGATCACTGCCCATTGACCCCTGGGTTTGAGAGAGGGGGAAATCAGCCAGGTGGTGTGAGGGTTTGGGGGTGGTGTTGAGTTGGGGGTGTGTGTGTTGGATGGTGGGGGTGTTTGGGAGTTGTGACTGAGCGCCGCTGCTGACGAGCCAGCAATGGCTGCAGTGGGTGTGGACTGTACCACTGTGGGAGGCGAAGGGGTGTTTGGTGGGCAGGGCTGTGTGGCGCGGTTTGTGAGCCGGCACGCGTCCCCCCCCCCCCCCGGGCCGGGTGGTACGGTCCCAGTTGCGGAAGTGCCGGACCCGGAAGCATGGCGGCCCCGCGGGCAGCGCTGCACCTGGCCGCTTTCCTGTGGTATGTGTTCGCCGTGTGGCGCAACCTACTGCTGCCCGCCAGCCGGACGCATCTCGGGGCCGGCACGTACGGCGGGCGCTGGAAATACCTGACCTTCATCAACATGGTGAGGGGGGCCTGCGGGGGGGGACAAGTGGTACAGGTTGGGCCGGGGCAGGGGGGAGACTAGTGGTACAGGGGGGGCCGGGGGGGGGAAGAGACTAGTGGTACAGGGGGGGCCGGGGGGGGGGAGAGACTAGTGGTACAGGGGGGGCGCGGGGAGACTAGTGGTACAGAGGGGACCGGGGGGGAGACTAGTGGTGCAGGGGGGGGAGACTAGTGGTACAGTGGGCTAGGGGCGGGGGGAGAGACTAGTGGTACGGGGGCGGGGGGAGACTAGTGGTTGGGGGGGGGGTGGAAGGGAGGGGAGAGACTAGTGGTACAGTGGGCTGGGGGGGAAGAGACTAGTAATACGGGGGGGCCGGCGGGGGGGTGAGACTAGTGGTACAGGGGGGGAGAGACTAGTGGTGCTGGGGGTGGGGGGGAAGAGACTAGTGGTACGGGGGGGGGGGGGGCCGGGAGACTAGTGGTTGGGGTTGGGGGGGGGTGGAAGGGAGGGGAGAGACTAGTGGTACAGTGGGCTGGGGGGGAAGAGACTAGTAATACGGGGGGGCCGGCGGGGGGGTGAGACTAGTGGTACAGGGGGGGAGAGACTAGTGGTGCTGGGGGTGGGGGGGAAGAGACTAGTGGTACGGGGGGGGGGGCCGGGAGACTAGTGGTACAGGGGGGGAGAGACTAGTGGTGCTGGGGGTGGGGGGCCGGGAGACTAGTGGTACAGTGGGCTGGGGGGGGAGGGGAAGGGAAGGGAGACTAGTGGTACAGGGGGGGCCGGGGCAAGTGGTTCAGAGGGGCCAAGGGGTTACAGGAAGAAAAGGGGTTCTGGGGGCACGGGGCGGGGTACAGGGGGGTCCGTGAGGGATGGGAGTGTGCACAGCGAGGTCACACCCCCCTCGCGGTCAGGTTGATGCGGGTACAGTGTACAGTGATGTTGCTCTCTCTCTCTCCAGATCCTGCAGACCAGTTTTTTTGGAGTTTGTGTTCTCACCGACCTGGTGTGTCTCCTCCCTCAGTCCAGCAAAGGTGTGCAGAAACTCAGCCGCCGAGTCTGCACTCTCCAGGACGGGCTCTTCTCCGCTCTCGCCTTCCCCATCGGCTTCGTGAGTATTTATCGTCGGCGCAGTGCTGCACTGGCATCCGGTGTCTGATCCGCTTCCCGGGGTCTGATCGGGTTCCCGGGGTCTGATCCGATCGGGTTCCCGGGGTCGGTTCTGGGATGGTATGAGACGTGAATATTCAAAAAGGAGTTAGATGAAGTCCTTACTACTAGGGGAATCGAGGGGTATGGTGAGAAAGCAGGAATGGGGTACTGAAGTTGCATGTTCAGCCATGAACTCATTGAATGGCGTTGCAGGCTAGAAGGGCCGAATGGCCTACTCCTGCACCTATTTTCTATTTTCTATGTTTCTATGTAAATTGCTAGAATAGACTGGCGAATGATACTTCAAGGATTGACGGTGGATAGGCAATGGCAAACATTTAAAGATCACATGGATGAACTTCAACAATTGTACATGCCTGTCTGGAGTAAAAATAAAATGGGGAAGGTGGTTCAACCGTGCCTATCAAGGCAAATTAAGGATAGTGTTAAATCCAAGAAAGAGTTATATAAATTGGCCAGAAAAAGCAGCAAACCTGAGGACTGGGAGACTTTTGCAACACAGCAGAGGAGGACAAAGGGTTTAATTAGGAGGGGGAAAAATAGAGTATGAGAGAAAGCTTGCTGGGAACATAAAAACTTCTAGACATGTGAAGAGAAAAAGATTAGTGAAGACAAACGTAGGTCCCTTGCAGTCAGATTCAGGTGAATTTATAATGGGGAACAAAGAAATGGCAGACTAGTTAAACAAATACTTTGGTTCTGTCTTCACAAAGGAAGACACAAATAACCTTCCAGAAATACTAGGGGACCGAGGGTCTAGTGAGAAGGAGGAACTGAAGGAAATCCTTATTAGATGGGAAATTGTGTTAAAGAAATTGATGGGATTGAAGGCCGATAAATCCCCGGGGCTTGATAGTTTGTATCCCAGAGTACTTAAGGAAGCCCTAGGCTGCATTGGTGATCATTTTCCAACAGTCTATCGACTCTGGATCGGTTCCTATGGACTGGAGGGTAGCTAATGTAACACCACTTTTTAAGAAAGGTGGGAGAGAGAAAACAGGTAATTATAGACCAGTTAGCCTGACATCAGTAATGGGGAAAATGTTGGAATCAATTATTAAATAGCAGCACATTTGGAAAGCAGTGACTGGATTGGTCCAAGTCAGCATGGATTTATGAAAGGGAAAGCCTGCTTGACAAATCATCTAGAATGTTTTGAGGATGTAACTAGTAGAGTGGACAAGGGAGAACCAGTGGATGTGGTGTATTTGGACTTTTGACAAGGTCCCAAGAGATTGGTGTGCAAAATTAAAGCACATGGTATTGGGGGTAATGTACTGACGTGGATCGAGAACTGGTTGGCAGACAGGAAGCAGAGAGTCGGGATAAACGGGTCAGTTTCAGAATGGCAGGCAGTGACTAGTGGGGTGCCGCAGGGCTCAGTGCTGGGACCCCAGCTATTTACAATATGCATTAATGACTTGGATGAGGGAATTGAGTGTAATATCTCCAAGTTTGCAGATGACATTAAGCTGGGTGGCGGTGTGAGCTGTGAGGGGTACGCTAAGAGGCTGCAGGGTGACTTGGACAGGTTAGGTGAGTGGGCAAACGCGTGGCAGATGCAGTATAATGTGGATAAGTGTGAGGTTATCCACTTTGGGGCCAAAACATGAAGGCAGAATATTATCTGAATGGCGGCAGATTAGGAAAAGGGGAGGTGCAACGAGACCTGGGTGTCATGGTTCATCAGTCGTTGAAAGTTGGCATGCAGGTACAGCAGGCGCTGAAGAAGGCAAATGGTATGTTGGCCTTCATAGCTAGGGGATTTGAGTATGGGAGCAGGGAGGTCTTACTGCAGTTGTGCAGGGCCTTAGTGAGGCCTCACCTGGAATATTGTGTTCAGTTTTGGTCTCCTAATCTGAGGAAGGATGTTCTTGCTATTGAGGGAGTGCAGCAAAGGTTCACCAGACTGATTCCCGGGATGGCTGGACTGACATATGAGGAGAGACTGGATCGACTCGGCCTGTATTCACTGTAATTTAGAAGGATGAGAGGGGATCTCATAGAAACGTATAAGATTCTGATGGGATTGGACAGGTTAGATGCAGGAGGAATGTTCCCAATGTTGGGGACCAGGGGACCAGGATAAGAGGTAAGCCTTTTATGACTGAGATGAGGAGAAACTTCTTCACTCAGAGAGTTGTTAACCTGTGGAATTCCCTACCGCAGAGAGTTGTTGATGCCAGTTCAATGGATATATTCAAGAGGGAGTTAGATTTGGCCCTTACGGCTAAAGGGATCAAGGGGTATGGAGAGAAAGCAGGAAATGGATACTGAGGGAATGATCAGCCATGATCTTATTGAATGGTGGTGCAGGCTCAAAGGGCCAAATGGCCTACTCCTGCACCTATTTTCTATGTTTCTATGATCCGGTTCCCGGGATCGGGTCCGATCCGGCTCACGAGGAATAAATAATGGGAAACGGGGAAATAGCAGAGACTTTGAACAAATATTTTGTTTCGGTCTTCACGGCATCCCAATATTAATTGATAATCAAGGGGCTATAGGGAGGGAGAAACTTAAAACAATCATTATCACTGGAGAAAAAGTACTCAGCAAACTATAATGGGACTAAAGGTGGACAAGTCCCCTGGACCTGATGGCCTGCATCCTAGGGTCTTAAAAGAAGTGGCTGCAGAGA